>NC_143021.1:146855436-147204603 GCF_055824585.1 Amblyomma mixtum
TCTTGGTTGTCAGTAATCATAGCTATTCAATTTCGGCGCTTCGATTTTCTTAGGAAGCAGTGCGTTGCATTTATTAGCGTATTATTGAAAATTTCAGCAAGCCTCTCGTCTCCGTTTTTTGAAAACGGTGGCCCTATGCATACAAACCCTAAGCGTTAAAAATGCTGAGAATTACGAACCGCTCTATTTATTGTGAATGTTCTGTCTTCAATGTCAATCTGTACTCCGTCTCACACAGTGATGTTTTTCGCTGATATATTGTTCAAATACATCTGTTTCTCATAGCTACAGATGCGACCTTCTACTGATACAGAAGCGTACCTTTTATGTGTAGCCTAAAATATTGCCCTATTTTTTTTTTCAAACCCTCGGCCTGGGCCTGAACGAGATGTCAGATAATGAATATTTATCATTACTTGGACCCTTTACCATGCCATTGTAATTAGTCTCATGGAGAGATGGGAGGTATGCGAGCGTAGTAGACAACGATTTTCAAACCAGGACACCTTATACGCGCAGGCTTCAGTACTGCAGTCTACTCCATAAAGAGACGAGAGATCTTCAGATGTATACTCTTAAATATATTAAATTGCGCCTGTAGAATCAGCCGAGGTGTCGGGTAGCAAGCGCTCGAGTTAGCGTGATACAGACAATCATAGGTACGACGGGAGTATTCTCGTCTGCAGCATCTTCAACTGGTTCAATGATGACGGGGCAGCTCTAGCTGGGGTCATTTCTAATAGTCGCGATAGTATGAGAGTACCACAAGAAACACGGCGATGATATTCGATGGTGTCAGCAAGGCTGTAGGCTTTCAACACTCTCGTTCGCTTAGATTTTTAGGCTCGGGTCAAAGAAAAAATGCTCTTCTCAAGATGGAATAGCAATAACAAATGTGCGCTGGGGTTCGTATTGGACGGAACAGCGCAGCCGGACGTAAGACAAACTGAAGGAAACAACGCAGACTGAATCACAACTTGATTTTTTATTTGGAAATTATCTTTATTATTTTTCATCAAGTTGGCGTTCCTTATATGTAAAATGCGTTTTGAATACGTAGAAATGAGCACAGCGGATTGTCTGTGCATCAATAATGAGGGAGTCTTGTTATATGCCGACCTAAAATACAGCCAGTCCGAAGTTTGTACTGCAACATACGAGGTCTGTTAGAAAAGTATCCGACTTCATTTTTTTTGCGAACACCTGATGGATATGAAACAAGCGCGCTTACAGCAGCCGACCATGAACCCTCGTGCGCATGCACGAATTTTTTCCCGCCTGCCGATAGCGTCAGTCGCTGGGAAGCAGCGTTTGAGTGAGGCAGTGCGCAGTGCTCTCGTCGGTTTTTTGTTGCAAGGAAAATGGCGGAGCGAGAGGAGCAGCGCTACTACCTCAAATTTTGCCAGAAACTTGGCGATAGCCAAGTGAAAACCATTCGAAATGTTCAGACGGCTTTCGGTGATGATGCTATGAGCAGCACACAGATTAAGCAGTGGTGCAACTGGTTTAAAGACGGCCGCACATCTGTGGAGAGAGAGCCACGCTCCGGTCGGCCATCAACATGCCTAAATTACTACGTAATTGCCGAAGTGAACGCTGTGGTGATGCGGGACTGTTGTGTGACTATCCGAGAAATTGCGGAAGAGGTGGATATCAGCAATTTTTCTGCACATTCCATTATCACCGAAGATTTGGCCATGGAGAGAGTTGCGGCGAAATTCGTGCCGAAGCTGCTGACGGTGGAGAAAAAGCAACTTCGTGTTGAAGTCTCACAGGAGATGCTGGATTCCACAAACAGTTACCCTGACTTCACCGACGCCGTAATCACTAGTGACAAGTCTTGGGCGTACGGGTACGACCAGGAAACCAAATCCCAGTCGTCACAGAGGACGCATTCCACATCACCAAGACCAAAGAAGGCCCGCCAAGTGCGCAGCAATGTCAAAGTTTTTCTGACTGCTTTTTTGACTCCCTTTGTGTGGCACACCACGAGTACGCACCCCACAGGATCAAAGAATGACTAAAGAGTACTACAGGGATGTCCTCCATCGCCTACGCGGTGCTGTGCGGCGCAAGAGACCGGAATTGAGGTCAACAAGAAATTGGCGCATCCCTCGCGGCATTGCTCCTGCACATACCTCGCATTTGATTCAGACTTTTCTGGCGAAAAACCAGACTCCTGTAGGTCAACAGGCTCCTTACTCTCCTGATATGTCTCCCTACGACTTCTGGCTGTTTCCTAAAATCAAGAGGCCATTGAAAGGAGCGCAATTTCAGAAAAGAAAGGACATTATGGCTGCAACGACAGCAGAGCTAAATTCCATTCCGAAAAGGGCCTTTTTGAATACTTACAACAATGGCAGCACCGCTGGGAGATGTATATGGAGCCCCAAGGAGACTACTTTGAAGGTTATTAGGTTTCTAACACTCCAGTTATGCCAATTTTTTTTCTTCGGCCAAAGGTCGGATACTTTTCTAACAGACCTCGTATGTGGACTATGGAAAACCGTCTGTACCTGACAGGTACAAAATAATCCAGAATTCTACCTTTCTCAGAAATGCCGATTTCACTCGAGTATAGCAAACTCTAAAGTTCAATCAATAAGACCTAAATGCCGTGTTCACTTCTTTTGCGCTTCCAAAAGTTATGAAGCAGATGGACAAGTACAAAAAACTCCTTAGAACGTCCCTACAGTAATCACCATTAAGGGGCAACGCTACCATTTGCTGTCATTGGTTTCCATGTAGGCGTTTTCTGCGGGTGTGCTACAGTGGAATTACTAAGGAAGAAAGTTTGCTTCACTTCGAGCAATAACACTCGGAGAAAGGAAAGGGCGCCTTTACTTTCCTTGTCAAACGTGTACGCCTGCGGCAACAGTAAGTTCAAGGACGCATTGAGAGTACGTTTTGGTATGGCATGGCATGGTATGGTATGATACGGTATCAATAGTCCTGACTGGTATGTACTGTTTAACAGCTATAGCCTGACAAAAATATACAGCCCAAAGGGTTTGTTACCCAGCCGTGTAGCGGTGCTCTTTAGCACATTTAACAGTACTAAGCTTATGAGGGTTCCTCCTGCTTTCGTGAGATTAGGGCCCCTGAGTTTGCAAGGGGAGCCAGGCTGCAGGGCTCAGAAGCTGAACCCATGGACTGCATAGTTTTGACAGAGACTGTACATAGCCGATGCTTACCAGCATAGCGGAAGGAGTTCTTTAGCCCTGGAGTTCTATAGCTGTCATTGAGAACGCACGGCACATGGCTATCTTTTGTCATGGGCCTTCATTGAAATGAAGCAACTGCAGCCGGTGTTTGTACCCGTGACCCTAGGATCACCCAACACCAAAGTCACTAAGCCACTAGAGCGCGCAGCGATCAGTCATGAATGAGCAAGCTACAATTTCCAGGCCATACTGCAGTGTTTCCGCACTCTTTGTGCTCTCAAAACCAGTGCTCTTCATAAAACACTGTGTAACTGGCGCAAAAGCATCGTCCAGTTGCCCTCTATGCAGTTATGTACCCCGTTGAGGACATTTTAATCGAACAAATAGTAATCAAGCAACTAGCATCAGGAATAAACAACGCAGAATATTTCCAAGTAATGCTATATTTTTCCGCTTCAAGGCCAGAAGAAAGAAAGCGGCTCCAGGGCGCACACGAGCGTCTCGCCCCAGCGTTCAAGCTGCTCCCGGCGCAAGGGCCTCTCACGAGAGCGGGGCGTCTTCCGCGAAAGGCCCCGCAAGAGGATTCGGAGAAGCCGATGCGCAGCTGCTTGCGAGAGCGTGGGCGCCACTACCGCATCGGCGGCCACGAGGAGAATATACACGCCGGCGGTTATTGCAGGCACGCCTTCTTCTCGTCGGAAGGCGACCGGGAAGTCACGATCGACGCCAGTGACGCAAGCCGCGAACGGACGATGGGAAATTGCGAGTTCGCACAGTGATTCGCGGAAGCGGAAAAGTTGAGGTTGCTCCGTGCGGCAGCGAGCTCGCTGGGTGGTTAACCTGCGTTGCAGCAGGAAAAACAACGGAAAAGCGACAGAGCCTAAACTCATGGGTCTGGAGCGGGCATTACCGGGGAGCCTTCCGCTTGCAGCAATGCACTGTGCCGTGAACTGCAGCAAAGTGCGCACATTGAATTGGAAGGCAAATGATGCACTGTCTTTTTCTACGCGAAAAAAATAACATAGCTCCGCTCTGCGTGGATCTGAAGACAGCGGTCTGAAAAAAATTCCGTATGGTCCTGCATGAAATGAGAGCTACAAACAAGCAGAAGGGCGACCAAACAAATCGGGGAGTTAACTTACTTCACCACAGAAGACCTGTTGACTTCGTGCTTTCACAATGAACACAGAATCAGTTGGTACGCTATCCGCAACATTATAAACCACATCGAACATTAATCGCAGCCCTTGCTTCTACCGCATATAAAGGCGCATACCTTCCGTTTGTGTTGTTAGGTTATACACGTGTGTAAGCAGCCCTGAAGAAAGGATAGATACAACACGCAACTGGATAACAAGCGCAGAACAGCCCTCGCAGGTTGGATGACAGCGTACATCAACGCTGCCTTTTTGAAGCCAGACGAGCACGGAGGATCACCGTCTTTGTACTACCCAGGCATCCTTTCGTTCCTTTCCTGCCTTTGAAAGTCGAACACTCTGTGTTCGAAGTTGCACATGCTGTGAGCGCTACTTCGCCGTTGCATACCTAGTATAACTCCCCCCGATTTCCGAAACAAAAAGAACGCTCACACCGTGGGGTGAGCAACCATAACAGCGACACTTAGCAATGCGAGAGTAGGCTGTCCGGCTCGTAGGCGGAGCTACTTGTGCAAGGTAATCAAGCAGATGCTTGCGAGTTGTAGGGAATATTTGTCGTTCACAATGCGTGACCTGCACTGGAGGTGACAGAGCGAGAGGGCGCGAAAAAAAGGAAAGAAAAGGCATTTTTCTGGCAGCCAACCAAAGAACTTGCAGAGTAACCAGTAGCGTCAATATTTTCTTGCTGATTTTTATACGTACTCTCTATTTGTGAAGCGCGCAGGATTCTGCGCTCGATTTCTGCGTGCCGAATTTCGAAATGCATGTTTGTAATCTAATATGCAGTTCCATTTTGTTTCAGCTCACCTGTAAAAAAAATGTGAACTTGCACAAAGTGATGCCTGAAGAGGCGAGCGAAGTTCTATAGGTAGCCACCATGTATGGTACTCGGCTTTTTACCCGCTTCGATCTCAGCCGCAGAGGTAGCATTTCTATGGAGGCGAAATGCTAGAGGCCCGTGTACTGTTCGCTTTCAGTGCACGATAAGAACCCCAGGTGGACGAAAATATCCGGAGCCCTCCACTACGGCATCCCTCACAGCGTGAATCACTTTGGGACGTTAAACCCCGCCAAATTAAACTAAATGAAAGGTTTCTCAGCCTAACGAATATACTCCGTAACCAACCACACAAATCAACAATAACAAATTCTGCAATAAGGATTGAAGTAGGTTCAGGCTCGACCACCCTACACTCTAAAGACGAAAGGAGTAAGAATTCAGTAAGTTGTCCTCTAGCTCATTCCCTTTAAGGTGAAGGGCATTCTGTCCAAGCCCTGAGGTGGATGTCCATCACTAAAAATGCGATATGCTTACGGTTGGCAGCGGAAAAAAATTCCCTCCTCAAAACATAGACATTCTAGCAGTTACGAAGAATTTAACCTAGCTTTCAACATCCCGTATTCATTAAGCACATGATCTCCAGTTGTGTGCGTAAAAGCCTCCTCCCATCGGTAACTGCATCAAGTTGCCATGCTGTGCAACGGGTATATACCTCCTTTGCCAGTGGTAAACATACCGTATATTTAGAGGTAGAATTGTACTCCCGAACCTGGGCAGCATACGCGGCCCCTAAAAGCGAGAGCGCTTGAGTACAGTTTACTCCCTCTTTACTCCTATGTAGGCGTATCCTTCTCCAGAGTATGTACGGCCTTTGCTAAAGGTAACCAGGCTACGCGGTTTGCTTCTCAGTCGCATTTTAAAGCTATGCCAGCCCTCAATCTCTAAATAAAATCTCCAAATAAACGTTTTAACAGTCCAATATGGCAAGGAGAACCCTGTTGTCTCCTTCAAAGAACTTTTTTTTTATCTTCAGGGAAGCTGTGAGGGCTCTACTATACGAATGAGAAGCAAACCATGCAGCCTGGTTACTTTTGGCAAAAACTGTACATTGCCGCTGGCCGGGTGACATCGTGACGTGCTCTTGCCCTTCTCTTCCTTCAAATCTGGTTCTTACGATTATTGACAAATCCGCACAATTGATTCCTGTAAAGCGACTACACCCGGAAGTTATGCCACACTGCATAAGAAAGAGAACGTCCGGCGAACGAAAAAAACACAACATATATTACAGCAACCCAAGCAAACGGCCTCCTTGAACATCAGCCAACCCGGCACTCGTTGGCACAGCACTAACCATATGCTATTTCCTTTGGCGTCACATACGGCTCTGACCCGAATGGTATGCAAGAAGCGCAATAGTTACAAATACTCCCTATAGGCCTGTGACCCAGGTCGGCCGTGACAGCTGTCCAGGAGAAGCGCGGGGACGCGATAACTAACTTCCGCGTTAAAACCGGTTGGCGGATGGCTACGCCGGCATACGAAATAATTTGCGGTCGGTTGTTACGCAAAAAGCTCTAATAGTATAGTGGCTACACGTTCAAGAATACACTGGTCTTAGCCGTTTCGCGTCAACCACGGAGCGGTACGTATGCATTTATGTTCTTGTGAACGATTGCGAAAACTCAAACACACACAACAAAAGAAAAATATACGTGCTGTTTCATATCTTTCGATTTGCGGAACGGTGCTAGAGATGGACATGGAAGGGAAGAGGGGATATCTGGTGGAGAATGTTATTTTCAAAAAGAAGCTCTCATTGGAGACACCTCACAAGCAAAATAAGCGGAAGGTACTCATTCGGAGCAGAGCTGCCCTACATAGACGGGTGTGATGATGTGAAGTAGGAAAAGTTATGCAATCAATATTTCATATCGTTTGAGCAAGACATGCATCCGGCTTTGTAAGAGAGTGGAAGCGCCACCGTTGCGGATGGTTTAATAAAGTGCAGCAAACCTTCACCTGCAGGTCTCATAACACTCTCAGGAGAAGAAGCTGAAAACTTCCCGCTCTCCTTCATAGCGTAGTGACATAGTGGTACCTGCCCCCACCTCTACCTCCACATTTACAGGTGCTGGAACAGAAAGGCTTCCCAGATCACACTGCCGTGGTGGATGCATACTAAACAACGTCACAATGACGGTCCACATCCGTCGTGGCTCATGCACCCTCTGGGCACCCTTCCACTCCGTAGGCACCTGAAAGTAGATATTTCGGACTTGAACAATGCACGGGAATTATTCTGAGCGACACACCAAGCAGCTACCGCTTTGAAACACCTCTCCACATGTCCCGGCTCATCTACATAGGCAAAGAACCACCAGCGGCGATCGTGCCAGCAAGAACTGCTAGGGACCATCCGCGTCCCTCTAAACGATGAGCAAACGTTTCCCTCTTTGAGGCCTTATCTACCACTCCTTCTCGCGCAAATTCGTCGACACCTGCGTAGCACATGACCGACCTCGTGACCTCGCACAGAAACCACCCTACGGACGTGTTAACCATTGCAGCACCACGGCGGAGAGCGCAGCCGTGTTTGTAAACAAGAGGCGGCGGGTCGTCGGTCTTGCCAGTGGTTCCTTGGCCCCGTCTTCGACAGCGGCAAGAAAGCATGCGGGAGCACGGAAGGCCTGGAAAGAAGGGAGGGGGGGGGGGATGCGAGAGTGCTCACGACCGCTCTGTTGGATGTACCCTTCAAATGCCAGCAGGCTGCCAGGGGCTAGCAAGCCCGCCCGAACCGGGTGACGAGCGCAGAGGGGGAGGGCAATGGAGGGGCGTGTTCTACTCTGGTACGCACGCAAAGCATAAGGGGGATCGCCTCTTGGATAGTGGTGGAGGTGGGGGAGAGGAAGGTTGATGGAGGCCCTCAAAGCGCGGGCAACGCGGGGCAATGCTCGCGACATTTCCGCGCGAGGGAAACAACTCGCTGGGCGAGGTGAGTATACGGTAAGCGGCGTTGGCCCCGTAGCGGCCGAAGAGTCAACGTCCGCCGGGGGGGCCATCGAGCCCGTGGATGGGGGCATGCGCGCCCAGTTTAGCCAGAGGGAGGAGGGGTCAGTCGCCGGTCAGCGCGCTGCCATGCCCCGGCGGCGCAGCCATGCAGGACAGCCGCGCACTGAGGCTCAGCCAGCCGTGGCGTGTACGTACAAGCAGGGCTTTTCATTAAGCCCGGGAAGCTGTTCTCTTGTAGCTAAAGGACCAGCGTCGGCTTCTCTCTGTGTTGGCAGAACATAACAAATAAGGCTGTTATGCCGTTCTGCATCCTTCCCTTACATTGCGTCGCCCGGGATATGACGGCGGTCCTCAGCAAGAGAAGCTCAGATTCAAGTGAATTCCACATTCCTTGGTTTAACATTCCGGCGCTCGTCGCTATGAAAACAATACCAGATCTGTGCTCGCGCAAGAAGCAGCATGTGCGCTATGATATCAGCCAGCTCGCTTGCCTTTGTTTTTAGCGCGAGAACGTTTTACCCCATGTCGAAAACAAATGGTCCGGCGTCGGCGACCGTTTGAAGCCCCAGAGCCGGAGCTCCCCCGGCATCCTAGGTGGCCCACCTAGGTCACGTGACCTTGAGGCGCCACGACGACCTGCACCATCACGACAGTGCATGACTGACCACCGCGGTAGGTTAAGTTAATGGTTGGCAGCATGAAATTGACCTGAAAATGACCTGGGTCGCACAATCGCTTAACCGCTGCATCACTGCGCCAGGATAGGTATGAGGACTACCAGGGACCTACGAAAGTAAAGTGCAGAATTATCAATTCCGCACGTATGGAAATTAACCCAATAACGCAGTTGCGATAAACCCCCAATGCGGAGCTGAAATGTCTCCTCCAGTTTGTTTGTTTTTTTTCACACTTGAAAACTCTTATCTTTTTTGAGTGGGTTAACACAGCATTGAAGAACGCTGTGCACAAACGTGAGTTCGGAGGTTCAGCTTGAATATACTGAAACTATCAAAAATCAAAAAGTAGCTGTTCCACACTGCCGCACAGTGACCTGCTCTAATTCCTTCCTCCCTAAAACATGTCGTGACTGGAATAATCTTTCACCCACAGCCACCTGTGTTAGCGACACTGCGCGTTTTAAAAGCAAATTACTCGCACTGTTAGAATCAGACCAATTGTGATATGTTGTTTACTCATATATAGACTACATAAGGTTTCTTTTTCGTAATCCTTTTATTTATTTCTTTTTACTCCTGTACTTTTGTTCTCAATGTTTTCGTCCTATGTCTCTAGGATCTTTCAATATTGTTCGTATATATAGCCCTGTTTTTGATCTATGTATTGTTTTCTTCACTGTCCCACCCCCTCTGTAATGCGAAAGCCCTGAGGGTAAAATAAATGAAAATGAAAATGACTACATTTAACAAATCAGGCAGAGCACAGAAACGACATCGTTCTGAGATCCATTACCACGGAAGAAATAAAATTCATTTCATTAAAAAAAAACTTATTCACAGGATGTCACACGCCTAATTTTCATCTGCAACTCACGTTGCTTGATACGCGAAATTTTAAGATATTCAGTGCTGCCTAAAAAAAGAAGGCTCTGATTTTCTCTAGAATACCTTTCCCAGTACAGAAAGCGGACGAAGCACGTCTCGAAACTCCCACCATATGAAATAGTTGAGCTGTTTGGAACAATAATGCAGAAGTTAGTGCACATAAAAACGTTTGGCTTCAAGAAATAGCGTTTTTTTTTCTGCTGAAATGGGCTAACTAGTGCAGCTCAGGAGTCCTAGAAACCATTACAGATAGTAAGCTAATAAAGAACAAAAATAAAATTGTCAAAGTTTCAAACTCTGCGATAAGCGAAAACCTCCAAAATGAAAAACTCGTAGAATTTTTTGGATTTCTGCTTCTGGGATATAAAAACACACCGCCCAGATCCAAGATTTATATAAAACCCTGCCGCATGAATATTTCGCAATTGACACCTCACGATGTATATCCAAGCCCGCTGAAATGACCGTGAAATCGTTTTTCACGTCTTTAGTTGACTTCAATTTCGGCTTGAGGAGAATGCTAAACGCCCATTCCTGCATAGCTGCACAAGCCGTGACCGCAGACATTATCATCACAAAGCTGCAGAGACTTGACAGGTTTGACTAGAGTTTGATACTAGGATTCTACGACATCATGACAAAGAAAACATTGCCGGCAGGAGCTCAGAAAAGAAAGGTTTATTTCATAAAATTCCTGCTAGATGGAACACACACGAAAGTTTTCCTTGTATCGTCTGCTTATGCTTCGAAGAATTCTCCCGCACCTCAGAGCAGGGTTCCATAGCGAGGTCCAAAAGTAAGTACGCGCCATGTTTCTTGATATATGCGAGCTTCCACCTTCTGTATTCGTCAAACGGACCCGTATACACGGTATATGCATGGGCAAGAACAAAAAGATGGAATAATATGTTTTGGAATAGCTTGTTTTTAGTCGGATCTTGTGAACTTTGCAAATTAACTTCAGTGTGATCTTTTTTTGCCTGCACCCCGCCATAGTGTCGTAAGACATACCTAGTCGAGAAGATTCAAAGCGCTAAAAGTTGAGTTAGCCGGTGCGTTAAGACGCATTCCAGTGTGTTATTTGTCGTCGAACAATCATAATTAGAGGGATCCTCTCAATGAACGAAGCATAACTTTGTCCTGAGTTCTCTTGCCGTCACTGAAACTGCTGCTGGCATACACACGCACATATTCCGGGACGAAATTGTGCACGAGATGTACGCGAACAATACTGTATTTGCTGCATCCTAAGGAAAACGATATGACAATTCCTTGTGACAAATAGGAGTTGTTTCTTTTTTTTTGCTATGCGCAAAGAACGAATATATTCATGGAAACCAATTCCGCCTCTGAAAGGCGCCGAGAACGATTCAAAAGCAATCTACTGCCAATGATGAAAGAGGTTTTCCTCAAATAAAAAAAGGCTAAGCCTAAGTAGCGGAGTTCTTACATTTAGACAAAATTTGTAACGTGTTATTGCTACTGGGTCCTTCCTTACCTTCTGCTTTTTCAGTTATTCTCTGCATAGAAATTTCTCTGGAGCATTTGTGCATGAAGATGCTTTCTTACTATATAACTACATGTATTAGATCCTACGGTGACAGCATCAGGAAAAAAAGAGAGAATAATTTCCTTGCTCTCCGTAAGCAACGAATTCTGGCTATCATTTCAAGAGGCAAAAAACAGACCAAGGGAAACTGAATAGGGAGGTCATATAGCCTGCCTTGTCATTCCGTCACATAAGATGAAGAGCTGCACGCCGGAAAGAAATAAAGCTCTTGCTTTTACTTTTTCAAGGATCTTTGAGGAAAGGCTCTTCCTCGGGTGCCATTTTCTTTCACAAGATGTCAGTATGGAGCAGTGAGGTAATTTTGTTTGTGTACCTAGCCCGCGGAAATAAGTGAGAGTTGTTTGTAGCAAGGTGAGTCTATATATGGTGAAGAGAAGTACAAGCACCCGACTCAGAATAGCATGGCAGCGATTCCTATAATAACGTGTGATATATTTTAGGTGTCTGTGATGTGTACAGTCCTGCAAAATTAAAACGACGCCGTCCCTCGAGATTAGTTCATTAGCCGCAACAGTGACGTGAGCGTCAAAACACAGGCAAATGTGTGAATAGGGTAACGAATTAAGAGGCTAAGCGAAGAAGATAGTTAATAAAAGAAGGGCCTGGCCATTTTCTGCAGAGCCTACCTCGGAACCACAGAGAGGACGCAATTCCCATTTTCTCACCCCCGTTGTTTCTTTCAATTGAGCCGCAAGGCTCAAACCTATCTTACGCAGAAATAAAAAGTGCAAAAAAATTCGCATGCACCTGTTGCCCGCATACGTTTGAACGCAATAGTACATGGCGCACTTACGTAGTCGGGCTTTACTTCTTTCAGGATCTTATTAGGTCTGAACCGAACTACTTTTGAGTTAAATACTAAATTTCCAGCTTTTTTGCCGAACTTTCATTGAGAGCCGCCGTGAGAATTTGATAAACTTAGTTTGGCGCGCACACCTAATGCTCTTTAAGACTGCATCTTTAAGAGCTATACGCTGATGCTGGCTCTGAGAGTGAGAAACATGCGCTGGACAGTGTCCAAAGAGACGGACGAGAGAAAGTATTAGAAATGTGAAAAGGAAACTAAATAAAGCAGAAGCACACAAGAAAGCCTGCTCGACGTTTCTAGAGGAATACTTAAATTAGAGGGCAACACAGTTGTCATCACTGGGCTGAAATTTCCAAAAATCAACTGTGCTGCGATGATGAAACAAAGGACAGCATGATCTTCATAGTTGGATGGCAAGTTAAATTTCCTCCAGGCTTGAAATTCCTCTGTGAGGCTGCTCATAGTGGCCAAATAAATGAGACAACGAAAATACAGAGGTCATAGCTTCAATATTGTCCAGCAAGAAGGCCTTATTAATAAAGGCCGCGTCATCAAGAATAATCCTCCTCATCAGAGCGTGAAGAGCGCTCAGCATATTTTTCCTGTGGGCCAACAGCGTTTGGTGTGGCGTCCGACGCCTCTCGCCTTCCCTTGGCGCCTTTACTAAACAAGACGGCTTGTAAAAGGTGTCAAATATCTTAAAGCTCTTCATCGTTAAGCCTGTTATACCAAGTTTTCATGATTTGATACAATGTTTGGGTAATATCACTGCCGGCTTGGCTGCTGACCCGAAAGACGCGGGTTGGATCCCGGCCGTGGCGGTCGAATTTCGATGGAGGCCAAATTCTAGGGACCCGTGTACTGCGCGATGTCAGTGCACGTTCAAGAACCCCAGGTGGTCGAAATTTCCGGAGCCCTCCACTAAGGCGGCCCTCATAACCTGTGTCGCTTTGGGACATTAAACGACATAAACCAACGCTTCTTGCCGCATGGTCCATAGCAATGTCATCCTGGACCGCTCAAATTAAGACGGGGAGCTGATTAAGTACTCCATAATAACTACCGGGTTCGTAAAATGATTTGCAATAACCAACAAAAAAGCGCTTCTTGAGGAAACGCGCTTCAAGAATACCGATCCATCTTTCCAACAAAGCTTTTTCTCTTGTTTTCGCAACACAAGCGGCTCCGCCGATGCAGGCAGCGAGCAAAGCGGGCGGCGTTATGATCGGGGCAACATTTGAATTCCGGTCGGGCAACTGCGCGCGACCCTGCGGCGTCCGTCAGCCGACGCAGCGAACGTCGGCCGACGTCGGCAGTGCGAGGAGGGGGGACGCACAGCTTCCCTTTCCCTCTTCTCCACCGCTTCTTCTTCCCGCCAAAATTCGCCCCATTCCTCTCGAGGCCGTAACGGGTTGGCGCCTCCACCGATGCCGCACCAACACCCCTCTCTTCCCGCCTTTTTTGCTTGACCTCTAGGCGTCGCAGCAGCCAGGTCGGCTCTCTGGCCTCTAGGCCGGCCGCAGCGTTCAAAAAATTTTAACTGCCGGGACACGGGTGATCGAATAGAGTTGCTTGAGAGCAAATCCTTACAGCGTGCCAATAGATATAAGTGCTGGTTGACGAAGCAGTCAGCGCTGACTGATGCGGATTCGCCTGTGGCGATGCGAGACCTCGAGTGCCGATATTGAAGGCGCCTTGAGAGAAAATAAACAGCTTTAAAGCTCCATGAAAGGCAGCTAGTTCAAACATGAACTTTGAAGAGTAATGTTGTTTTTAGAGGCGTTGAAGAGAGAACAGTTTATAAGTATCACATTTGTAGGGAATCCCGGAGCAGCACGTTGGCTTCCTGGCGGGTGCAAGCCTTGGGCTCAAGTTCCAAGGTTCGTGCCGCGGTGGGGACAGATTCAGCCGGAAAAAACAAAAAAGTGTTGGCGTCAGGTAAGCTGTTGACGGCAATTTCTTACGTTCTTGAGAAGAGTCATTGTGAGTGGCAGGGCGAAATTAAGTAAATGTACTACCTTTAGCCCCAGCTGATGCGTGTAGTACAATTGCCATTTCGCAAATGCCCGGCCGCAACTGTGTGCAAATGGACGAGGATAGCCTTCATTAAGAATCGTGCTCCTATGGCATCGCTGAAGATATATACCAATTATTGGCGTTATAGACGTTAACCTACGATATGCATCGCAGGCGTCAGTTTCAGTGATGACGCGCACCGCGGAATTACTGGAATACGCTCATTGTAATACTTTTTTTTCGGTTTTATAAATGATTTGGTTCCGCTAATAACAACTGCTCACACAGAGCCCGAAATTCGTCGTACAGGGTACTGATTACCTAAAACCAGCATATCACAGGCATCCCTCCATCTACCTATAAATTAAAGTTTGGATCTGTTTGAGGTAGTGACGAGCTCCCGGCGACTAGTCTGCTTACATGAAGAAGTGCGTGAACGCTTGTTCTCGGCACCTTGCACATGCGTGTACAACGTTAAAAGCTAGGAGTAACACTAGGAGTAACAACGTGCAGTGGCGTACAAATAGATTCATGAATGCGATAAACAGTGGCAGCGCAAATACGCGAAATAAATCAAAAGCGCGCCAAACACCGTCCCGGCCGGCGTGCGCACCAAGTAAAAAAGCGCGCGCTCGCCGCCTCAACCCGTTCGGAAGGAGCCGGGCCGCTACCAGGCGTCACGCGTCCCTTCCCCCCCGCGACCTGCCGCCTCTCGCGCACGTGCCTGGCGCGCGCGCACCGCGGCCCTCCTCACCTGATCCAGGCGACGCGTCTCCCCAGCGACGCTGCTGCTGCTGTCGCTTTTCGTCGTCGCCTCTCTGCCACTGGAATCGCCCCTGTAGCGGGCGGTCACGCGCGAAGTCGTAGTTCCAGGAGCGCGAGCTCTCCTCCTGCAGCTTGTCCAGCTGACGTCTTGTGCCGCGGTCCTCGCCGTCGTCGAAAAGTCGCCGGCACGCCCTGCCGTGCGGCGATCCCATCATTGGCGGACGCGGTCTCTTCTGTTGCTCCGGTTGCGGGTGACGGCTTCGTCGACGAGCCCAGAACCAGCGTTGGCGGGAACAGACTCGGCGCGTGCGGCCACGGATAAGAAAGAAGTGCGAGGCAGCTGCCAGATTCGTTTGGCGCCGCTGGTTTCGAAGGAGCGCTCCGCGGGCATCCATTGGCCGCTCCCTTTCTCTCTTCTTTGGAGACCTCGTCTAGAGGCTGCGCAGAGGGAGAGGGCGAGCCGATCGAGGACGAGGAAGCGGCACAACCGGTCCCTCGGTCGCTGCTCCGAGGGAAAGTGGCGCGCCAGTTTGAAAAACACGCGGACGGGCCGCGTCGCGCGCGGGCCCGCTGGAAAACACGCCGCTGGCACCGAGCCGACTGGTTCATTTGCGCGCCAAAAATCGTCCCTTGAGCGCGACGCTCTGGCTAACTGGCTGGCCTGGGTTGCAGCGCTCCGTCGCCCTCCTGTAATCGCAGCGCTGCTGCTGAAGAAAAATAGAAATTTTTTTACAGCTATTCAGTTTTCAGTGCAAAAGGACTGTCACCATTCACTGCATTAGAGAAATATTTAGTTTGCAGCGTGGTTAAATTCTACGGAGGCTTTAAATTAAATGTAGAAAAGGGGGATAATTTATCCAGAGATCTCTCGCTTTATCATATGCTTTTGAGGGGAACAGTGTTTGCACCAACTGACTCGTACAAAATGCTGAAGCCTACAAAGCACGCTTTGAAAAGGCGGCTAAACAGTACATGTCCTGAGGGCCACACCAAGCCAACCTGCCCTAAATCCGCATATTCTGTGGAAATAAAGTTGTTTCTCTCGCTCTTGCTGTGTATGTCATACGGCTGCTTGATGACGTTACTCAAATTTATTTTGCCATTGCTGGGATTTTCAGTACCAGGTCTTTTTGTATCATATAGACAGCGACTGAGTAATGCATTCAGTACATTGCAATAGAAACTTATCCGAACCTCGTTTCTTCTTATATTTCTCGATGCATTATGTTGCATGCATTTTATCTTCCACATAATATGGAATAGGGGCAGACAAAAGACGGGCTGAGCAAGGCTGATTATGCATTTCAAGATGAAGACCCGCGATGCAGGCCATGGTCCTGATAGTCTTGCCTGATATGGTACATGGGGAAAGATAAGGTTGTGATGGCCTACAACATGAAAAATAGGGGCTGCACAAACCGTCACCTTCACTTTAAATCGGTCTTGTTGGACCAGTCAAAGCTCTGTGCACCTGCCCAGGTCAGAAATTTTAAGATTCGTTGAAAATTCAACGAATATAAATGGTTCATAGAAATGGGAACATCCTCGAAAACCTTAAAGGTGCACTGAAGAGGAATCTGAACTTGTCTTTTTGCCGCGGGAACTCGATCTACACGTTCCTAGCATTCTTAGAAACTGCGGCTTATTGCCCTGTATGGCCGATTTCCCAAATTAAATCGAATTAACGGCCGGCTCCCGCCCTTTTTTTTGAATTCTGCCTCCTACGGTGGGCGGAGTCGACCAACGCGTGGAGTGCCTTTCACCCAGTCCCGTGGCGGCTAGCCGCTCTGCCATCGGCGGAGTAATACGTAGTAGTCCGTAGCAGCAAATAGTCCGCGCGTATTTTTATTTCTGCGGGGTTATTTTGCGGCTATATTATCTGCGAATGAAACCATTTATTCATGGAAACCTAAAAAACAAAATAAAGCGAAAGCAAAGCCTCCACGGAGCTGGCTGAAAGGAACTTCATGCGTTCGTCGACTCCGCCCATCGTACGAGGCAGAATTAAAAAAAAAGGGCGGGAGCCGGACGTTAATTCGATTTAATTAGGGAAATCGGGCATACAGGGCAATAAGTTGCAGTTTCTAAGAATGCTTGGAACGTGTAGATCGAGTTCCCGCGGCAAAAAGACAAGTTCAGAATCCTCTTCAGTGCACCTTTAAGAGTGATACTTCCAAACTTATTGCAATGAAAACAATCTGCTCATGCACATAGCAATCGTAAACTCAGGGTTTATACAGTCTTTGCGATTCAAGAAGCATTCCGCTTTTTTTGACAGCTTCGTTAACGGATCTCAAGCTGAGAGAGAAATGAGAACATTTCCCTGAATGCGTTGTACAAGTTGTGCTAAAGTTACCTGCCGAGCTTTTGGATTCACACTGACCATACGGACTTTTCGCATCACCCACGATCGCTTAGGCGCGGTTCCCGGCGACCTTCTTATGCATTCGTATCATGGACGACCTCGTCCAGTTCTGCCCGCTTGCAGTGATAGGACTGTTCGTAGGCATCGGTTGCACAGATACAAAATCACTTTTTTGGCGCTTACACATCTAGAGAGCAGTGCATGGCTGCTTATTTTAAGGGGAATAATTTTATACTTGGCTTAATTATTAAGGAATGATATTAAGCGACTATATACGGAACTATATTAAGGAACTACCTTATCTCTTTTTGTAGAGTCGTTTTTTAGCCGTGTAGTGGGGCACGCAGGATGTTTGGAAAGGCAACCAAGTTTTGAGGAGTAATGACGAGAGACCTTCTGACCCTCCCGAGATTTTTAGCTGCTGACAGGGCGCGGTAGACGGCCTGAAATCAGACCCTTTCGCGAAAAGACTTTACGCCACGGGTGGAGATGGATGAGTGATAGAAATAGTAGTGGTCACCCTTGCCATTTCGACTCAATTCTCCGTAAAACAGAGGTCTACTTCGATGATCACCAACCGTCTCTCCTTTGCTTCAGTCGCGGTCGTCGTGTACAAGAAAATTCGCTGCTCTCACGTCACTACGTGGCTCGCTTCTGGTATATATATTTCTTGCCATGGAACATCTTCTGTAACCTGCTCGACTATACGTTACTGGATCATCGCATCAAAGGTCCCACAAGTGTAAATTTCCTTGTACTCCGTACAGCTTTGATTTATCCTTAACTCGTCTTTTTCCACTGATACATACTGCTTTATCGCTCGGTGGGAATGTAACCTGAGCGATTTTATTTCCACAGGTTCATGTAAGATCCTCAACTCAGCTCTGAATTTTTCCGCACAAACGGGTCAGTATCGGAAAGATGAAATCGCTGGATACTTTTCGAAGGTATTGAGTTATGTTAGCTCTTGCCAGATTAAATACAACGCGCGCTTATTAGGCTCGTTATTCCTTCTTCATAGTATGAGTCTGCCACCATTACTCGGCGTAGAGAGATGTCCTCTCCACGGACAACATTTAACAATCAATCATAATCTGTGGTGCCTTTCCAACCTAGGGAAGTTTACTTAAATTTTGTTCACGGTAATTTTTAAGAGCTCACGCCAAGCGCAATATGCTCGTACTCGTACCGCTTAGGGGGGCATCGAACTTTTCGGAAAAAAAATTACGGGAGTATTCTTATTTCTCCTGCAATAGGCAAGTTATGAAATAAGTCGAAACCATTAGCCGCTCCCAGGAACTGGAATCACAATGCTGACATGTTTTTTCGTGTAGTATTGTGCTTTCGACATTACATGAATACCGTCATAGAGCAGAGGCAAAAGGCGATAACGAATCTCGCTTGTCTAGGCCACTAGCGGCAGCAAAAACTTGCAGCACATGCGGGGCAGCATTTCTTACTCAGCAGGCACAAAGTAAGCAATCCACGAAAACAACAATCGAAAAGGGAGGGCTGCGTTAAGTTACGGTTAACTAAAACTTATCATTTTTATATTGAGCTATTTACATAAGTTTTAAAACTTAATTTCTTCCATCATAATAAAAAACCAGCTCATTCAAAGCAAGAAGTTATCGTGAAAGGGCGAATCAGTACCATATGTAACAGAAAAACAGCAGCGCTATAAGCCATCTTCTTTAATCAAATTAGGCAATTGTGTAACAACTCGCATTCAGTAACGATGAAGAAAGATCTGCCAGAAAAATTACAAATAATTCACACCTTTGAAAAAGAAATCATCCGGAATACTGAGGCAATGACAAGAAGAAAAATGCACAAATAAAATGATTTCTGAAAGGACACAGCCTAAACACAGTGCATGTCGTGTTGTCTTTCTGTGTCCCCGTTTCGTCTGCGCCCACGTTTTCATCAGGAACAGCAAGCCCAACTTTCCATTGAATTCACCTAAAATATACGCGATGTGAAGGCACCGGCAATTAACAGAACTGTGTATCAGTGTTTAAAAGTTATGCAGCAAGTAAGCTTTAGCCTTTTTCCGGCTAAAAGATAGGAGCGAGGGACTAATTACCGCAGGGAAGAGGTTTAGGCAGGAATTGTTCAATTAACTAATGTAAAAGCTTGGGCGAGTTGGTGGTTGTTCATTCTAAAACAGCGCAAAAAAGACACGGACAACTAGAAGAGACGTGCAACCAGACTCCGACTCACAACTAAGATTTTATTGCAGAGACATCCCCTTATATAATGTGGGCGCGCAATAAAACTGAAAGTAGTGCGAAAGGACACATAAGGTGAGGGAGTGAATAATCAAAGCATACCTGTCGTCAAAGGTTTCACAGATTGGCAGAAAAATACATCACTTCGTTGTCAGATAAAAGCCCTGAAGGCGCACTGACACACGTGTCTTAATTGAATGCTATGCCAAACGCCTCGATCACTTCCCTGGTGAGTTAATCTGCACGCCGGGCTAAGACGTTGCAGGGCTTTAATTCAGCCTCACATTTCTCAGATTGTGGGTGTCTCTGTAATAAAATCCTATTTGTGAGTCAGCGCCTGTTTGTACGTCTCTTCCTGCTGTCCGTGTCTTTTTTGCACTCTTTTAGAATGTTCAATTAAGTAGCTCCAGTAGTAGCAGCTACGGCCGTATGCTTCTCCGGTCAGAGTTGAGGCATGATGCCTTCCATGAAGCGACGACAGATGCGTCACCGTAAAGCCAACTCAGGGGACATGGCCGCATGCCAATGAGGACCGAGCGGCCCATAAATCGCACGGTGCCATTGTCGCACACCCAGCTGTCACAGGTTGGAGATCCAGCGGTAAGAATACGAAAATTATGCGTATTTCTGAAAACTCCTCGCATATACGACCAGTACTGCAGTGTTGCATCACAACGAGAAAGGAGCAGCTGTATTTGCACGGAGGGGTCAAGGCTGTGTGGGCGGTGGGCCGGGTTTCCAGCAGAGTTCCCAGAAGCCAGTGTCGCGTGGCGGGCATGAACACGAAACTCTACTGGAGCGTCCGCTGAGACTCCTCACTTTCGCATGAAAGGGTCGGGCAGCCATGTCAGCGAGGCCATCGGCGACAGTGTGGTTGGGACCTGGCTGCCAGTGAAAAGGTGAGTTTCTTCAGATGCTGGAATTTTAAGTGATTTCTGAAATCAGTCAGGGAGAGAACGCCGAACCGCAGCACAAAATATACAAAATAATGCCTGCCTGCCCTTGTGGTGACTTTCGCGTTGCTTAGTATAGTGCGTAGCTGAGAGCTGCAAGGTCGGTTAGATATAGAAGGAAAGAGAATTGTGCTGGTTTGGTTGTCCGCACGGCATATTAGTTCTTTCAGTATGTACAGATATTGGCTAAAAAAAATAGACATTCACAAGAAAGGTGGACAAGACAACGCGTTTCTAACGTTTGTACGTAAAAATATGCCCCGACTATCTCAGCAACAAGTGTTACTTAGTTCTTTTACTTAGAAATGTGTGCTGTCGCTCTCGTTTGGCATTATTGCACCAAGTACGCATCAATCTTGCAATAAAACTGATGCAAATGCAATAAAACTGACTACGTTGAAATTCGGGCTTGTTGGTTCATACTTCGGAGCAATAGCGCAAGCAAGACAAGGGACCAAGAACGAGTAGACACACGCAGCGCTATGTGTGTCTACTCGTTCTTGGTCCCTTGTCCTGGTTGCGCCATTGCTCCGAAGGAAAACTGACTAATATAGGCAACAAGCTCCGATAGAGATGGTCAGGAAATTGAGTGCAAAACTGAAAAGGACGCGAAAAAATAACTGTACAGTACCGTTCACAGAGGTATATGCCTAAAGCAATGCTGTGCGTAAATTCTTGGACAACTGCTCCCGCAAAGAAGGGCGCGCATGTCAAAGAAAAATGTGATTTAGAAAAAATATAATGCCACAAATGCGATTAATATAAAACTTGCTCAAAGATAAAACTAATCACCAGAAGCTGAACAAAACAAAACATTTGATGACCACCGTTCGTCTACAGAGTAAACCAGGAAATCAACATAAGCATCTTTCCAGGTGCTCTTAATAATTAAGGAATACAGGTTATTTCCTTCATTTATGGCCAGTGGCAACAAAAAAGTTTTTAATCAGTCAGTACAAATTGGATGTTTATTCGATGCCTGTAAGCCGTTGTGCCTTATGGTTGTGGTTTAAACACGTCTAAAAGCGTTTATGAATCCACATGCTTACCTGGATATGATTTTGTTTCCAAATGATACCCGGTGCAAAAAATTGTTTCAAGCACTGATTATGTAAGTTATTTCCAGATGCTTCAGATGGGCCTGCGTACTGTTTTTCTGCACTGAAATTTCTGGTAAGTAATCCGGCAGGAGAACATGTCAAAATATTAAAATTCAGTGGTGCGTGAACTGTGCACGAGTACGGGCTATAGAGTATTTTGTTCCAAAAAATTTTAAGGCAGCAGGCTGTGGCTGAGCGTTATTGTCACTTTCCCGAAAGTTCTCAGCCTCTGCTTGTGCTGTGTTCTGTTTGCAACCACGCGTACTACTGACATCAGCAGCTAACTCTACTGTGAAGAATAGCCTCTGAGCAGGTGGCGCTGGAGTCATAGCGCATGGCTGATCTGTTGGGGTAGAAATAAGTCATGCTCAAAACCCCAAGTGATGAACTAAAGGGTGAACGAACGGATTGTATTTCATGATGGCGGTTCTTGTTTAAGCGCGTCTGAAAGTGTTTAAACGTGCATTTGCTTACGTGAACATGCTCTGAGAAAATGAGGGTACTGGGTTCTTTGTGAATGACAAATTATTGGTGGCCATAACATGCGTTTTGGTTTTGATAAAGCACCGAACACAGTAGTTACGCGGAACTGACTTTTATGCGTGACTTAGGCACCTGCGGAATATATAGCAGCTGCGCGCCACCGGGACAAAAGAAAAACGATGTTTTACGAAAATTGTGTCCTGAGTATTATGGACCTGTTGCAGACTGTATACAGGAACATTGCTTGTTCTAGTGAACGTCTTCTTTATTGAACGCGAACCAAATGGTAGCATATTCGTAGACGTGATGAATGCAGTGACAGCGAGCAGTTTTTTTTTCTTTTTCAACGGTTTTAGAAGAAGGTTGCTTGCGAAGAACTTCGCACATATTATTCTTTACGTATCGATATTTTAAAACTTAAGTTATGCATTGACTTCCTTTGTTGCACTAATGCTGGCGCTGCCACGTGTGAACATAATAAAAGATTTCTCCCAATGACACCTTCATTTAGAAGTTTTACATTGCATTACTCTGAGCTAATAAATACAGTTAGCACGGAATAAAAACGGTTCTGTTTGCATCGCACGGCCGAGTCCGTCAGTAAGTTTCCCTGAACCATTCCCCCCAGTGTTCTTTGTAAGCCTTTCGCTCACATTACACAACGCGCACTGAGTCCCGGCCTGTCCAACGGGGATGCCGCTGAGAAAGAACGCAGTGGCGCGATATGGGCGGGTCGGCATAAGCCGTGCACAAACCGTACAATGCGGTGCTCGTGCGAGAGGGCCCCGCCTGATGCGCCCGGGCAACCCTCTCCCTCGAAGAATTTCCGATCTTCGCCGAACTGTAGCCGGAAGTCTGAGGGTGACTCAGAGGCGGAGATCGTTCGCAACAGGTTGTTTGGCAAACCGCTGGCGGGCTCACGTGCACCTGCAACCAGCTTTCGTTTTTCTTGCCTCATGGCTGTTGTATTGAGCGCGGACGGCGTGCAATCATTGCAATGTAGTAGTTGTTCTTTTGTCAGGCCTCGGATGAAAGCACTGTCCCTCTTGCAGGGGCAGTTTGCTTTTTGGTTTGCGCTTTGCTATGCACTCGCTCAAGAACAACTTCCCTCGTACTTTTTTAAGCTTTAATAACAATAGTAAGGAAAATAACTAATGCGATTCAATCACTCGGTTTTATTGGGTCCCAGGGTGTTACAAAACGAGATAGTCTTAATGTATTCTTGCTTGCTGATTCTGCAGCATGGTTAATGGGCATGACATATATAACAAGGTGTTTGAGGGTGACCCAATGCACTGACGACGCTAAGCACTGTGCCCATGCGCACTGATTACAAGGCGGCCATAACGCCTGTAGTTTTTGCCGGTTCACCCCTATGATAGCCTGCAAGTAACGTTAGGAGAGAGACAGAGTCTGGTCACGCTGCGATTTATAATGGAGGACTCCTTCCCTGGGCGTTCTTCCAGACGCGCTTTGGGTTGAAACTATGGAAGGATTGTTCAATGAGAAATAAAGGGATTAAATTTTGTATGCAGTAGTGAGCAGGCGCAAAAGCTGGCGTGCTACCATACTACAAATCATCATTTGAAATTAAAACGTTGTTAAGAATGTTTTCACAAGTTTAAATTGAGCATTGTTAAAAAAATTGTCAGATTGATGCCAGAATTTTCGCCCGCAGTTTCTAAGTAGCGAGGTACAGCATATATGGACTCCTTTTAAGTCTCTTGTGATTTGTTTGATTTGGTTTCTTAGGGTTTAACGCCCCAAAGCGACTCAGGCTATGAGGGACGCCGTAGTGAAGGGCTCCGGAAATTTCTACCACCTGGGGTTCTTTAACGTGCAGTGACTTCGCACAGTACACGGACCTCTAGAATTTCGCCTACACCGAAATTCAGCCGCCGCGGCCGGGATCGAACCCGCGTCTTTCAGACCAGCAGCTGAGCGCCATAACCACTAAGCCACCACGGCGGGTGCAGTAGAAAGCAGAATGTGCAACGCCTGGCAAGAGATACGGCCAGCATCGTAGTGACGGATAGCCTGTTGAGAACCACTGATGACGATTTTGGTATTAGGGTCGTCTAGCGCTAGCGCAATGGCAACCTCCTCTGCTGCGCTGACTGTTTCTGCATTGCGAATGCTGCAGGCTGTGTACCATCTGCGGTGAGGGGCGAGAGCTACCGCCACTGTCGCTGCCTTCGAGGGATGGTAAGAGGCGTCCGTATACGTGACCTCCGGACGTCCGCAGCAAACGATCTTTCCGCAACTGATAGACACCATGTGCAAACACTGCTCAACTCCGGCCACTCTCATACACATGGTGCGGACTTGTACACATTACAACACAAACAACTCAAACACCCCAGAGACGTGGGAGTCTTTCCTGCGTATTTCCGAGCCAGCAGACCAACGCCGGCTTATCCAGCGCGCGGTGGAGGCCGCGAGATCCCAAGGGATCCCCGCCGACCACCTCTCAGCTAGAGTGCCCCCCCCCTCCCCCCCCCCCCCCCCTGGGCCCCTGTTTTTGGGGGTAATAAAAGAGATCCCCACCACCACCACGGCGGGGTAAGTCTCTTGTGAACGTTTTCGAATTGATGCAGATGTTCAGGCCCGTGGACGGTAAGTGCGCGGCTGATGAGCGACACGATTTTGGATCGTGTGAACCGTTTTAATTCATTTAACCGTCCTTTTCTTTCAACCATTAATACATACGCCGTTTATGCCCTTAGGCGTAAATATCGCTTAAAAAAATCAAGAATGCCTCGAATGTATCACGCTTCCTATTTGTTTATTTGCGCAACTTACGTTGTCTGCGAGCACCAGTGGCAGCACGAAGCGCTTACGCAGGACTACGCCGAAATATAGAGAAACGACACTAAGACCTACTTGTGAAATGCTTTTAACCCATCACGAGAAGCGTATGGGACGTGGGCTGGTGTTTGAATGAGGTTCGCTTGCGCTTGGTAAAAATAAATAAATGGTACAAAGGGGCCATGCATTACACAACTAAGTAAGACGCAATGCACCTGAGAGACCGAACGTTTTTTTTTTTTTTTACGAAGAAGCATTAAACTTTCTTGTTTCACTTTCTGTATGCGGCCCCCTCATACAGAACGGACTAAACCCAGGGCTTCAGCGCTGAGACCCAGAGGGCGGCGCATTGGTGCACTTATATTTTGCATCAAGCATTTTTGGTAAAATGACCCTGCGGAATTTTTATGCTCTATATGATTTATATTTCATATCCTTGTATTGCAGTGCCAGGGAAACACAGCTGAAGGCCCAATGGTTCGGCGTTTTTGAAATGTTGAAACGTTGCTTTTCCTTTCAGCCAACAAAAAATAGAAATGAACGGTAGAAAGGAAGTCTACCGGCCGTTAGCTCTTCGGACAGCGCATTAAACAGGCTGTGGCTCCACTTGAGGAGACGGAGCAGCTAGCCATGGAAGTACTGCTGCGTAGGTGGTGGTTCTCGACCAAGGCGTAGAAAACCGTTACATGACATCAAATGCTTAGGGGAATTTACCAGTGCGCTTTGCCTAAGCCTTTGTTCTAGCATAGTAAACTAGGCAGTGGTCCCACATGATCCATCGGCTCCATTAAAACACATTCGCGTGTCCTTGGCAGTCGAACCACACGAGACGAGGGGATGGACGCGTAGTGTTGCTGCGCGCAACCATACAAACATCATCTTACGGCCTGCCGTAAAATAATTTTTTTGGGCTTTTCATTTTGCGCAACTAACAAAGCAAAATTGCGTGTCCAGTAAAGCAAAAATTTCGCTACTTGGTCTTGATTGAAAGGTTCAGAAAGCATGGTATTCTCTAAAATTCATGCCAATTGATATTTTCATTGGCAACGGACGTATATTTCTGCTCACGTCTATCCTTTTTTTTGTGCTTTGAAATGCGCCCGGTGTAACCAAAGGCATAATTCTATATGATTTTCTGTTCTAGCAACCTAAAAGCACATGGCGTCCGTGTGAACTTTATCTTTTGCATCAGGGCGATTTCGAGCAAATTTTATATACACAACACTGGAATAATCTGTCGCACTTGTCACTAATAATCAAAATATACAAATGGGCTTTTATAGTAACAGGTGCGCTAGGCAGGTTTTCTAAAATACCCGTCTGCACCGTTGTGGACACGATTAGAACACTGACATTAGGGAAATTGAATATTCATGAAATTAAGGAGCTGATAGCACGTACACTGCTGCAGTAGGAAGGTTGCTCATTACGTAAGCGGGCAGCTTGTTAGGAGTCAATTCCAGCAAAGCCGCGACACTTCTTATATAGCCGCTAAGGGTGGCTACATAGTTAATGCAAGTGTGCAACTTCTAAGTATATGCCGTGCAGCTGCATCGAAGTGAAATAAGAGTAATGCGCGGTAATGTAGTCAGCTACGGGCCTTCATTTAGTACAAAAATAGGCCGGTGCGGCTCTAACTACGGTTTCATTGTGAATCTGGAAGCATTTATATCATCAACTTTGAGAGCGACATGTTATCACAAGAAAGAGACGTAGGCAGCTTCATGGCGATAATTAGGTGCGGAAGATTTTTCGCTGAGCGGAAAGTTTCAACCATGGGCACCTAAACTAATATGCGAGGCTGAAGATTGAAATCTAAACTACTGCTCCGATTTGAGTCCGAGCTGATATCTTTGGTGACGATACCGGCGCCACGAGACCTCGTTCTCAAGCAGCGTTCTGGTGATCGCTTTGCGTGGAGCGTTCAAACGCAGTAGTTTGAAGCGTGGAGATAAGCGCCAGAAAATATTTTGCTGATTGGTGATGGCCGAATCAATGACTGTGGGAAACGCAAATATGATATCCCTGTCGCAAAAAAAGGTTCAAAAATTGGGGGCACTTAAGCTGCGCCTTTAAGGCTGCGACGCCAGAGCTGTTCTTCTAGCTCAGGAGACACGGATGTTGTTTCCTCTTTCTCTGTCACAATCATTAAGTGAAAGCCGAACGACATACCACGGCCGCTCAATGGAGAGCGCACTGGGTGCGGCCCGTCGCGTCGCCCGAAAGAGCCGTATTGCGCCTAGTTCTCATCGCCACCGCTGCGGCGCCACCGCTCCGGGACGAGTCCGGGCAGAGAGCTGTGCGCAGCGGCCGAGGCAGTGCTTTCGTTCAGGCGTCCGCGCGGTAGGCGCTTTATAATTTTAGCCTTTCTGAGCTGCGTTTCACACATTATGGTGATGCCACGTGCAAGTTTGCTATTGATAGCGTGATAGCGGCATGTCACCATCACTGCGCTTTTCCAAATCGCGCGTGCTTTTACAGCGAGAATCGAGGCAGAAGTGCGCTTCGCCGAGCGGTCACCCATTCAGTGACGGGCGTTTCAACCACTGTAATAACTTATTACATATTACAATCTTGAACTCGGCACAAGGTTTCGGGCCACTTGTTCAACACGCACTTTTTTGTAAACTTACGTTTGAGGTCGTAACGTTCAGCATTATAGTTCAGCCTGTTGCTCCTTTTTCGCTGGAAATAGTTTCAAGTGGGTACCACCCCGTACGAGGGTCATCCCAAAATTAAGGACTGCAGTTTATTTATAAATCGAAAGATATCTTTATTTTAAGCAAATTACAAATCACTTAAAAGGGACACCATTATTCTACTTTTCCACTTAATCGCCGTTGGGGGCTATGCATTTTTACAGACGCTGGGGCAGTTTTTGTATGCCCATGTCATACCAGCTCGCCGCTATGCCGTTGAGGAAGCGTTTGACCGCATCTTTCACTTCGTCATCATCAGTGAAGCGCCTTCCAGCGTGGTGTTTTTTAGCTTTGGAAAGAAGTGGTAGTCAATTAGTGCCAAGTCCGGACTGTAGGGTGAGTGGCTGATGATTTCCTATACAAACTGTTCTAGGAGAGCGATGGTTTGACAGGCAACGTGGGGGCGAGCGTTGTTCCTCTTCTGCGATTTTGAATCGCCCCTCTGAGTTTTTTAAGGGTCTCACAATAACTGTCCGCGTTTACTGTGGTGCCAGGAGCCAGGAAGTCTATACCAACAATACCCATTTTCGATCCCAAAACACAGTTGCCATGGCTTTGCCGGCAGACTGTGTTGGCTTGAATTTTCGCGGCTTGGGCGAAGATGAGTGCCGCCACTCACGTGGTTCTTGTTTGGTCTCAGGCGTGAAGTGGAATGTCTAGGTTTCATCACCCGTAACAATAGAATGCAAATATCTCCGTTTCGTTTCGAGAACGCGGAAGAAATTCGCGGGAGGAGTCAACGCATTGTTGTTGATGGTCGTCTGTGAGCATTCGCGCAACCTGCCTTGCGCACAGCTTCCGATATTTCAACTTTGCTGTTAAATTCCTATGAATAGTGCTTCTAGAAACGCCAGGAACCAAAATGCAGAGTTCATCGAGTGTGATCCTCCGTTATTGCTGCATCATTTCTTCGACCTCGCGACTATTTCATTAAAAATTGACGGCCTCCCGCTTCTTTCTTCGTCGTAAATTTAAGTGCGACCAGCTGCGAACTTCCTACACCACTTGGGGAAGTTTTTAACATCCATGCAAGACTCTCCGTACACTTCCGTCAACTGGCGATAATTTTCGATTGGTTGCGCGCCATTTGCGTGAACTTCGCTCCTGGCGGTAGTGACAAACGGGAGCTCCATTTCAAATGGTTGCCGGGCCAGTCCCTTTCGCGCTGAGTCATGGCTTGTTTGGAAGACGGGGAACAATGAACACAGCAGTATGGCAAGCAGCCACGCATATAGTTTCCCTGCGGCCGCAGCCCTTTGGAGACCTCACTTTTGGGATTACCCTCGTAAATATACTGCTGGCACAAACAGTTGCAAAAGAAACAACAAAAGACAGCCAGTTCAACCAGACGCCAGCAGGCTCAGCCAATGTTTTTCGTTTTATTTTGAAGCCACGTGATGCACCGAAGGAATTCAAGCCTATTTTACAAGCGAAGAACTTTCCTCGAAAGTGGTTTATGAGCAAGTATGATTTTTTCCACCGTAAGATTGATGTTTTCTACCAAATCGGTCAGCAGTGGTCGCATTAGTTTGGCTAGAAAGGCTTTGCAGAAGTCCTCGGTGTGACTGCGGTCTTCTCTCTCGCAAATCAACTCCGGACATTGCTCAAAATAGGGATGAAGGGCTGAAACCACTATGTTGCATAGCTTGCTGCTTCTGCGGGTACTCATGGTAACCGATCTTCGGATCTTTTTTTGCGTTTGTGGAGCACAGCGGCACGCAGCAGTTGCGTGGCATGGTGTCGCATGCGCTTAGGACGCTGTTGACACAGCCACCGATGAAAAGCACGCAGAACTAGCAGAACCACGCGGTCATGCAGAGCAGTTACAGCGAAAACACACACGCCAACACAGCCAGCGCACTCCTTCCGCGTCGGCGGCTTGTCACGGAGTGGTGGCGCCCCCGCGGAGAATAGCGGCGGAAACTTCAACTTCTCCCAATACGCGCTTCCCCAGCCATTGAGGCGCGACGCGGCGGGCCGCACCAAGTGCGCCTCCATTGAGCGGCCGTGGACATACATATAAAGCCTTGCTTTAACCAATCCGCACAAACATGTTTGCGTGGCTTAGCGGTATCGTGTGTGACTCAGGGTCAGGCGAAACTTAGCGGTGACTCAATTTCAGGCTGTCGCATCTCTGCGAAAGCAGTACAGTCCTTAAAGGGAAACTGCATAGGTTTTAGAAATGAACGAGCTTGGGAGGGTCGAATGTGTGAAACTTGCAGGCAAAGCATGCGAAGTCTTTTTGGGCTAGCGCTTGAAATAGTGAAGTAATCGTCGATTCAAATCCGGATGCCCTTCAAGCTTCTCCGCAGCGCACACCGCCAAGTGGGGGACGCATGATGACGTCATCGAAGGTATCGGTACATTGCCAACGCACAAACGCCTTCTTTGAAAGAAAAAAACTGACGCCACCGAAGGCGAACCGTGCCGGGAGTTGTTTGGCAGCGTCTAACGAGTCAGGGCAGGGTGCGGCTGACGACAGCGGTAATTTGAAATCATACCTTCCGTGACGTCATGCTAAATTTCTCTGCACTCCTTCAGTGCATTGAGGAGAAGCGCGAAATTCAATCGTTGATTACGTCACTGATTTAAATGCTAGTGCAAAATCACTCGGCATGCTTTACCTACAGCCTACATAGATTTGAATCCTTGAATATCGCGAAATTCTCAAAAAAATGCTGCAGTTGCCCTTTAAACACCAAGCTGATGTGGAGTATATTCGTGATATTCTGTGTGGCGGACGGGTGCAGCAAAAGAAGACCTTTCCTTCATTCCCGCGTGCATTTCATTGCATGGCAGCTGTTTCTTGCGGCTGTCATCCACTTTCAGTCCATTCAGAGCAATATTTAACGCCGCTTTCAGAGCATAACATGATTGTGAGTGGTGGGTGTGGATAGCATGAACTCCAGGGTTGTAATTTCGTTTCTAGGATGTATACAGAGCGCAAAGTTAAGGAGTGACCGCAAACGTTACTCAAAAACTGTCGTCTGCCCAATCGATCATGGCTATTTTACACCGGAAGTCGCAAAAACAGATATCGAGCTCTAATTTCAGCTGTTCCTTTAAGTTAAAATTATTCTTTGGCTCTCACTTCAAACACCAGTGTACATTGCTTTTTTATCGCTGGATAGGTTAGTTAGACAGGCAGAGCAGAACGGTTAGTCTAAGAATTACTATGTTGAAAACCGAAGTATTGTTGAATGCTTTTGGAAGAGAACAGCAGCTCACTATTGGTAGCGAGGTGCTGGAAGTGATAAAGGATTGCGCCTACTTAGGGCACATAGGGACCACAGATGCGGATAACGAAAATTAAATAATTACAAAATAAGTATGGGGTGAAGCGCACTTCGCATGTTCTATCCGATCATGAATGGCCGTTTACAAATATCCCTCAACAGAAAAGTATACAACTGCTGTATCTTACCGGTACTCACATATATGGTGCAGAAAAGTGGAGGCTAACGAAAAGGGTTCAGCATAAATGGAATACCAGACAGTGAAAACAAGACAATGAAAACTACAATGAAAACTAACATGATTGGTGTAATGTTTGAATAGGGCTGAGTGGGTCAGGAAACAAACGAGGGTTAATGACATCCTAGTCGAAATCAAATGGGCTTGGACAGGGACTGTAATGCGAAGCCAAGATATCCGATGGTCGTTAAGGGTAACAAGCTTCATTCAAAGGCAAGCGTAACAGGGGGTGGCAGATAGTTACGTGGGTGGATGAGATTAACAAGTTTGCGAGGATACAGTGGCCGCTGCTGGCAGAGGACAGGGTTAATTAGAAAAGTACGGGAGATGCCTTTGCCCTGCAGTGGGCGTAGTGAGGCTGCTCCTGCTGCTGCTGCTGCTGATGATGATATGTGACCGACATGCTTTGTTGGCTAACCAGCTCCCATACTTGGAATCAGAGCAGTTTGCAAAAAAATATATTTAATCGCCGCCCAGAAACAAGCTGAAAAACAAATTGAAATGCTGAGAAAAAAGTAATGTGCCTAGTTTGGTACATCTGGCAACGTCGTCGGAGTTTCCTTCGGCGCTAGCAAACGAGCGATTCCAAGCTCATATCGGTGAAGATTTACCGCGAGCCTGTAATGTATACGACTTCTCCAGCATGGGCTCCTACAATATCAGATCATGACCTACGGATGCTTAAGTAGACGCTAGATCTCATAGCAAAGATGCCACAACGTCATAGAGCAGCTTTGCTACTAAACACGTATTCTACGGCAGCGGCGCTTTCACTGCATGGTCCGGCAATGTCTGGATGGATGGAAGACAGGAGCGTCCCCTTTGAAACGGGGTGGTGGCAGTTGTAACCATGTTCGGCTTTTTTTCTTTATATTTCTTTGATAGTGTCATCCATATAATAAATCGGTATATAAATTCTCACATTTCTTTAAATACAAGTTTTAATCCTGCTCTTGTAACCCCACTTCACCTCCCCGCTTTTCTGCCATCAATCATCCAATCGCTTTTTGCGCACTTCTGCGGCTGACTCATTCACAAGAATATTGTTATCTCTAAACCCTAGAGCCCCACGGAGAACGACTGTGCCTGTATCGACAAACGGATTGATACCACCTCACAGTTTGTACAGATCTACAGCACACTGCACATCTGTTATCTTCTTGGTTAAATTTCTTTTATGTAGCTTGGTGTTCTGAGAAAGCGTGACCCAGCATCCAAGATTAGGGCACTGCCTCTTGAGTTATCATTGAACGATTCCTTCCTGATCTGCCTTTTCCAGCATCGATATAGTTCTGCACTGTACTTCATTTTCATTGAATTAATGTAATTTTTACCTTCTCAGTTTTTTCTCTGTCGCTTAAGCCCGTAATTCTCCATCCTTGTTTCCTGTATACATTCTGGTTAGTTTAGTAATCATTTTCCCCCACTTTTAGTCAACGCTCTTTCTGTATAAATATCTAAGCACCTTAGCTGCCCACCTGTTAGCGTCCAATTTCCTCAGGTGCTCTTCAAATAGTATTTTACTTTGGGCTGCGAGCCATCGAAAGGAGCTGAAACAACCGAGAATTCCTGCTATATGCGCTTGCTAAAAATGTGCTGTTGCGAAGTAGTTGCAAATTAAATTACAAATATTAAAAGGGGAAACTGATTGCACCCTAAAAATAAAGGTGAAAAGATACATATCTTCACTATTACAGAGTAGACTATTGAAATAGGCTCCCAACATTCAATTGTTGGAAATATTAAGGGAGTAATTGCTCATTAACATTCACCAAAGCGCAGCCATACGGCTACAAAGGAAAGCTATACAGCTTTCTCAGAAACTTCTCAGTTAAAGAAAAAATCGGCCTTGTTCGGGGCCGCATGGCTGCGCTCGGGTGGACGTCAAAGAGTAGTTACTCCCTTATTACAAATCTACTCCACCTTGGGGGATTCCCCTAAACATTTGACAAACTGTTGGAAATATTTTGCTTGCTGATGAGGGAGAAACACATGCACACACATGAGCGCAAACTTGCAACTATATTTTCGGAAACGATACATCACCTTAAAAAGCAGAAAGGGCTCAAGCGTACGATAGCCAGTGCAACACGTGCGGGAGCACGTTGGTACAGCAAATATAACATCAGTGATAGGCACAAGACAATTCAAACTCAGCGGAAATGCCCAGAAAGCAGGAACACGAAAGCGGGTTATCGGTCGCGAAGAAAATCAAGTTCTATTTTGAGAAGGGCTACCGATGCCTTACTCATGCAGCCTGCTGTACTAGATATCTCGAGGGCCTCCACAATTTCCCGGGCCACCCTATCGGAAGCTCTCCCGATAACCACCGTAGAACGGAGGAGAGGGCGGGCACTGCTGTTTATGTATCAGCAGCGCGAACACCACACAGGAAGAAGAAGGAGAAGAAGGTACCTTCTTCTCCTTCTTCTTCCTGTGTGGTGTTCGCGCTGCTGATACATATGGATCGCAACCAACTAGCCCGACAGATGGTGTTATTCACTGCTGTTTCTTCTTATTCCTGTCTATGTAGTATTTGCATTTATGGTAATGCAATGACAGGTTCGAGCCTCCGTTTGAGCCCAAGGAATTGGCGTGCTCTCTGAGTCTGTCATTGAGACAGCGCCCTGTCTGGCCTATGTACACAGACCCACAGCTGAGTGGAACCTGATACACCACTCCAACAGTGCAGGGCACAAACTGTGTTTGGTGTTTCGTGCACATTTGTCCTTCATTGCTCTCTTAGCCTGGCACCTGCTGGTCATGGTGCACAGGCGGAATATTTCAAAGGAGCTGTAAAAACAACATCAACGCCGAACTTGTTGGCCACCCTTTTGACATTGTGCGATAGCTTGTGCACATATGGGAGGACTTGAAAAGGCGTTTTTTCTCTTGGCATTGTGAGGTGAGGAACATCGATGGCCCTCTCAAGCCTTCTAAATTGTCTAAGCAATGACTCGGCTACAGAAACTAATACTGAACTCGGGAATCCAGCTTGCTCCAAACGTTAAACCTGGTGGTCAAAACTGGATTTGACCCTGTGCGTGCATGACTTCGAAAGGTCTGATCTTAGACAAGCAGATGCAATGCCACGTTTTACGAGCTTAGAATGAGATGAGTCGAATAGAAACAAAGCTTTTTTCGAACGCGGCATGTAAGCCCAACAAATGTGTTTGTCATTACTAAAAAATAATTTTAGGTCTAAAAATTGTACACGGTTGTGCTGTGGTAGTTCAAGGGTAAAATTCAGTCTTGGAGCAAGCAAAAAAATTCCCCAAGACTGAATCAGCAATCGTAGAAACATCATTCTTCAAATCTAGTTGTAGAAGGACTAGAAAATCGTCAACGTATCTGAAAATACTCACAATGCTATGGTTGTTAAGATCAGCCTTCAAGTCTCGGTCAAATTTAGCTAAAAATATGTCGCATAAAACAGGGGCGACACAACACCCAATATATATCCCGCATTTTTGAACATAGCACTTATTATCACAACTACCATGGAATTCAAATACATGCTCAATAACTCTAAAAAACCAGCCACTGAAACACCACATGAGTTTTGAAAAACCACTGCGCCAGCTACTTATGTGCATTCACGGACGGCCAGGAAAAGTGCCCCGTGCGGCTCCGAATAAAACAACTTCTCAATGTCCACCAAAAATCTCTAGTTAGATCTACCAGCGTCGTGTCGAAGTGCTTCTACCAGAGCACCGGAACTGTCAATCTTGAAAGGGTCATCAGTCACAAGCTTGGTCAGGTGACTCTGAAGGAATTTGCTGACCAGTGCCTGCCAGCAATCCCTCTCCGTTATGATAATCCTGAAGGGGTTCTGGGGTTTGTGTGCTTTCACTGTGAAGAGCACATTCAACGCAACTGACTTGCATTATTTCACGGATTTCATTAGCTTGTCCAGGTTCAGATCATGCAGCAACGCCACAGCCCCAGACTTCAACTTCTGCGGTTTCTGCTTGCACACTTTGAAGTTCTTCCGCACAACGGTCATGGCCTTCTCACCGAACATCTGACACGGCATAACGGCGAAGCCACCTTCTTTATCGGCTTGCAGCAAGGCCAAGTCCGACCCACGGAAGAATTCCGTAGCGCCACGCAGAATCGCCCTCCCGGTTTGCTTTGCCGAATACGTGCTGCACACAGCATGAACACCTTCAGCTAGGCTTCGCACCCGTTCTTCTTCATCTGGAGCCTTCTCGGCTATTCTGTGCACCGAAGCAAGGACGTCTTGTTTCTCAAGTCGGAACTCAACCGGAAACTAAGCTCTAAAACCTTAGCTATTCCAGGTGGAACAGAGGCACCTCCAAGAAGCACGATAGGAGTCATACCTTTCCTGTTGTTTGCAGTCTTGGGAAGGCTTTGAAGAAGGCGGCACCACAGAAACTCCGTGCCAGCCTGCACAGGCTGCACAAGGCCATTTTCGGTGGACAATGAGGAGTTGTTTTATTCGGTGCCGCACGAGGAACTTTTCTTGGCCGTCCGTGAATGCACAGAAGTAGCTGGCGCAGTGGCTTTTCAAAACTCATGTGGTGTTTCAGTGCCTGGTTTTTTAAAGTTATTGAGCATCTATTTGAATCCCATGGTAGTCAGTTGTGAGAATGAGTGCTATGTTCAAAAACGCGGGATATGTATTGGGTCTTGTGTCGCCTCTGTTTTGTGCGAGATATTTTTAGCTAAATTGGACCGAGACTTGAAGGCTGATCTTAACAACCATAGCACTGTGAGTATCTTCAGATACGTTGACGATTTTCTAGTCCTTCTACAACTAGATTTGAAGAATGATGTTTCTACGGTTTCTGATTCAGTCTTGGGGAAGTTTTTTGCTTGCTCCAAGACTGAATTTTACCCTTGAACTACCACAGGACAACCGTGTACAATTTTTAGACCTAAAATTGTTTTTTAGTAATGACAAACACCTTTGTTGGGCTTACATTTCGCGTTCGAAAAAAGCTTTGTTGCCATTCGACTCATCTCATTCTAAGCTCGTAAAACGTGGCCTTGCATGTTGTTGTCTAAGACCAGTCCTTTCGAAGTCATGCACGCACAGGGTCAAATCCAGTTTTGACCACCAGGTTTAACGTTTGGAGCGAGCCGGATTCCCGAGTTCAGTATTAGTTTCTTTAGCCGAGTCATTGCATAGACAATTTAGAGGGCTTCAGAAGGTCGTCGATGTTCCTCACCTCACGCTGCCAAGAGAAAAAAGGCCTTTTCAAGTCCTCCCATATGTGCACAAGCTATCGCACAATGTCAAAAGGGTGGCCAACAAGTTCGACGTTGATGTTGTTTATACAGCTCCTTTGAAATTGTCCCGCCTGTGCGCCATGACCAGCAGGTGCCAGGCTAAGAGTGCAATGAAGGACAAATGTGTCACGACACGAAACACCAAACACAGTTTGTTCCCTGCACTGTTGGAGTGGTGTATAAGGTTCCACTCAGCTGTGGGTCTGTGTACATAGGCCAGACAGGGCGCAGTCTCAATGACAGGCTCAGAGAGCACGCCAATTTCTTGGGCTCAAATGGAGGTTCGAATCTGTCATTGCATTGCCTTAAATGCAAACACTACATAGACAGGAATAAGAAGAAGAAACAGCAGTGCCGCCCTCTCCTCCGTTCTACGGTGGTTATCGGGAGAGCTTCCGATAGGGTGGCCCGGGAAATTGTGGAGGCCCCCGAGATATCTAGTACGGCAGGCTGCATGAGTAAGGCATCGGTAGCCCTTCTCAAAAAAGAACTTGATTGTCATCACGACCGATAACCCTCTTTCGTGTTCCTGCTTTCTGGGCATTTCCGCTGAGTTTGAATTGCCTTGTGCCTATCACTCATGCTATATTCGCTGTACCAACGTGCTCCCACACGTGTTGCACTAGGTATCGTGCGCTTGTGCCCTTTCTGCTTTTTAAGCAGATACTGCTTTTTAAGCAGTATCGTTTCCGAAAATACAGTTGCAAGTTTGCGCTCGTGTGTGTGTACGTGTTTCTCCCTCCGTCTTGTGTCATTCTGCGCAAAGTTTTCTTGAATATGTCGTTACACCAACTGGCCCAATGTTCTGCTCTACTAGATGATGACATCATTGTTTGCGACGTCTCCGTTTTCCGCTGCTTTCGCTGCTATCCTGCTGTGCTTCGTCCAATGCGGCCAAACAGCGCTTCGCGGCTTTTACCTTCGGTTGCGTTATGGTTCCGCCTCCGAACAAACGTTTCTCCGTTGACAATGTACCGCCACTGTATATGTCGTCGTCATCATCAAGTTCCCTGCCCAGCGCTCTCGCTTAGGAGAAGTCTGCAGACAGCAGAAATTTTATTCAGCGATTATGTCATTATTTTAAATAGTAGCGCAAAAGACATCGCCTACTCTACCTGCGGTATTCACACATCAACTCTTTTAAGCTCTTTTCAAGAAGAACAGCGCGAAGTAGACAAGGACTTAAGGAAGACACACGCAGCGGCACCTGTCTGCGTGTGTCTTCCTTAAGTCCTTGTCTACTTCGCGCTGTTCTTCTTGAACAAGGCATGCCAACCCGCCCAAGCATCAGTCCTTTAAGCCCGTCGAATACTAAAACCCCTTCAGTTGTCCTGGAAGTGCCGATTATAAGTACATCTTGCAACAGCCTTCTCACGAGCCTCAGCAAATACAGTGGTTACGCATAACACTTAGAGATATATCAGGACTAGTGGAAAACCGCGTGGACGCTACGCTAACATACCCTTCATCTAGCTTCAAAGAGTAGCGCACTGCTTCTTGAATTATCGTGGAACAAGCCCTTATTTTTCTGCATTTTCCAATTTGGATATAGTTCTACGTTCTGCGTCTTTTCCATCAAGCTGATCCAGTTTTTTCTTTCTGCGTTTTTTACTTCTCCTTTAGAGCTACTTACTCATTCGCCCTTTTGTCCTGCGTTCTTATTGATTAGTTTGCTAGTACTTTCTTTTTCCGCAATTATGAGTAAACGCTCTTTCCCTATAAAAAATTACGAGGAACTTTAGCGGCTTAAGTGGTGAAAGGCGAAAGCCTGAGTGCTGCATTCTGCTACGCGATTGTTCACTTTACATTGTGTTGGTGCATAAATTAACTGCCAATTAATGACGCTTAATCTGTGCCTTTAGGAGTGGAACGCGACAGCGCGTTGTAGTGCTGTCAGGCAGTCCACGGAACACCGCCACCCTTTCGGCGCGATGCGTTGCCCTTTGAATGCAACGCTTTTTGAGGAAAGATTCTACGCCTTGCTCGTCGGTAAATTGGTTTTTGAGGAAAGGAAATGTATCTGTCTCTCATATCTCGGTGGACACCTAAACCTCGCCGTAACGGGAAGGGAGGAAGATGGGAGTGAACGAAGACACCGTATTCACTAGACGCGCCTTTGTTCATTCTAAACCATCGAGCTGGCATAGCGGAGTGGTAGCGTGCTCGTCTCGCGCTCCGGGGACCGCGGTTCGATTCCCGAGCTCGGCCAATTTCCCACTCAGTTTTATTTATTTATCTGGTCTGACTAGAAAGGTTAATTAGGCTAATTGGTTAAGTAAGTCCCACTAACTTGGAGCATCACTATACGATACCTTTAATTGGTTGCATGGTTAGTAGCAAAGTACAATTGGCCCCATTTAAAATTCGCGCACTGGGACGTCACGACCGTTTCGACCAATTGAAAAGTGTGACATTTCTGTCGACAACTTCTGCTTACAACGATGAGGCATTAAAGGCTTCCGCCTTAATATTTAAATGCCTTATCTGCCCACCTGTTATCGTCCAGTTTCCTCAGGCGTTCTCCATATAGCATTTTACTCGGAGCTTCATGTGCTGAACGATGCCCAGCCAATGTCCCCTTGTACTGCCTCGTTTGTGGCTTTGCCTTGGGCACCTAGTGCTGATCTGCCAACAGCTCTCTGATTTACGTCTAATATCGACTGAACTTCTGCCCTTAAGCACATAACCGCATTCCCGAAAGTAAGCCCCGGATTATTCGTTTCCAAACAGCTCTCAGTACTTCATATTTGTTGTACCCCATTATTCCCTGTTTCACTATCCCGGCATCTATTCACCCTTTTTCCCTAACAGCCTGTTCGTGCTTCTCCGTGTATATCTGCCCTTCGACTAGCCATAATCCGAGGTATTTCAATTTGATCAACCATGGGTATTTCATGGCCCGGTATTGGAAGCACATGATGAGTTGTGTTGTTGAAGATCATCACACCTGACTTAGTTGCGCTAAAAGTGAAACCTAGAGCGTCTCCTTCGTCTCCACAACAATTAACCAAAGTTTGAAAATCTTCCTGGCTATCTGCTAACAGCACAATATCGTCCCCATACGTTTAACGGGGCAGCCATTGCTGAATGATTTTTGCGCCTAATAAGTACGAAAAATTATGACCTAGATTACGTTCTTGTCACCTTCTTCCATAATTATTATATAAAGCATGAATAACAGTGATGATAGAGGACAACGTTTCCTTAATCCCTTGGATACCTCGACAGCTGTCGTACTTTTTAACCCTTCGCGTGCAATTTCAACTTTATTATTTCGGTATGTTTCCTGTAGGAAATCAGTTGCATCATTACCGATACCTCAATCTTTTGATATGTCCACCGGAGTTCCCTGTTAGCTTTGTCGTGTGCCCGCTTATGTCAGGAAGGCTAAATACAAAGGTTTGTTTTCGCCTCAGCTATTTCTATGCATTGGGTAAGAGCGGGCAAGCTATCACCTAAGCGCCTGCCCCTTCTGAACCTGTTTTGAAGTTCTCCTTTATGTTATTGTTTTACACCCATGTCTGCATTTTTGATTTCACCGCCTGCATTGCCAGCCTGTATACAACAGATGTTACCGTAATCGCCTTTAAGGATTTGATGCGCATCCAATGTCCTTTCTCTTTAAAATTCAAATTCATTTTACTCTGTTCCCAGCTGCGCGCAATATTCTTATTCGTTATTACCGTTTCCAACGTTTTAAACAAGTTTTATTGCTTCGTGGACCACGTTCATTAATAACCTTGGTCGCAATTTCGTCCATCTCTACGGATGTGCATTTAGCAATATTTTTGCATCCCCCCTTTTCTAGTTAAGAATGGTCAGTTCTCAGCTGCTTTCAGTCCTTCTGTCCTCGGTTGCTAGCCCAGTTGGGGAGTTCACCCTATCGTCGCTCCTAACAGCGCAGCTTTGACTGATTTAATATAGTTTACAGCGTTGCCTCCCTCTGTAAACATTTTACCATCAGCATCTTGAACCTGCTCCTGTTTTTTTTTATTCATTTTACCCAGCCAAGTTGTATGGTTCCAGAATTTCCTTGACCCACCTTTATTTGTGTCGCGAACTTCAGGCATCCAGAGATCAATGGACTGATACCCTGGACGGCGGCTTGCACTTCCAGTTTCTTTCGTCGACGAGATTTGAATTTTTGGACTATTTCCTCTTCAGATAACTGCACCTTCCTTGCTCCCTTGAAGCCACCCTCGTGTTTCGGGGCGTCTTCTCAGATCCAGAGCGGAAAGGAAAATATTGCGCGTTATCACCGTGATCCTTTTTCGAAGCCGCTGACGGCAGGAAACGTGCCTCTAAGTTCAATGCCAAAACAAAAAAAGAGCACGTGCTGCTCACGGAGGCAGTGACTATGCGCTCTTCCCGAACGCCTGCCTGCCGCAGTCGCAGCTATAGCCTTGGTCCGTCGGCTGTCGTCATCATTTTCTCAATCTCTTACGTAGTATCGTTGCGGGATTTCCGGCGCACTCTGAGCGTTCAGTTACTGAATCGGATCCGAAAAGGCTGGAAATTAAATCGTTAATATCTCAATATCTGTTGCACCTAGGGATATGCTGAAAATTGTATTAGCTTTGAATATTTACAGTCTTCAATATTACGACTGCAATATTCAGCGTTAAGTGAAGGGTTAAAAAGAAAATTAACGAAATTTGGCTGAATAAACAAAATAAATTTAACCGCTATGTCCTTATCTTGTGTCCACCGAGCCGAATGTAGATTCCGTGAAGGCGGCATTCATGATACTATAAGCGCCTTTTATTTAAATCTTTAAACGGTTAAAACAAACACCCTGTCTATATACCAAGCGTTTCAGGGAAGGGACACAGTAATTTTTAAAAATAGGGTTTTTGAGGTAAAGAGAATATTTTTGCGGCATATTAATATCAGTGCTGGCGGACGTAAAAAAACTGGTGAATCATGTTAACTAGTAAAGTTTTTAATTCAATTCTGATAGTTAACTTTTAATTATCGCTGATAGGCACCCGCTTGCAATTAGTGATTTGCAGCCGGCCGTTAGTAATAACCATATAAGCTTTTTAGAATTTCGTAAACGCGATCACCCTCACCGCTGTGGCTCAACTATTTTGGGCCATTTTATGGCACCATTAGAAAACTGCGCGCCGGCGGCAGGGTTAAAAGCGACGTCACTCAAATCGCGTCACTTTGTCCCGCCGAGGCTGAAACACCGTCACAATGCGCGCGTCTGCTGGCGCTGCGCGGATGAAAAGTGAAAAGGGGCTCCGACGGCACCCGCGGCTTGCATATTCCTTGCGGATGCATGTGGAGAGTGATAACCTGCTTTGCGCCGCCACATGAAAAGCAGCATAAAGCGGCGCAAAGTATTCAGAAATAAAACAAGAATGAAAGCCGTGGAGACAGCTTAGGAAATGTCATGGGGTGCTCACCTTGTAAGCAGACTGTCTTCGCGTCAGCTGAGCGCTGACATGGCCGCAACTGTTGGAGGCCACTTTTCGACCACTCAAATCGTTGACATTGTTACCGTGTACGTGCGCGCGCAGAAGAATGCCTCTTTAGCACCACGGTTGTACGAAGATGCGCCTCCTGGTTGCCGTGTGCCCTCTCGCTGCACTTTCACAAGGGTCTTCAGTCAAAGAAGTGGCTCAGTTCTGAGCGAAGAGTTTGAAACTGGCGTCTTGGCCTATGTGAACGTCAACCCACAGGCCAGTGTGAGAGAAATCGGCGATGCATTGGGAAGCAGGTTCTGTTCTGTTTGGAGATTTCTCAAAAAGCACAACATGTATCCGCACAAGGTATGCCTGCACCAAGCACTGGGAGGATCTGATTTTCAGCGCCGGCCCGATTTCTCTAACTGGTGACTAATCAAACGCGAGGAGAGCCCTGCATTTTTAGAAAAAGTGGTGTGGACCGATGAAGTCCACTTCTTCAGAGATTCCATGGTAAATCTGCACAACGTCCACTATTGCTCGGCCGCCAGCCCACATAGGTTACGAGGACAGGGACATCAGGTTCGGTGGTCCGCAAATGATGGTGCGGGATATTTCTAGGACGCCTTGTAGGCCCCTACTTTATTGACGGGAACCTCACAAGCTGGAACTACACCGAGCACATCCTAAATTATGTGGTCGTGAACTTCCGCTTAACGTGCTGAAGCTGATGTGGTTTCAGCATGACAGGGCTCCACCACACTCATTCTCTCGTCCTGTGGACGTTTTGGACACGAGCTTTCCCAGGCAGTGGATTGGGCGTGGTGGACTGACTGCTTGGCCCCCGAGGTTTCAAGACTTATCTCTCCTGGACTTTTTTCTCTTGGGATACGTGAAGAATGAGGTTTATGCGAGGCAGCCCTCCAGCTTTGATGACCTGAAGCATAGAATTACTGTGGTCTTGACAAACATTCCGCAGGACATGATTGAGCGCTCCGTCCGCGCAATGTAATATCGTTTTTTGCTGTGCATTTATTTATTTATTTATTTATTTATTTAGGACATACTGCAGCCCCAGTGAAGGGCCCTTGCAGGAGGGGCACAATAAACACAATACAAAAAGCACAAAACAAAAAGTACAAGGCAAGTAAAAAAAATCAATGAACGGCCTGTTCAATGGCATCAATGTCAACTGTTGATGATGGTGGCAACTGATTCCACTCGTTAATGGTGCGGGGAAAAAAAGAGAATTTGAATATGTTAGTTCTGGCAAAGTAAAGTTTTAACGATTCAGTGTGCCTGTTTCTGGATGACCTGGACGTTATCGGTTGGAGATACAAATCGGGGTCCATTGACAGTTTGTTAGTCTTCAATAGAAAGAGAAATCTTAACCTTAGTATTCTACGCCGAATTTCAAGGGACTGTATATTATGTTGAAGTAACAGAGCAGATGGTGAGTCAGTGGTGCGATATTTAGAAAATATAAACCGAACTGCTTTGCGCTGAATTCTTTCAAGGGCAATAATGTTAGTCTTTGTGTGAGGATCCCAAACAGTGCATGCATACTCAAGTTTTGGCCTGATCATGGTGTAATATGCCAATTGCTTAACGTTAGGGGGAGCTTGTTTTAACTTGTGCCTAAGAAAACAGAGATTGCGAAACGAAGAAGAGCATACGGTTTCAATATGTTTATTCCAACTAAGATTATTCGTTAGTGTTACACCTAGGTACTTGTACTCTTTGACTTCTGAAAGGTGCCGAGTGGGAAGATTATATGAAAAGGAATGACTGTTTCTTTTATTAGTGATCCGCATAAATACTGTCTTGTCAGCGTTTAGTTCCATCCCCCATTTAACGCACCATTCACTAACATTCTGTAGGTTATGATTAAGTAAAATCTGGTCGCCTGGAACTTTAACTTCATTAAACAAAACACAATCGTCGGCAAACAACCTAATTTGAACAGGATGAGAGATGATGTCTGTAATGTCATTAATATAGATAAGAAACAGTAATGGCCCAAGGACACTGCCCTGCGGGACACCAGAAGTGACTGGAAGTTTGTTAGAACAATGACCATCGACACTAACATATTGAAATCGGTTAGATAAATAAGCCGCAACCCAATTAACAATAAAAGAAGGAAGACCTACAGTTTCAAGTTTATGGATAAGTTTATTGTGCGGAACTAAATCAAAAGCTTTCTTAAAATCTAGAAATATGACATCTATTTGGCCGGAATTGTCCAGAACTTGAGCGAAATTGTGAATTACGGATGTAAGTTGGGTGACCGTAGAAAAGCTTTTGCGAAAACCATGCTGGAAAGCCGATAATTTGTTGTTGTCATCGAGAAATGTTTTAATGTAATTGGCTACGATATGTTCAAGAAGTTTGCAGCATGAAGAGGTCAACGATATGGGGCGGTAATTATTAAACAATGAGGCATCACCTGTTTTGTGTATGGGAACGACACGGGCCACCCTCCAATCGGCTGGTAGACTTGAAGACAAAAGAGAAGCACGAAAGATGATAGCAAGAAAGTGCGAAACCATCTCAGCATAACGATCTAAAAATGAATTAGGTATTTCGTCAGGCCCAGGAGTTGCTTTTGTTTTAAGATTCAAAAGCATTGCAAAAATACCAGGTTGAGATACGAGATCGTGCACAGGCTGGGAACAAGAATCACGAGTTGTGAAATTATTTGCAGGTTGGGAAAACACACTGTGAAAATATGAATTGAACTTGTCAGCAATATCTTTTTTGTTGGTGAGCAACGTGCCCTCATGCATCATCGCAGGCAGGGATTTTTTTTCTTTCCTTAAAAAATTCCAAAATTTCTGAGGAGCGTTACGAATGAAATTCGGCAAAATGTTTTGAAAGTAATGTCGCTTAGCAGCCGCAACAGCTTTGGTCAAAGAAGCCTGCTTCATTTGAATGATGTTGTGAGGGACACGGGCTCTTCTTAAGCGTTTAAGTTTCCTTTTGAGATGCAAGATTTCTCGCGTAATCCAGGGATTAGATTTGCCACTTTTTTTTAGCTCTTGATGGAATAAATTGGTTGATACAATATGTGCATATGTCTTTAAACTTGGTCCAGAGATCAGATGTGTCAGTTCCGACAAAGGTGCTGAGACACAGCTCTAAACAATCTAATACACTCTCATCCCTGGCACGCGAGAAATCTTTTACAAGTACGGTTTTGGACGGTACGGCACATTTATCAGCGACGAAATCGCAAGTGAAATACACCAACTCATGATCAGATAGTCCTTGATGGATCGAAACAGAAAACATTTCAAAAGAGCGGTTCACAAAAATCAAGTCAAGAATGGAAGCAGATGAGCCATGAATACGTGTAGGTTGTCCGACTACCTGTTTCAAATTGTGACACAGCATAATATCAAATAAGTGTTCAGCATTTGCGCAATGTCGTGAATTAGATGAGGCCAACTCCCAATTAGTGTTAGGTAAGTTAAAATCACCGACAAGAACTACGTTTTTATGTTTGAATGATGACATGTGTTCCCACAAATCGCGTAGAAACTGAGGAGGGGAGTCTGGAGCTCGGTAAACAGCAAATAGTAAAATGGAACGGCCCCTAAAAGATAGCTTTAGGGAAATGCTTTCATGGTCATCAATTTGCCGAGTTAAAGTCGCATGAATATTGTTTTTAACCAAAACCGCCACTCCACCACCTCTTGATAATCTGTCACGCCGATAGATTTGATAAGTTGGAGGGAAAATGTCTTTGTTATCTATTTCATCGCGAAGCCATGTCTCCGTAATGATGACGATATGTGGATTGTACCCAAGAAGAAGTGCCTCAAGCTGTTCGGTTTTGTTGATTATACTCCGCGCATTAATGTTTATAAGTCTTAATTCCTTCTTTATCCGCGCACTACGTCATTCACTTTTTCGTGTGTTCCGCGATGGCAGTTTCACCCTTGTGCTAGTGGTATCATCCCACGAAAACATCTGACCAGCAACGAGCAACTTATCATTGATTAAGGTCACCTTCATTTTCTTGTCTCTCTCAGTTTTAGTACTATTCCATAATAGTTTTCGTTTCCTGAGGGTTTCCTTTGAGTAGTCATTCTGAATAGATACTTTTTTTCCTTTGAGCTTGTGAGCGTTTTTAATAACTTTTTGCTTTTCATTGTAATCCTGAAAAAATATGATCACAGGCCTGTTGACAGTGTTCTTTCCTAAACGATGAATTCTACCGACAGAAGTACAATGGACATCAAGTGTTTCCGAGAAAATTTCAGTCAGAACCTTCTGTTTTAGATCAGATTCTGTCTCATCTGGTTCCTCGCTTACACCAAAAACGAACACCAAAAAATTGCTATGGAAGGACCGCTTTTTGAGCGCATGATATGATTTCTCATGTATTGTACAGGGGCGATGGAAAGAAATGCGAACAAAGCAGAGCCTAGGTGCTTCCTTATTCGTATTTCTTTTCATCGCGCTTTTACTTCGGTGGTAGCAGAAATACGCTAGATTCTTCCGTGATGCATTCTAGGGCAACTTTAAAGTCTTTTTCTTACCACCCATGTAAAAGCGCCATGAAAAGAAATTCGAACCGCGGACAGCGTAGGCGTCGCGTTGTTCGCGTTTCTTTCCATCGCGATAATACACACAGCGTAATTGCTAACTGCGACGCACACATTTTTTTATTCCACACGCGCAAGTTTTCTGCCAGTAATAAGTAAATTTTGATAGATATATTTTTATTTCTCAAGGTTGTACTGCCCAATATGTCGAACAACGTTTTTATAGGCTCAACGTTAATTTAGCCCGCTTGAGCGTCATTGCCGTCCGCATAAATGTTACTAGCTTATGTTATTGCACTTCAGCCTTGTAAAGGTGACCTGCGTAGCTTGGAAACAGAACCCATAAACTCATGTCGGCATGCTGTTGGGTCCTGTGTTTTCTTTTCTTTTTATTTTTCAAACGATCGCTTGGAAAAAGACATCAGCACAGAAGACTTTACTGAGTCACGTTTTGTTGAATACAAACGAGTCATTGCGTAATTAATTATAATGTAAAACCAATTAACTCTGCTCATGTCCCTACACACTCATGCTATTGTTGTGATCGCTATAGTTATTGAGCAATCTTTCCGGAGGCTTTAACAAATTCAAAGCCTGTAAAAAACTATTAAAACAATACAAGGAATGAACGGGAAAGAAGAGCGAACGGAACAAAGCGCAGGTGGCGCAAGAAAAACCTTTCGAGCAAAAGGTATTATCAAACCATCATTTTTCGACCCGGAAAAAAATGGAACGTGGCGTCAAATGAAAAAAATATGTAGATAATTTACTGTGTTTAATGTGAAGGCGTAAGCAAAACAATCGCTGAACACGCATTTCTTGGCTCAAATTTCCTGCAGGGCAAAAATAAAAAAAATAAGGACAGTACACGCGTGACTTAATTTTAAATCTGCCGCAACGACAAGAACTTGACCTGTCGGTGCTTGCCTAGCAAAAGGGTTGGTGATGCCAATTCATGCGCTTGGTATGTTGGAATGAGCAGGATAAAACACAGGATACACAGGTACACAAAAATCGCAACACACAAACAGTTCAGCACTGTAACTAGTCCAAGCCGTAAGCCGTGCATTCAGGCCAAGAGACTCGTTCGGCAAGTGTGGCAGCCGGTGACTCAGCTTTGCTTAGAAAGCAAGGCAGCAGTAGACGGGCGGGACACAGTAAGCCACGTGACTGCCTCCTTGAGTGACGCGAGCTAGTGGGTGTGGCTGTATGCCCGCATAGGCCACGCGGTTTCGATTCCACGCGCCGCAAAGTCCCAGAATATCTTCCCTTGTGGCGATAACCAGATTTGCGTTTTCGAAATTCTAAAAACGGATACGGTTAATACTAACGGTCGGCTACCAATCACTAATTGCAAGCGGCTGCCTATCGGCAATAGTTAAAAAGTTAACTATCAGAATTTAATTAAAAACTTTACTAGTTAACATGATTCACCTCTTTTTTGACGTCCACCAGCACAGCAATTACTATGCCGCTAATAGCTTCCCTTTGCCTCAAGAACCCTGTTTTTAAAATTTACTGACACCTTCCCTGAAACACCTGGTGTTCCAAGTGTAGTGTGCAGCCGCGCTCTCTCACTGTAGTGAACTGTGTTGGGGAAAGACGACGACGATCCAAATGTGTCAAGCTCGCTCGCAGCCCGAATGCTTGGCCTGAACATTTGCTAGGCGTTGCAAGGCTACCTTGGTTACCACAACCTCTTTTACATAAGTCGGTGCTTGAGAAAGGGTAAGAGACTCGGACACATCAAGGCGATACGGAACCACGGTATTCATGTTACAGGTAGGCTCGCGGCCGTAAGGTAGAAAGAAGGGAGATAAGCCAGTTGTGCTCTGTGTGGCAGTGTTGTAAGCATATATCACAAATGGGAGAATGCGGTCGCAATTTGAGTGGTCAGAGGCAACATGCATGGCGATCCTGTCGCTCTGTGAGGGATTGAAACGTTCAGTCATATCATTGGTTTGAGCGTGGTAGGCCGTTGTACAGCGATGAATAATGCAGCACTGGTGAAGTAGGGCTTGATGGTGCCTGAGAGGAAGCCACGGGCGCGGTCGCTCAGAAGTTCCTTAAGGACAACCATGGCTTAGAACGAGATGACTCAAGATGAAAAACGCAACGTCTTGCGCAGACACGGATAATAAGGATGAGGTTTCGACGTAGCGGGTGAGGTGATCGACTGCCACTGTGACCCAGCGGTGTCCAGCCGGAGTGATAGGAAGGGGCCCGTAGAGATCGTTGCCAACGCGGTCGAATGGGCGCGTGGGTCAAGGCAAGGGCTGCATCATAGCAATGGAACGGCGAGAAGGGGTTTTGTGGCGTTGGAATTCCGGGCAGGAGCGAATGTACTATCGGATAAAACGGTACAGTCCCCGCCAGTAGAAGCGGAGTCGAAGGTGCCTGTATGCCTTCACAACACCGGCGTGAGCACACTGGGGGTCAGCGTGGAAAGAGGTGCATATGTTGAAACGGAGGTTCCAAGAAATGACAAGGAGCCATTCGCGCCCGTCCGGAAGGTAGTTGCGGAAGTAAAGTAGGCCGTCCCGTATTGTAAAGTGGTGAGCTTTACGACGGAGAGTGCGGGTCGCAGGACGCGGATATGGTGCAGAGAGAAGAGCGAGGATGGAAGTGATCCAGGGGTCCTGGCGTTGTCCAAATGGCATGTCGGCAATATTAAGGCAAGAGGCAGCAGTGGTGGCGAAAGATGTAGAGTCGAAGTAGCAGGGTAGAGGGGACCGCGATAGTGCGTCGGCATCAGAATGCTCACGGTCAGATCGATAGACTACTTAAACGTCGTATTCTTGTAAGTGCAAAGCGCAACGAGCAAGACGGCGAAAGGGGCCTTTAGCCGAAATGATTGCCAAGCATTCCTGGTATACGTGGCTGGTGTACGCAATGGGCGGCTGGTACACGCAACAGCATGCTCGGCGAATTCGGGCTCCCGCTGTGCCAGAACGGCGCCGAGGCCCACGCCGCTGTCATCAGTCAGAACTTCACTCTGACAGCTGGACTTGAAACGGCGGAGGATCAGAGGGGACACAAGCAGGCGCCGAAGCGTGGAAAACGCCGCATCACAGTCTGGAGTCCAAGACGAGAGGCTAGGTCGCCGGAAAGCAGATGTCAGGGGAGACAGGATGGAAGCGAAATTGCGCACGAAGCAGCAGAAATGAGAGCACAGACCGATGAAGCTACGCAGCTCTTTCAGTGAAGTGGGTCGAGTGAACTCGGCGACTGCGCGCAGCTTTGAAGGATTGCGAGGGACGCCTTCTTTCGAGATGACGTGGCCCAAGATAGTAAGCCGCCGTTCTGCACTTCTTCAAATTCAATTGCAAGCCGGCGTCGGTGAAACATTGCAGGAAACGTTCGAGGCGGAGCAGGTGGGACGAAAAGTCTCGAGCAAAAGACGACGACGACGACCAGGCAACAGATACGTGTGCCACTTGAGTCCGCTGAGAACTGTCTCCATCATGCGCTCGAATGTGGCCGGCGCATTGCGCAAGCCGAAAGGCGTGACGTTAAATTCATAGAGGCCGTTGGCTGTAAGAAAGGCCGTCTTTGGCCGGTCAGCAGCAGCCATGGGCACCTGCCAGTAGCCGGAGCGGAGGTTCAGTGAGGGAAAAAATTCCGCGCCTTGCAGGCAGCCGAGGGCAAAACATCGGTGACCTGCTCCTGGATAGAGCGTCGAAGCGTGGGATCAAGGGATGGCGCAGGGTCGCCAGACACAGGCAGGAGGGACAGTAGGCGGGCCACCTCTTCCCGCATAAAGGCCTTGATCTCGGGAAGCCGCCAGGCCGAGTCAGACACCAGACTGCAGACCGCCGGCGCAGGAAGTGACTCGTCGAGCACGCTGGAACGGCGAGTAGAAGTCCTTTGCTTCCTGAGGATGTCATAGCTTTGGCAAAGGCGGATAACATCTACCACTGTTTGTGGATTCCTGGCTAGCAACATCTGGAACGCGTCGTCGGAGATACCCTTCAAGATGTTATTAATTTTATCGACCTCCGGCATGGATGGGCTGATGCGCTTGCACAGGTCGAGGACATCTTCTATATAACTCGTGAAGGTTTCGTTGGCGCGCCGAGCGCGAGCACGGAGGTGTTGTTCGAGCACAGTTTGCGCACAGCTGGGCGGCCGAATACCTCCGAGAAATGAGTCTTGAAGGAAGACCGGGTAGGCAAGTCGGCCTCATGATTGCGGAACAAGTTTGCCGCGTCGGTAAGATAGAAGAGCATGTTACCGTGCTTGGTGGCATCGTCACGCACTCGTAAGACGACAACTAGTCGTCGACATCGTTGTCTTCGGCACAACCGAAGATGCTGGGATCGTGCTGGCTGCCGGAGCTTCCCAGAACAGAGTATGGTAGGCGAAGAGATGGGGGCTGTCTGGCTGGTGACTTTGGGGCATAACTGACGGCGAAGGTAAGATGCGGCACCTTACCTTCGAGTGCCACTGCGAAGGTATACACCTTCGCCGTGTGTATACGCGCGCACACACGCACGCACGCACGCACACGCACGCTCATACGCGCGTACGCACACACACACACACACACACACACACACACACACACACACACACACACACACACACACACACACACACACACACACACACACACACACACACACACACACACACACACACACACACACACACCTTTCAGATTGTCCAAAACCCCGTGGGCAGCCTGCCACGGAGCAGGCTTCAGGCAAACAAACAACGACACAGCGTCTAAATTCGGGTAATATCCACTATAAGTGCTATCGGCTAAAACAAGAGGAAATAATAAGGAAAAAAGAATGAAAGAAAACATACACTCGCACACTTACTTTTTCTAACTCGTAATATTTTCGCTCCACTTCTAGGTTCATGCCCAGCGTGCGAGATATGCAAGAGCGTTTCATAGAGTGCAGGACAGTTGAAGTTGTTGTCGAAACTGTGGCCTAGTATTTCATCTGAATATATGCAGAGCAATAATTTGTTAAGCAGCAATTTCTTTCGTAGCTTTTCCTAGTTGTGAAGGTATATGTGAGAAGGGATTGCGTTTGTAATCCGGCAAAAAAGGGCAAATTACCAGCGAGCATCTGCTTTAAGTTGTCAATCTGTTATTCCTTCTAGAATGCATAGCATTTTCTTTTATGTTTAATTCTTACTGGCACAGCGGCAACGCGGACCTCATAACATAAAGGCCACCACCAGAATTAAGACAAATCTGAACGGGCTTGGCATTGGGTTGTGGCAAATTAGGGATTCTGAATGTTTACAAGAATACACAAGTGTGTGAAAATCATCCAGTTTTATTGCCAGGCATATCACCCTTGTCATTCGGCGAGTCCATCCTCTCAAGTTTTGCCATTTGCTCACGCAAAAGGCGCCTTTTGATCTTCCCGAAACCGCTCCTTGGAATGAAATCAGTGAAGAAAATACCGGCCTCGATATGAGGGGCCGTTGGCAGGTTTTCTGCAAAGTAATTCAGAAAAAACAGATAAACGTGTTCACTCAGATTGGTAGGAGGGCGCGCCTATAAAGATGTAGGTACTATACTTTGCGCATTATACAGTATTGCGAAAGAAAGCACTTGTTCCGGTGATAACAGTATCATATAATGCTGTAGTCGCGGCAAAAAGAAGCAATATAAACACTAGTGAGCAGCTGATGAGCATACATAAGTTTTGTCAAGGGAAACACGCGTGCACCGGTCGCTGCAGGCAGGTCGGAAGTCTGCGGGTTGCATTTTGATGTATTCTCGTTTAGAGAGCCAAACGGCAATAGCCAACGATGTTCTTGCGTAGGCCTACTTCCGTATTTTTATTTTTTTTGTATTTAGAAATATCAGCATTGAAGGCGTTACTATCGTTCGGCGGATTTCAGATAGGCACAGGGTAAGTGCTAGCTTGCGTGGGCGCGTGACTGTGTGTGTCCTTTTAATATTGCATGCTTGGTACTTCACTTCACTGGAAGAGGTCCACTATTTCGAACGCTTGGGGAAACTCACGACAATGCTTTTCAGTGGTAATAACTGTTCTGGGAGGAATTAGATCATATGTCATTTACTGTACACTTATTTCTGTATTTATTTATTTGGAATAACTGAACGACTTCGTGAAAGCTGCATTGCACTAGGGAATAGTTTGTGGGGGAAAAACTGCGACATGCTGCATCGAGCCCGCTTTGCAAATATCGGCGCGTACAGACCCATAGCCCACGCGAAGTCGATGCCGTGCCCGTACCTCTGACGAAGCTTTTGATGCGCTGGGCAAGCTCTCGACTCGGCTTGTGCTCGGGTCTGGTGACGACAACGGCCGCCAGGTGACCCTCATTCTGGGCGTCAACGATGGGCACGACAGCAGCCTCTGCGATGCTCGAATGAAAGTGGAGGCATTCTTCCACTGCGGAAAGGCCGCTCCTAACCGCGGCAGGCAAAGTGGCAGCTTTCACTCGTCCCGTGATGAAGAGTCTGCCGTCTTCGTTGTAGTAGCCCAGGTCGCCTGGTAACGAAAGAAGAAGGTTAAAGCAATCAATCTACTGACATTACTCTATCAGTAGACACTCTTCTTTCTCGCTTAGGTTTTTTTTGCCGGAATTGGGCAGATTGCTTACCTATTTTGTGTTTTGTACAATCCACGGTGCTTTAGCTCGTCTCTAAACGCACCCACCCACGCACCCACCCTCACACACACACACCCCACACACACCCACACACAAAAACACAGACACACGCCCCCACGCACACTCACATACACCCCCCCACACACACACCCCACACACACGCACGCACACACGCACACACACGCACGCACACGCACACACACACACACACGCATGCACACACACAAGCACGCACGCACACACACACGCACCCGCACACCACCGCCACGGTGGCTCAGTGGTTACGGCACTCGGCTGCTGACCCGAAAGACGCAGGTTCGATCCCTGCCGCGGCGGCCGAATTTCGATGGAAGCGAAATTCTACAGACCCGTGTACTGTGCGATGTCAGTGCACGTTAAAGAACCCCAGGTGGTCGAAATTTCCGGAGCCCTTCACTACGGCACCCCCCATAGCCTGAGTTGCTTTGGGACGTGAAACCCCAACAAACCAATAAACCAACACGGACCACCCCAACACACACACACGCACGCACGCACGCACACGCACGCACACACACACGCACGCGCACGCACACGCACACACACACACACGCACACGCACGCGCACGCACACACACACACACACACACACGCACACGCACACGCACACGCACACACACACGCACACGCACACGCACACACCAAAACTGGGCGTCCCTCTACTGTGCGAGCACAGTAACTGTGTAGCATGGCCCCGGACACGCTTTCATCGCAGCAGGGCAAATTTTTTCCTTCAAACGTTGATGCTTAACTGCTGCCTTCATGCAGAAAGGAAAAATCTAATTCATGATGAAGCAGTGATGAGTGTACGTTTGGGTGACAAGTAAAAAAAATAAACATAATTTTATTACTTTCCGGAAGTAATTGTAGCGTAATGTTATTACATTTTGCGAGAATTAGTGTAATGCACTGTATTTCCGCGAGTTTTGGAGAATTATTCAGTAAAGTATTTTATTTTGAAAAGTAATTTAGCCTTCTATGCCTGATTTTAGCTTTTATGCCTGCCTTGTATGCCTGGTATAGGAGACGGGCTTGGTTGAAGTCAAGGCGTCGGCAAGACCCAGCGATTTCCTAACGAATGTATCAGTGTTCCCTAGGCCCAGTAGCTCGCTTTGCTTCCAATAAAAAGCTTAAAAGGATGTCATTTACTCTCCTCCCAAGCCGTAGTGCATACGGGGCGGCTATTTGTTGCGTTTCCAGACATCATAAACTGAAGTGGCCTTTCAAGCTTTTGTTTCAAATTAAATGAATTCCATGTATAATGATTACAAGACTCTTAATTCGTTAGTTGTAAGTAATAGATTAGTCGAAATGAAACTAACAAAGAAAGAAACAAACCATGCAACGACGCCTGTACCGCAAAAAGACGAAAGACCGAAGCAACTAAAGGTGGCCTGTTGCTAAAAAGCTTGTGCCTCGCGTTCAGCCGCTTTGAACGCTTTTCTTTTACTGTGTGTAGCATTTGTTATAAAATATTTTTTCACGTTAGGCGTAGGAAAGTGCAGCTCCACGCTGCAGTTGATCTAGCTTTCAGAAATAACCTTATTTAGGCTTCCTACACTGCTCACAGAGCGGCAACGCTCAGGCGAAGTAACAAGCAAAATGATGGTAAAGGCAGTTAGCTAAGCATAAATGATTACGTGACCAATTTCGAACGTCGCCGATCAGAGGATAGATTATATATCTGTATTTTTGGATACAGAGAAGTAACCTCGCGAAGTCTTCTTATGAAGCTGTGCAACTTATGATTAGTATTGTGACGGTTCCATCTCTATTGGCCTTGATTTTCACGTTGAGGATTTTGACACTGTCCTGAATTACTCCCACAGTAACGCACGGTCGACCAGCGGTTAATAGAAATTCCACTTAATAGATACAGTGAACGAACGCAGGGGATACAATAGGAACACCAGGCACACAGCACAAACTTTCAAATTAGTACACAATTGAGGGCGGAAATATCCAGGTGAGATTTTGCAAATTATTGGCTACATCGAGTATATATCATTATCCCCTTGAATATACTGTGTAGAAATACAGCAATATACTAAAGACTTCCAGAATATCGAACCAGTATATTTACCAGTCGCTCGATATATCGAACTGCGCGCCGCGCTCCTGCCAGTAGTGCTTCTCCTGAAAGCCTCTTCAATTATTTTCACGCACGGAGACGGGTAAGCTGCGCGGGCTTGGCAATCTCCTTCAACCACGTGGGCTCCATAACCAAGTTACAAGGTAAATGTAAGGGACCTTGTGTCTCTTGTGCTCATTTTCCACATCACATTTGAGTCATGTGGTGAAGTCATCCTATCTAAACCCTTGCGGTGGCACTCGCCTGGTATACGTACATAGTTGCCCAAGGTGCTGCGGTAAGCAAGTGTACACTAATTCTCCCGATCGATCGTACCACGTATATTATGCGATACGTGACGGAAATAATTCCAGAAGTTTCAAATGAAAGATGAAATTCGCGGACTTTGGGGTTGGAACCCAGGACCTCTACCTGCCAGGTGAGCACGCAGCGCATATATTAAATGGGTCGTTTGTTCAAGCGCGTCAGAGGGGCACCAAATGAACGCGTTGTGATGTGTGCGTGACAGTAAGGTGCGTTGGGGATGTGTACTGATGTTAAAGTAATTAAAAATAAAAAAGGCTTTCGATTTATTGGTTTCGGTTTATCGGACTTAACATTACCATCATTATCATCATCATCATTTATTGACTCTTAAAGACCCCTGGGTGGTGTGGCATTATATAAGGGGGCGGGGGGGGGGGGGGGCGTTATATCACAATAATACACCAAGTCACAATTAGTGCCATATACATATACTGGCAGGATATAAAGAAAAAATGTGCATGAACCCATCACAGAGAGTAGCCAAACATTCATGAAACGGTAGTTAAACACAAAGGGAAGAGTAATCAACATCAGGTTTTTAAGTGCGACAGCAGCAATTGGCGGAACTTACACGGATCTCGTTCGATGCCAATGAACTCGGGTAATGAATTCCAGTCTTCGATGGCAATAGGTAGAAAAGACTTGTTAAATGACTTAGTGGAGCCGTCCCAAAGCGACTCAGGCTATGAGGGACGCCTAGTGGAGGGCTCCGGAAATTTCGACCATGTGGGGTTCTTTAACGCGCACTCGCATCGCACAGCACACGGGCCTCTAGCATTCCGCTTCCATCGAAATGCGACCGCCTCGGCCAGGAACGATACCGCGTCTTTCGGTGACCATCCGGTTACCATAGCCACTTAACCGCCTCGGCGGCAGAAAAAAAAGAAGAGGCTTTATGGTATCAACCCTTAAGGCGAAGCTTAAGCGTCCGCCTAATTTTTGCACTGATAACAGCAGTGGACATCTTATAGGCAGTGGCTACTTCCAAAGAACCGTCCGCTGCTGCATCGACGCGAAGCAGGTTAGGCAGAGCAAAGCTTAACGACTACTGCCGGTCCGGTGCTGCAAGAACCGTGTCACTATCGTGGATGTTGTTTATAATTGCTTCAGGATTTCAGATAAGTTTAGCTGCTGCCATTTTTTACATTGGCGTGACTGATATATGAACAAGTTCGCAATTCCCTTCGAGGTCGACATACGTATGTTCGACTGTATCTTCTTAACGCTCGGCCTTTATACACCTGCAGTAATCGGGAGATTCTAACTGCCCGCATTCATTGCTTGCCTCACAGTGCACACCAGCCTTCTCGATGAACAGTTACACGGGTGCTAGAGAGGATGCATGTCTCTCTTTCACTGAAAGAGGGAATCGGATATGCGCCTGACAGCTATTCCAGCAGGCTTCGCTGGCGTACAGAAACGGGCTCTCGTAGGTGGAATGCGCAAATTTCCTGTCAGAGTGAAATTGAAATTGCACGCTCTGTACGAAGAAACTTGGGTGACGGAACGTCTGTCTTCGTGGAAGCGCTTCTGTTTTAAGCAAGAAATTCAGGGGCCACTTTGGCTCTCTAAAGTGCTGCCAGGAGGAAGCCTTCACTGGCACTAAACACTTTGGCTCTCTAAAGTGCTGCCAGGAGGAAGCCTTTACTGGCACAAAACACTTTGGCTCTCTAAAGTGCTGCCAGGAGGAAGCCTTTACTGGCACAAAACACTTTGGCTCTCTAAAGTGCTGCCAGGAGGAAGCCTTTACTGGCACAAAACACTTTGGCTCTCTAAAGTGCTGCCAGGAGGAAGCCTTTACTGGCACAAAACACTTTGGCTCTCTAAAGTGCTGCCAGGAGGAAGCCTTTACTGGCACAAAACACTTTGGCTCTCTAAAGTGCTGCCAGGAGGAAGCCTTTACTGGCACAAAACACTTTGGCTCTCTAAAGTGCTGCCAGGAGGAAGCCTTTACTGGCACAAAACACTTTGGCTCTCTAAAGTGCTGCCAGGAGGAAGCCTTTACTGGCACAAAACACTTTGGCTCTCTAAAGTGCTGCCAGGAGGAAGCCTTTACTGGCACAAAACACTTTGGCTCTCTAAAGTGCTGCCAGGAGGAAGCCTTTACTGGCACAAAACACTTTGGCTCTCTAAAGTGCTGCCAGGAGGAAGCCTTTACTGGCACAAAACACTTTGGCTCTCTAAAGTGCTGCCAGGAGGAAGCCTTTACTGGCACAAAACACTTTGGCTCTCTAAAGTGCTGCCAGGAGGAAGCCTTTACTGGCACAAAACACTTTGGCTCTCTAAAGTGCTGCCAGGAGGAAGCCTTTACTGGCACAAAACACTTTGGCTCTCTAAAGTGCTGCCAGGAGGAAGCCTTTACTGGCACAAAACACTTTGGCTCTCTAAAGTGCTGCCAGGAGGAAGCCTTTACTGGCACAAAACACTTTGGCTCTCTAAAGTGCTGCCAGGAGGAAGCCTTTACTGGCACAAAACACTTTGGCTCTCTAAAGTGCTGCCAGGAGGAAGCCTTTACTGGCACACTGTTTGAAACTGACTGCGAGGCTGTTTGTGCTGTACTAGTGCTTTATTTGACTACACATTGCAACTACACACTTTGGCTGCCGACTTTGACTGCTTCTTTAGCACGACTCTCTCTCTCTGCTTCGATGAGTTCGGTTGTATCCATGGCTGTGTTCGCAGTAATGCGGTATGCAATATGGTCACCCACGGACGCCTTACGCCCCCTTGTCGGAGTGGACGGCAACTTTTTTATTAGTTGCCTTGTGCTCCAAAAGGGGACGTTAGGCATCCGTGGGTGACACCATTACTTCGAATACGCGCGCTCTGACGTCATAACCATTTGGACCAACCGAAAAGCGCGACACCTCTGCTGACAACCTTCTGTCGACAACGAGGAGGCATTAAAGTATTTCGCCTTAATACCTGTTGTTGGGCTATTTGGGTAGGATCCATGCTAGCAGCGCACTAAGGACGAGGCGCTTCGTAGCGTCGTACGTGTTCTTTTGCCTCCTCCCTTAGTGCCCTGCTTGCATGGTTTCTGTTTTGCCTTGCGATAAGTGTCGTTGAAATGAGAGAGCGTGGTAACGCGGCAGCCTTTGTCAGAATTTTTGAAGATAATTATAGCTACCAGTCCGAGCTAACAGCGAAAAAATTTGGCAGTGGTTTAACTGTGGTTAAACCTGGAGGATGGCGAAAGTAACGAGGAGAGAGAGAGGGGCGACGGCGAGCGCGCGGCAGCGGCGGCGGCCCCGGCACGCTAGCTATGCGCCGCTGCTGAGCATGCGCAACTGGCGAGAGCGGCGGCGGAACCTCTGAGTCAACCGCGCAGCGACGGTGGCAGCGCGCCAGCTGTGCGCCATGAGACGTCACTGCTCCTCGCGCATGCGCATTATGGCCTTTCGTCAGCTCCGCGAAATGGCTAGGCGACTCGCGTAGTGTTGCTTTCGCAACAAAAGATATGGTGGTGCTGGACCCGCCAACCTTGCCACGCCTTCTTCATGTTCCTGGGAACAGTTGACAAGAGGGAAATGAAACGCAACGTGGCCGTGTGCAGAATATAAGCCCTATCGTGACTGGTTCACGTGTGCCTCAATGGGCGTCGTAAAGGTTTCCAATTCCAGTCTTGCGTGGTTGAAAAAAAAATAGAACGCAAAAACAAAAAGGAAACTAATTACAATACGATATGCTATGGCTCGATAACGCACCATGCGATTACGAGAGGCCCCGCATTGGAGGGCTGTGGTTTTATTTTGACCACCTGAGGTTGTTTGCGTGCTCTCGCAACGGACAGCACACGGAGCTTTCGCGTTTCGCCTGTCCTGAAGTGCTTTCAATCTCTTGGGAATGAAAATTTTCGCGTAGAATGAAAACTAACATAGCTGGCCTAAAAGTGGAATGTGACAGCACTAGATTTCGGATTTATCGCGACTTATGTTGCAACATCACAAGAAGAGACATCTGGGCTAGTTGGTACGGTGACATAATGAATAAACAGGCGCTAAAGACGAGGACGAAAAGCAAACAGGACTAGCGGGGTCTAGAAAGCGCTCGTCCTGTTTGCTGTTCGTCCTCGTCTTCAGCGCTCTTTTTATCATTATGTTTCAACTTCTTTGGTAGTTTGTGTCTGTTTTTTTTTTGCAATCTACGCTGCATCAACCACCATTTTGGGACTGCTAGCGGAGTCGCAAATATTTGCTATGCTCTGTCATTGCCGACATTTGCGTCTATCATTACTTATTTCGAATTTTTTGCTTTGATTCTCTCTATATAGGTTGCAGGCTAGAAACTAAGTTGCTCACAACCCTGTGGGTAGCATTTGGTTACATCCTAATGTGCGTTCTCTCGATCATTTATGTAATTCTCACCTGCCATGGTAGGCAGGTTGCTTACATTTCGGTACCTAAGTTGTGTTAGCGACGCTGGTCAGGTTATGATGACGCCACAAGGTCAAGTGACCTTTTTCGACCAATCAGCGAACTTCGTGACAGCGGAGTTCAGCGGATTTTCGCTGTGACATCAGGTACACTAACAGCATTAACAGCACAGCATCCAGGGAATGAATAAGTTCAATCGGTACTGGCTACTAGCTTGAATCTTGGTCTCTGCGCCATCTGCGGTGGTGGTGGTGGTGGAACTTTATTTCCAGCGGATATAGAGGAGCGACCCGAAGTCACCCCCCGCTTAAACGGCGGCCGCTATCCCTTGGGCAGTGGCGGCGTCTTCAGCCAGCTGGAGGAGCTTGATCTGTGTCCCCGGGTCAGGGCTGAGCAATAGAGCCTCCCAATGATCAGAGTCGGTAATGAAGCGACTCGCGGGTAGGGACTGCGGGCAGTTCCAGATCATATGATTTAGATCGGCTTTGGCATCACAATTTTTGCATTTGTCTGAGTACAGTCCATCCGAATAGAAGCTACACAATTGGGGATTTGGATAGGTTTTAGTTTGAAGTTTACGCCAGGCTTTCGCCTGTTGCTTGGAAAGCGTTTTATCTGCTGGGGGAAATCTGAGTCTTGCAAGCCTGTAGTGCTGCAGGATTTCTCTGTAAGAAAACAACCTGTCCTTGCCGGAGTATAGGGCGGGTGTACTGCACGACCCAGCTCGGCGGGATAGTTATCGAGCTAGGTTATGAGCGGTGACGAATTTGTTCGCAATCATGACTGTAGTTCCTGCTCATATGGGCTCGTTTCTTGCATTGCCCGATTTCTCTCATGCATGCCGACCAAAGGTCCAAGTCAACATTTTGTTAAACTAACCCCAAAAGCCCTACGTACAGTCTTTTTCAAAAGTTTAGAGCCCAGGGGGTTTTCTTCTAAGCCTCGCAGTGGGACTCCTGTAACATTCGTGGTAGTCTTACCCATTGGAGGAGGCAGGACCAGAAATCTACTTACCTTTAGCAAATTTTCAGCGCTGGAGATGCATTACGAACCAGACAGTGTGCTTCAGAATCAAACCCCTTGGGCTCCAAACTTTTGACAAAGGCTGTACATCTTTCACAGTTGTTTGTGCGCGGGCGTACATCCCTACCAGACCGAGACGTAGACGTGCAATACGTCATTTGGATACAATGCGCGAGGTGGCGCTAGTTACGAACAATTCGTATGCGGTGTTTTTACTTCGATGTCTATCCTGCTCCGATCTCCACCACGAGAGCAAGCAGCTATATCGTTTGGAAGGGAACCGAGCGCTGGAAGTGAGTATTTCTTGGTATTTTTTAAAAGAAAAAAATATTACATAATTTCTGTACATCTCGCATGAAAAGGTCCGTCTGCTGTGAAGAGATAGTCGCCGCCTTCTTTTTAACCCATCTGAGTGCCGTTTCACTTCTCGTGCCGTGATGTCAAGCAATATGTCACACTGATTGGTTCGCCAGATCGGAAGTGCAAACTGCCGGTGCGTCAAAATTTTTGCGTGAGAACAATACCATGGCTCAAAACTCTCACAACGCCCACTGCAAAGGAGTTAGAAGCACGAAGTTTTACGAGAGAAATTCAAAACTGAAGGTTCAAAGCTGTGTAACCTTTTTGAGAAAAGGAAGCAGGCGCACCAACTGTCTCACTTCACGTTGGAGCCCTCAACCGCATCCTTTGGGAGGGGCATAATATAATATTCACTCTTAGTGATCCGATCAATTCACCGCCGTTTTGTGAAACCAGTCTTCAGGTCCACATCCCTGTTTTCAAAATGCCACGGTGAAGCTGACGCGCTACCAAGCCATCTGCCACAGGTGCGCAGTTGTGTGCTGTATAGAAAAGCTTTATCTGAGATATCATGCTGAGTGTTGCGGATATTTGAAGACGTTTATATATTGCTTTAAATTGAGTGACACATTATCCAGCCCTTTGTTAACAGTGGAGAATTTTGTTCGAACATATGAACACATTTTGTTTGTGGCCGCCATATGCCACAAAGAGAAAGTGCAAGCAAAAATTTTGTGAGATGTCGGTAGATATGACATTTAGAAAAATTCTGGTCTACTTTTTTGTTAATAACCTTATATAAAAAAAAACAAGAAGTCAATAATAAACTCAGCAGTGGAAGTTCGAAGAGACCATTTGGAATGCCGTTCCTGCCTGAATAGCGAAAAGAGAACAACAAAACGCACACTCAACGCTCGGAAACACCCACACCCGCCGCATCTCAATAGTACGACTTTGTACGAAGCGGTCCTGAGTGCAGGACTGAGCGATAGATTCACACGCGCCTAGTGATTAATTATTTAGACGGGAAATAAGAGGCACGAAACAAGGCAAAGCTAAACAAAAACAAATAAAAGTCTGCCTCTCCCGTAACCGAGAGTAGAGTAAGCATGAAATGTTTACGGGCATAATGCGAAGCGCACGCGGACACGACGAGACGCAGGCCTGACAAGAATGTATATGCAGCGCGTTCGAAACTGTCCGAAGTGCGTAGAGGCGAAAGCGTTTTCAGCACCACTTTGCGTATGTGACACTGGTGATGTTACCACTGGATTACGTCACACATAATTATGACGAAGTAATGACAAATTACTGATTAGTGTGTAATGACTGATTAATGACTAAATATTAATAAACTGCTAATTAATGACGCTTAAGCTTCGCCTTTAGGAGTTGAACGCGACAGCGTGTTGTAGCGCTGCCAGGCAGTCCGCGGAACGCCACCACCCGTTCGGCGTGATGCCTCGTCCTTTGAACGCGACACTTTTTGGGGAAAGGAAATTGCGCAGTAATTCTCTGCCATCTCGGTGGACACCCGAGCCGCACCTTACAGGAAGGTAGGAACGCCACCACCCGTTCGGCGCGATGCCTTGCCCTTTGAACGCAACGTTTTTTGAGGACAGGAAATGGAGCAGTAATTCTCTGTCATCGCGGTGGACACCCGAACGGCACCGTAAAGCATTTCATGCTTAAATATTGTGGCGCGTATGTGCTTTTTGCGCGCGTTATTAGAAATCGGAAATTATAATTCCGTGCATTATAAACGCACAGCTCGACTGATATCTTGATAAACATTGAGAAGGCACTGGCAGCAGTTATTTTCTGTGACTCGTTTGGAGACCAACCGGCGCTTGCATGCCGGTCGCGTAGGAGGGCTTAGAGAGTCTCGTTAAATATCGTTGAGTCTCGTACGGTGCCCGGATGTTCTCGTTTCAGAGCCCGAATGAGTGGATTTCGGTCTCGGCGTGACGTCACCACACTGCTGACAACGGGAGCTAAACGCATTTCATGCTTAAAACAGTAATAATAAGTCCACTCACCCGTTCGTACCCAGCCTTCACTGTTGGTGAAGCTTGCCGTCTCTGTCGGGTCCTTGTAGTAGCCCACCATAAAGTGCGGAGTGTGAAAGAGCACTTCACCCGTCTGGTTTGGACCCAATATAGTTCCCGTAGTAGCGTCTACAATCTGAAAACAAGACATCGTCGGTTGTTGCTTTTATCTTCATTCTTATTAAATGCCTGGTGCTGCTAAAATCACTGGATTAGCGGGCCATTCAAGCTGCCAAAGGGGAGCTTTTTTCCAGCAGCCCTATCATGTACCAGCGCCTGCATGAAAAATTAAGATTTGATTTCATAATATGTTTGTGATCGCGCACATAACGTAGGCGCATAGCGGAGGCTTTATCTCGCGGTCCATGCTCGGCACTGAGCTCGTCGAAAGTTTGACTACAAAAGGCGGATTGCGTAAGTAACGTGCACTTCATAGTCATCTTCAACGGCACGTCCCAATGGGCTGTGGTAGGAGTCGCAGCGAAATTCCAGCGTCGCCGTCAGTGGCTGGTACACAAGCACCACGCGCACACCGACGAGAAAAATGGTGCGCTTTCTACTGCCAGAGAGCATTACAAGTCAGACAGAGGATGTAAACTACTACGTTTTCCTCGCCCTTCCAGTGTACGATGATATGATGCAAATAAACTTCAGTTCAATTCAACCGGTTCACCACTGCGCCAGGAGGGGTACGAGGACCCCCAAGGATCTATGAATGTAAAATAGAGAACGACTTTCTGCATATATGGGAATTAAGTCATTGCGTTATGGCGTCTTACCCGTAAGGCGAAACTTAAGTGCCCCCTCCATTTTCTTTTAATTTCTTGAATTAGTGCATTATGATAGAAACATTCAGACAGGGGCTTACCTTCAAACGCGCGCTGGAGACTGGGAATCCGACGTCGCCGGCCGAGAATTCTCCACTAGGCGGCGCTGAGAGGTATCCGCTAACTTCCGTCATGCCGTAGCAACTTCGGATCTCGCAAGGCGTGAAAGCGGATAAGATCTCCGATTTTATATTCTCGGACATGGGCGTTCCCAGGGTGGTGAACTTCTTCACGTGGGGAAACGACTGTCCACTCCGCTTCACGTCGAAGACTATTTCCAGAATTTTCATAGGCGTAGCGTGCACAACATTCGCCTTAAAAAAATAAGAACACAGCTAAACAAGAGGTCAGAAATCGCGGAAAAAGCGGTATTAGGCAATTTGTCGAGAAGAAACCTTTAATGTAGAGTATATTTTGAATTATGAAGCAGTAATGCTCGTTAGTGCCCAAAGCAGCGCCTCCATAAGGCTACAAAGTAAATTTATACTTTCGAAGCCGGAACGGTGTTAGTCCAATGCACTTGGTGGCAACCACGATGGTGGAGCAGCTTTTTGATTAGGGAGCGTTTACTGATCCGCGTCCACATGACGCCATATGTAGCCATACGGCTGCGCTGGGGTGTATTGCAGTGAGTAGTTTCTCCTTAAATAAAGTCAAGTCAAGTCAACTTTATTCCAGACATGTAAAGAAAATCACATGGCTGAGGAGGAGGGAGAAAAAGCTGCAATATTGCGGCTTGACAACGTTCCCTTCCCCCTAACTACATCGGCGGCAGGGATAATGAAACCATATGGAGCATACATACAAAGCACTTAGCTCACAATTTGAACAGAAAAAAAATCGAACAAATAAGAATGTACGGTTTATCCGCAACCGGAAAAGCAATCAACATAATATATCTTACATCACATACAAAAGGAAAAGGCATTTCAAAGCAAGCACATTCCAATACAAAGAGCAATCAAGGCATCGCAAAGGCAAGACTAGCAAATATTATAAAAATAAAGTTTTCATAAAAATAAAGTTTTCATCTGTTTGTTCGAAGGCAAACGAGCGGAAGAGCTTGGCAGGTGAAATTGATTAAGCAAAGTTGGTGCTATTATCGTATTTATTCGAATATAGGCGATAGATATTTTAAAACGCCGGTTAATAAGGTTTTAGGCTGGCTTGAATTGCAGGACTTTGTCGTTGTATACGTAAAAAAAAAAACAACTTCAATTCATAAATAAACAAACAAAAAAAACATTCAGGGGGGCACTTTTCTCTCTAAAGTGCTGCAAGGCGATTTTCTGGCGCACTGTTTGGCATTGACTGCGAGACTTATATATAGCTGGGCATTGACTGCGAGACTTATATATAGCTTATATATAGCTGGGAGGGCTATATATTTCGTATGCTGACGCTTGAGTAAACAGTTGGAGTAAGCGCCCGTGTTGTCGTCTTTCTTGTGTTGTGTCGTTTCGCTAAAAAAACCTTTATTATGACTGCGAGACTGTTTGTGCTGTACTAGTCCTTTATTTGACTACACACTTTGACTACGCATTGCATTTATTAGACACTTTGACTGCTTCTTTAGCTTGACTCTCTCTCTGCTTCGATGAGCTGGGTTGGATCCATGGCTTTGCTCGCAGCAATGTGGTATGTAATGTGGTCACCCACGGACGCCTTACGCCCCCTGTTGGAGCGGACCACAACTATTTTTTATTAGTTGTCTTCTTCTCCAAAAGGGGGCGTCAGGCATCGGTGGGTGACCTCATTACTTCGAATCCGCGCACTCTGACGTCATAACCATTTCGACCAACCGAAAAGCGTTCACCTCTGCTGGCAACCTTCTGTCGACAACGATGAGGCGTTAAAGGCTTTCGCATGAAAAGTACTACGCTGGTGGCGTCCCCACGAAACGCCAAGAGAAGGCGGCACTGTAGCCGTTACCATGTGTATACCAATGTCATACGAGCATTGGCTCCCATCCTCACCTCGTTTTTGAGGCGATAGCTTCTCTCTGCTAGGTAAAGCTGGGTATCGCCGTGTGTGCAACACGACCTTCGGGAGAGCTGCCCACTGGATAGTGTACAAAGTGCCCACCGTGGTAGGTGGAAGTTAAATTAATTATTGGTCGCTCGGGAAGATCAACCTGGATCGCACAAGCCCCACCAATGGCAGCACCTACCATCGCCGTGCAGTGGCGCATCATTTAACAGCTGCACCACTTTGCGATGAGCGGTATGAGTACTCCCAGGGGTCTATGAATGTAGAGCATGACTTTCTCCATATATGGGAATTAACCCATTACGCTTTCGCGTCATATTATTTACGCGAAGCTTAGTGTCCCCTCCATTTTTTTCTCCGTGTGGTTGCGTGGGCACGTTCCGCGTCACTGCAAGTTTTTCACACGTGGTTTTTTCACCGACATCATGGCACCAGGCAGAAGGTGTCATTATACTGCCGCCCTCAAGCGAAAAGTTGTGTTCGCTGCAGAGCTGCATTCAAACGTTCAAGCTGGTCCCGACTTCGGCGTGGACGAAAAGAATGTTCGCCTTTGAAGGAGAAGTGTCATTAACGTTTTGCTTGCTGTGCAACGAGGAGCGCCCTCACTAGCGACAAGGAAGGGCGCCATCCCAAAGTGGAATCAGCAGTGGCACAGCTCTTGAAATCGCGGAGGACAGCGGCGCTTCGGGTGACCACAGACGTGCTACAGGCCGAAGAGAGAGAGCTGGCAAGAGGGCGAGGAGGTTCACGGGACAAGTGAAACGCGCTAGTTAACTCCAACAGTCTGCAACAAGTGCGCGTCTCTAGGAGTTGTAGTTAGCTGGACCGCTGCAGTCAAGGATGACATCCCAGAAAGCCTGGTAGAGCGCTCGCTCCAAAAGGGTACAATTCCAATGCAGTTGATGGGACAGAAGTACGAAGAGGACAGTGATATGGAGGCGAGTGATGAAAAGGGCGAGTGATCGGGAGCAGGCTCGTGGAAATATATTTGTTCCCTCTGCCTACAGTCGTTCTCAATTGTTACCTTTTTCGGCCAGCTTAGGTTCCAGGAAAGGTTATTTTATTTGGTCTTGGACTTCAGTGCGTCGGGTTAATATTCGTGGTCAGCGTAGATTCCAGTATATACGGTATTTGTGAAGAGCGTGCCAATTATTTCGCTCAGACATGAAATTTAAGCGCACAATAATGCATAGTATGTAATAGGGAAAACATTTTCTCGAGGCTGCGAGTAAATATTTGCATTGTTTTGATAGCCATGCTCCGAGCACCTGTAATATATTTTTGTTCATATTGTGCACAAGTGTGATAAATTGTTTTTGAACGAATGAGTGATGTTCGAGGGTTAAAATTTTCTCCGTCTGCTCCTATATTTAGACTTTTAGTTGGGCTGAGCACTTCTTTCACCGCCAGTATTTTTTATTACCGGTGGAAACTATCCCGCGTGAAAGCGCGCACAGAAAACCGAAGCGCGAAAAAATAGAACAGGTACAAACAGGACCTCTTTCATGGTGTATCGCTCCTCTTTTGTTCTGCTCTACCCTTTTGTGTTTCGTCTTTTTTTGTGTGTGGAGTTTCAGGATGAATGATTACCTACGGGCTCAATGTTTCACTCTTATGCTCTCAGCGCCTATGCGGAGAGAACTGAGAGTAACGTACTAGGGGCATTGGTTCTTCATGAAGGATACTTGCGATTTGACCAAAAGTATAAGTATGCAAGTCTAATGCTCCTTTTCTACAGTGCCCATTTTGAAACAACTAAATCTGATAAGGTACAAGCTTGGCTCATCCATTTCTTCGAAATAAATGAAGCAGAACAAAAGGATATCTGACGGGGACTGTTGTTTACATTTGTTAGGTGTTTCTAATGTAAAGCACTCTGCGCCTGAACTGCATTTTAGTGCTTCATTAATGCTCCTCCTAGGGCGGCCAGCTATTCATACTTTTACATTACTTGACTTCGTTAAAAGTTAAATACACTTCACAAAAAGACGTTTTCTTGCTTTAAAAAATACTCAGTGGCGTGGGATTGACTTCCGGCCGTGGCGGCCCGATGTCTTTTGAGGAGAAATGCAAAAACGTCCTTGCGTTGTGCGGTGTCAGCGCATGATGAAGAATCGCAGCTCATTGAAATTTTTCCAGACCCCTCTATTACGACGAACGTGAATCTCACGGACGCAAAGCCCCTCATACCATACTGTATTATACCATACTATATTGTACCTGATAACACCGTACCCAACCCTACCACACAATGCCGGGCCGTACCGTACCATACTAAATGGTTTAGTGGTCGTCGTAATTGGCCTTGACTACTTTAATTCTAAAAATCAATGAGCGACCGAATGAGAGAGGTGCAAAATGTTCCACAGCTTCAGAATTTTTACAGCGTGTTTCCCGTTACAGCGCTAGGGCAAAAGCTCACGCAATCTTGCATTAACCGAAAGGGTAATGCAACAGCGGCATGGCACAAGCCTGCATCCTCCGTAAGTACGCCAATTACGAGGACTACCCGAATCACGTGATCGCAGATGGCATTCCGACCAATATGAGACGGAAGAAAGGTAGATCAAGCATTTATGGGTTATTCCATAATTATGTGTGGCAACTACACCTTTTCTATAATAACAAAAACAATATCAAAAATATTATCATAAATTCTCAAGTTTAGCGGAGAAGTAACGAAGAAATCCGCCATTTTCTGCGAAAACTTCGTTCCCACATATATTGGTCCAGGTCCGTAGCTTGAGCTTTAAGGCATGCTGGCACGCTCTCTACTGATCAGAATGCTGGCCTCAGGCTTTTAGCCTGAGCCGTACGAAGCAATTTTCGCGGCTAGCAGGGCAGCGCTGGAGTTTTTGGTGGCGGTATTCGATGGTGACTTCAAGGCTTATGCCGATACCATTAACTCTGAAGATTCTCTCGCAAAGATACCATTGTAAAGAAACCGGCGCCAGTCGGCATGGGAATCATAGCTAGGGAACGGAGCAAAAAACGGGTCAGGAAGATAATAGTGACATACAAGAGGTGACAGGAATCTGTGCTGTGTCTGTCACTTCTTGTCTTGCTGTCCCGTCTTCTTGCGCCGTTCCATTGATATCATCATGAAACAAGTGGCCCAACAGTCTTCCCTTCGGCATGGTATTTTGCTTTGTAACAAATGCTCATGTAGCTCGGCGCTCACCTTATGGTCTCGGAACGCTGCGAAGACATCTGGGATTGGACTATATTTGTCGAGCAGCACCAGGGTTGCTCCGATAGACACGACGAAGAATGAATACGTGTAGCAAACGTAGAATGATATATTCCCACCTCCAAGACAGATATCCTCCGGCGTCGCAAGCTTAAATGTCCTGCATGAACATCATGGGTTTTGTTAGTACTGAACCACCATTTTGGTGATGAAAGGTGCCCGTGTGCTCTTCAAAGAATTGGGTGCCTTTTTTCCCAACAATCTCTTCCGAATAATGTTTGCAAGACCAGTTGATGGAAATAATGATGATAAAGGAGCTATTGTTGGTATGCGGCCGGGTGGTTTACCTGTTGTGTCCTAACGAATAAGATCCTTTCAACAGCAGTGATTTTAACGGACGCGAACAAGAAATTCGGACAAGTTTTGATTTAAAAATTTGGCGCGTTCCGAAAGCTGCATGTTAGTGACCGACTTCAAGAGCACTTCTCGACATTTTTTCTTAATTTTAAACTTTAATGTATTACAAGCTCGATACCCATTTCCTGAATGACAAGTGAAGTAAGTTGCTTGAAGCCATTTTAAAGCTTTCCTGTCCAGTGTTGCTGAGAATGTGGTGCGTATTGAACTGAGGGTGTCAGAATTGAAACAAAAGAATAATCGTAGTTTGGCGTTCAGTAAGGTCCAGGGTCGCAAGAAAACGCTTTGCAGTTAAGTCGTAGAACGCCGACACATCTTCCCTTCAGACCCTTCCTGGCCCCCATCGTTCACGTTGCGGTCAATGTGGTCACCTGCTAGTAAAAGTATTGGTGCCGTGCATTTCCTTATAACCATCTGAAATAACCGCATAGGCACTCACTCAGCGTGCGAGATGCATTTAAAAGCGTTTGGGGCATCTTTTGACCGTTCGTCCGAACCGATGGCAATAATTGTGCAAATGAAAAAAAAAACTGAACTGTCCTACAATACATTTCGTGCCCTGAAATTAAACAAGGAGAGATTTTAAAGGAAATGAATAGTTAATCTCACTCTCGACAACATATTTGTGACAGGAAATTCCGCTGCGTGATCTCGATAATTTTGGAGGCACCGGTGGTTCCAGTTGAATGGGCGACAAACACAACGCTGTCCTCGCAGCCCAGCGCTTCCTTGTATTCCGTGGGTTGAATAGAGGAGAAGTTCGCGATGCTAATGCACCCAGGCAGGTCCGTGAGGGAAAATAATTTCTGAAATGAAGACGAAAGAAATGTGCCTGTGACTAATATGAAGATCTGGATGGGCAAGAAAAAAATGCGACGTTACTTTTAGTGGAACTAAATGTTCTGACATACATCATACCAATTTTCAGCTTTGAGAATGTTCGTTTTTAAGGAGTCAAAGTTTTGAGTGCGCAGAATGAGCACATATCTGTGGCTGCTGCACAACGTCGAGGAATATTCCAAAAATGTCAGCTTAGCTGGAGCCCGCGAGCTTTCGAGACGGGTAGGAGGAGTACCTGTAATGTTAAGCCGTAACTCCACTTTCTTTATCGTAAATGTGATTTTGATACCCAGAAAAAGCTCATCACTTTAGTCTTCTTCAGTTCATCTGCTTCATTCTAATTACGGATTTAACGAAGTAACTGCGCGGTGATCTTACTGCTTTGTAATTCATCTTGTCGAGTCTTAAAAAAAAACACCTTTAATCACGCTCGCGCACGTAACAATATGGAGCATATATCATAACCCTGTGTAAATTCAGTATTGCTCAAATAATAGTTCCGACAGAACTGAGTGAAGGCTATTCCAGACGCAGATGTAGAAAGAAATAGCGGGGGCGTTTCAAAAAAAGTGCCTTTGAAACATGCATCATCTAGCACGACCCCAAAGTACAAAATTCAGAAAGAAAGAGGTAATAAACACTCATGCGCCTTTACTAGAAGAACTGGTTCAAAAGAGAGAGAGAGAAAAAAGATTTATGCCGCACTTCTAAAAACTGTTACTTAGGTAGCGAATAAGAGAGCTTGGTATATGTGCATCATAATCCGGGATGTCTGAATCACGCGACCACAAATAATGATAACCCGCAGGTGGCTTGTAATGTCTACTAATCAGTCCTAGGGGCTCAAGCCTTTCTGGATAAGATTCAGAATGGTCAGCTGGTTGCGAAGTCATGATTTTTCGTCAAAACGTATTTCTTTAGCACCGCTTAAAACAATTGGGTGCGGTTCAACTACTCTTGAACTTGGTTAGAGAGCGAATTCTGTGGCGTATCGGGCAGGTATTCCCGGCTTGGCGTCTGTAACGTTTAGCGCGTTTTGGAAACTGGATATGCAGATAGCCCACCCTGCCACCCTGGCAGGTAGCAGTTAATGGTTGATCGCGAGAGTTTTCTCGCCCAATGAACGCTGCGGCCTAATGCAGCAGTGCCTCGCGCCTGCCAGAACGTTGGCAGTGTTAGCACGTGCAGCCCATGTATCTCTCTCAACCACGTACTTCAAAGCGCGATAGAGGTGTCCACTAACCAAGGGAGCCAGTTATGCGCAATTTCTTTCCTTAAAGTCACCGGAGACTAAAATGTTGTCAACGTCAATGCCAATGAACGCACAGACATCATCATCACATCACTGTCACGTGGTTATCGCACGATAGTGACGTCGAACAAAAATTTACCGCGGTCTGACCTGGATCTTGAGCTTGACCTTGAGTACAATGGGGTAGCACTCCATAGCAACACCAGAAACTTCTAATGGTTTGCCCTCTGGCTAACTTGAAGGTCAACCGGCTGGGCACGGCGACCTTGGCTTTAAATGGCCTAGTGAAGCTTTCGCTTCAAAATCCAGTTCATATATATCCCTGCTAGCATCGCAGTCATGACTATCATTCCTAACGATACGGACGTGCTACCTGCCTGAAATCTTGAGCATGATAATCTCCACAGCAAAGTCTGCGGAAATCAAGGAACTTAAGGCGAATAAGCTGCGGCTTCTGCGTACTCCGTCCCTTGTATCTTCGTGATTTGCGCATGTGGGCATCTGCCACGAGCATGTGCGCGTTATTACGTTATTCTTCAGAAACAGGGCATGCAAGCACCAAACACCACTTCGCAGGTGATCGATAGGTCTGTCCGAAGATGATGCGCGAGCATTGCTTGTTGCCATTGCATACCGGTTTGGTATCTTCACTTACGTTTTGGTGCGTCAATTCCGGTTATCGCTTCCGCTTTCGTGATACCACACCGGGTTTGATGACGACACATGAAATGCTTTCCATGACAATGCATCATTAAACTTGCTCCTTCCTCCTTTCCACTTTCCAATATCCTTCTTTCGTCTCGTTCTTTACTCCTTTCTTGCGGCATTCACTCCCTCCACGGCACAGCTTCCCTAGCACAGCACAAATTCTCGACCTCATAGCCGGAGTTGCTTCGGGATGTTAAACCCCAATAAACCAAACCAATAAACCAAACAAATTCGCGACGCGGCCAATATAATGCTAAAGTACTATTAACTTTTCGCTGTGTTTTTTGGCAAATCATTCAGATTTCTTGCTCAGCGCTGTTAAGAGGCTAACCCTCAGTTAAACGCGCAAAATAATGTTGTTCAAAATTATACGACCTACCAAATAGCGCCGATTAGTTGCATTAAAATGGAAGTTCATTACAACATACCCAAGAATTCTGGACAAAAGCATTTTTGCGCGGGAAAGCGTTTATGAACCCAAATGTGAACACGGGAACCTTTACAATCTTCCACAGTCCTCTTTCTCGTTACCAAGCAGCGCCATCTATCAGCCCGCAATAGGGAACGCAACGTACCTTCAAGGAGATATTTTAACATGCAGACATAAGAGAACTGCAGAGCGCGGATGTATCCCATGAGAACATGATAAAAGTGATAGAGACAACTACAGAGCGCGGAGGTATCCCGTGAGAACATGATAAAAGTGATGACCTATTATTTCTTCGCGGGGTAAAATCTCTCATCGCAAGGTGCTCCGTCTGACTACTTTTGACAGCCAAGGAATATACGTACGTGATGCATACCAAACACTTAAAACTCCAGCCTTCGCGGTGGCTCAGTGGTTATGGCGCTCGGCTGCTGACCCGAAAGACGCGGGTTCGATCCCAGCCGCGGAGATCGAATTTCGATGCAGGCGAAATTTTAGAGGCCTGTGTACTGTGCGATGTCGGTGCACGTTAAAGAACCCCAAGTGGTCGAAATTTCCGGAGCCCTTCACTACGGCGTCTCTCATAGCCTGAGTCGCTTTGGGACGTTAAACCCCCATAAATCATAAACGATAAAAACCGTTTAAAACTCGATCCCGCAGTAATTTCGGATGTCGAGCGCCGTATGGCGCGCGATAGTAGTGGTGCAAACTAAAATTGAACAAAAAAACCTCAGGCTACAATTAACTAGAGTGGAAGGGTCGATCTAGATTTTCTGGGCTTGTGTTTTATCCATATATCTGGAGATGTGACCAGGCTGCTCCCTGACAGTGGCATCGCCTTCTCCTTTCAGGGTAGGCGATGAAATCATCGGAGAGCTAGCGACACAATGCGGGAAAAAACACAATAAACGCACCAGCAAAGCTAAACGTGAATGGGTCATAACTGCTAGGCAATATTATGTTATAACTGCAATCTTTAGGAAGTAAAAAACAAACACAACGAAATAACAAGAAAAATACAGAAGGACCTAAATCCGTAAGAACAGGGTCACGTCCCAGTGACGTCGAAGCAGTCTCCTAAACTGGCGGCCAGACGTACAGTCTTTGTCAAAAGTAACCAGGCTGTACGGTTTACTTCTCAGTCGTATAGTAAAGCTATTATGCCAGCCCTCGAGCTATAAATCTCTGTATGGTAAGGAGAACCCCTGCCCTAGCCTTAAAAGAAGTTTTTGATCTTTTCTTTACGGAAGACGTGATGGGTCTACTGTACGAATGAGAAACAAACCATGCAGCCTGGTTACTTTTGACAAAGGCTGTACATTGCAGCCATGAATTAGTAAAAAATGAATGCAGACAAAACACTGCAGAGCGCGAGTGCAGTCATTCAGGTAGTGAACCCAACAGCTCGTAATTCCAGGTGTTCAATTTTAAAGGTAACATCAGGGTACACAGCGCTGGAAAACTAAATTTTCATTTCTTCGTAGCTGTTAGGGTCATAGTTTATAAGAGAAAAACAAGCCGCAATTCACATATAAAATACCTACCTTGAATTTCAAGTGAGGGGCTATGCGCTTCAAGACATCGAAATATTCTTCATCAGTCAGCACGTGAGTAGCGTCGGTCTTTTCAGCGTGGTCTAGAAGCTCCTCTGAAAGTCGGCAGAAGCGAGAGGAAAATTTAACATTGTGCTTTTTGATATCGTTGCGTTTCTAAACGCAGAAATTTTGATTGAGAATAGCTCCTTTAGCTACATTGTTGTCCAAGGAAAAATGGCCGCATTTTTTTCCCCGGTAGTTGTGGAGTACGAGAGCTTTCTTTCGTCCAGTTTCGAGGTAGGTTGCGTATGCATCTGCTATATTAGGTGAATAACTGCTGTTACATATTTCGGAAGCTGGGCGAAATGTTTTGGCTCCAGGCAATAGGTGAGAGGGAAGAAAAGCAGGCAGAGCGGAGATGTGGAGAGACGCGCTCTCTATGCGCTGTGTCGGATGCGCGATTCACTTGATTCTGCGTGCGCCACTGCTCGTGCAAAGAGAGCACATGAGATGCGTTGGTGCGGCTACGATCAGGGCTTTGCAGCTGGTCGCAGCTCAACAAGATATATATTAATGCAGCGAAAACAAAAGCAATTATCTTCCGGGCAAAAAAAAAACCACTCGAAATTCAACGCGCAATTAGATATGCTGATAATGAGGTTGAAATTGTGCATGAGCACAAAATTCTGGGAGTAGTGTTCTCACCTAATCTCAGCTGGGATACGCAGGTTTATAATATCAGTAAAAAGCTCGCTGCGACAACAGGAGCTCTGTCACCATGCCGCACGCTGCTACTCTCAAAGGTTAAGCGACAAATTTATTATGCATTCTTCGAATCTCATATTAATTATTGCAGCTTAATATGGGCACGAACTACGAAAACAAATATCGCGAACATCGCAAACGTACACTACATATCCCCAACAAACGTTCTCTTTCACATCACATCATCAGCATTGACCATATGTACGACTTCCGGATGCTACGTTTGTTTTCTTTTTCTAATAGTGCTTACAAGACCTTCATTACTGAAACAGCGTCCTTAAAAACTAAACATACTACTTCTAATACCCGCAGCATGGATACTTGGTTTGTCCCTCATTTTAGGACCAATTATAAACTCTAAACACTGCAACACAATCTTTCGCATGTACTCAACAAATATAAACATACCACAAATTTCAGATTCAAACAATTGCGACGGTATTTTGCTGATATGTGATGTATTTTTTTACACTCATTACTTCTGATTCTCTAGGTTCACTATGATCTACAAAGACAATTTTCGGCATTTCTCTAAAATTTTGATCATTTCATACAACTTGATGTGTATATTCTGCTTTATTTTATGTATATTTCATTGTAAGTGCATTTCATTGTTTGTATTCTTTAGTGTGTACTTTTGTTCTCCTTTTGTTGTATCTTTCTTATGTTTATTTCCATCACCTTATATGTCGAAGCCACTGTATCTAACGATTTTCAGGGCCCCGTGAAGCTGCGAAAGCAGCTTTTTGCCTGGAAATCCTTCCAGTTGTTCTGGAGCAATAAATTAAGTTCAATTCAATTCAATTCCTGAGTACACGGCAAATGAAAATTTTTAGCAGAGCAGCAATCGAGTTGTGCAATGCAGTGCCATAAAAGGACAACATTCAGCGGCGGTAATGTCATCAAGTTTAAAATTTTTTTTTCGTGCCACGTTTTCAATTTTTAGTTGCACTACTTCTTACACAATATACAATCTCTTGCAAATTCACATTTTTTGTTATTATTTTCAGTGCTATTGTCGTTAGATTATTTTTACAAAGTAGTATAATCAGCAAGGAAGTAAACGCGCACAAGAAAACTGAGATGGGAATAAAAAACACCAACACTTTAATTAACTTCGGGAGTAGAAATGCAAGCCAGGTTGAATAGTACTTCTGAAGAAGAGTCTTTGAGCCCGCGAATTTAAAATGCCGCAGGTAGTAGTACTGCGCCTACCCTGGCTCAGAGCTTCGTATTTTGCTGTTTGTCGTTCGGTTGTGGTTGCGTTTCATTTCTTGCTGATATGTCCCAAACATCCGATAAAGCTTTCCATTTTGCTCAAGAACATCGCGTACGTTTGCATAAAAAGTCGTAAACATGGTATATTTGGGTTTAAAATAAAGAGCGAAATACTAAACAGATTTTTGTTGCTAGTTTACTATGAGCTGTTACTAACGCATATTGCTTCTACATTGTTCAGGGAGGTTTCAAGCGCAGAAAGGAACTAATTCTTACAAAATTTTTATGGACACCTAACTTGGCACTCGTGTAGAAAGTGCAAATGGGTGCGATGTGACCTAAAAATTTTGTTTGCCAAGGAAAATTAAGTAGAATTACTTTTGACGGTACAATAAAGACACATTAGTTTTCTAGAAGACATCGGGGAAGTTCGAGCACAAAGTGTGACGCGTTGGTCATGGAATCACGTTTTTACGAACAAGAGAGCGCAAAATGTTGTATATAATGACCTGTTTCTTCATTTCTTAATTTGCTCCCTTCCATACTTTTCTTCTTTCTGCCTTTGTTTGTTTCTTTTGTTCTTTATTTCTTTTATTCTCTTCTTTGTACCATACTTATTTTTTTTCTTTCTTTCCTTCGTTTCTTCCTTCCTCTTTTTACTTTCTGCTTTCTACTTTCCGTCTTTCTTTTTTCTATGCTCTTATCTGCTTCCTTTCATCTTTCATCCTTCCTACTGTTTTAAGCATTTCTTGCTCTATCTATCGTTTCATTATTATTCGCTCTCTCCTTCTTCTTATTTGTTTCTTCTTGCATTGTTGTTCCAACTCATTATAAGTGATAGCGTTGTGATAACAACTACAGCGACAGCTGTGAACCAAAGTGCTCCTTACAGTTTTGCCGTCTCCGTGCTGGAAGCAGAATCATCTGCTTTCCTTAGTAATGACGTTAATCTGGTGGAATCAGCAGCAACGTGCGTTGTGTGTGTAATGTACCTTGTGCGCTTATGAGATCTTGGTTGAGCGACCGGATGAGACCAGGCAGCAAAATATAATGGAGAAGTGACTGTGCTGAGAAGTGGAAGTGACCACGACTTCGCAGCGGTGAAGTTTCTTATGTCATACGGTAGATGTCGTGGCGGCATGATCAGAGCTCAGTTAGAGTACTCCCGCATCCATGGCAGCCGCTCACCGCTGCATTTTGTTTTGCAGACATGGCGACAGGTGGCGCATTGAATTATTGTACATGCATGGACAGCAGTAGACAAAAGAGTGAACACACGATCATCGGTGAGAAATGCGGAGAGGAGGGCGGGAGCACAGCACTGCGAGAGCTTGACGACAGCGTGGCATAATCGATGTGTATCGATGCTTTGGGGTACTCCTGTTAGCATTACTTCAGTCATGGGTATTCGAAGCTCGCGCAGGTCTCGGGTATCACGAAGTAGAGACAAAATATCTCTTTAATATCGCTTTAATGCGCTAATATGGAACCGGTTTTTAAAGTGAACGAAGAAAACTAGAGAAACTTGTTTCGTTTGGCTCGTAAACTAAGTTATAGCGTATTAAAAAAGTCGAGGAGTTACTCAAAGCTTAAACTAAACGGTTTGATCAGCAGCACTGTTATGTGTCATTTTGAGAATTTTAGTAGGACCTACGATTTCGGACGGTATGCACGAACGCTTGTTCATTTAAGTTGCCAGTTCTTGCTACAGTTTATCTTATATACTTGTGTGTATTTTAAAATGGCTTGTGGAAATTTTTGCGGCGCAAAACCAGGGTAGCGCGGTTTTGTGTATTTCGTTTAGTATTATTCAAATATATTCGGGATGGCTTTCAGCTCACTCTAAGAACATTTCATGGTGGGTACATATAAAAAGGAAAGACATCCGGCTTTTTGAGCTGAGACATACTGTTTGTACATTATTCTGTAAAAACATGTGTACACGGTCTGCAATTTGATTTTGCGAAAATAGGGCAGCCGATCTACGGTTATGTGGAAATTAAGGCCCTTGCATCATTTACCTCGGTGTCATGAAATAATGCTAGGATGTGGTCCTTTCGATATTTGGTGGAGCAGAGGCATAGAGGTGCATTAAAAAAGCTCTGACAGCTAAGAAGAGCAGACGAAAGGAGCGCCCGTCTCGGGAACACTTCTTGTGGCGAGTTTCTGCACTAGACTTTTGCATAGCCGCTGAGGTTTTCGAAAGATTTAACAGCGTGTTTTAAGAGCTCATTAAATTAGGAAGATGCCTGTTTTTCTCAGCTGTTCACTTACAGCCCGTCGTAGCAAAGAAGGCGCGAAAGAGCATGAAACCCCTTAATGACACGGTGGTGTCGGCGAAACCCACCTTCGCTAAACGTGACGTCAGAGGTCACAAGTGTGGCACCGGTGAGCGGGATGCTGCAAGCGGCGACGAAGCCGTCGATGGTGTTTTTCACGTGCACAAGAACTCTGTCGCCCTTGCCTATGGCATGAGACTGGAAGCCGGCGGCCGTGGCTCTGAGTCGGTCGATGAACTGCGAGTAACTGATGCGGTGCTTTCCGTGTATCTGCAGTTTTAAAATAGTTGAATGAGCATCTGCATTACATACGCCTTTTAGCATGAATATATCAGAAACGGATGCTGCTTCATCAAGCTGTTTGCTGGACAGTGCATTAGAGAAGAGACACACAGGAACAGAAAGAAGATGGAAAAGACAAGAAGGCTACTCAGGGAATGCCTGGTTGGCTACCTCAGACGTTGAGAGGGGATTAAAAGGAGAAAAAAAAAGAGTGAATGTGAGTTGTGAGTACTGGAGGAAAAACACACTCGATAACTGGGCTGTGAAAGGCACGACTATGCACAGTCCCACGGTTTCAGAGAGAATGAATCATTGATAGACTACTGTCACTGAAGTCGCTGCACTCTACCTTCTTTTCTTTTGCTCTTACGTGTCAATTCGTCTTTCCCGCTGATTGAAACTTTAGCGTAAGTTACAATTCTTCCACTTGAACACATCTTGCTCGCTATTAAGGGCGCCACAATTCTTCTATGTGTAGGATAGGGCTGCCTGCATTGTGCCTGTCAGTACCTTGCTTCAGTAGTTACGGGGATGTGTTGGAGACTGCGTAGTAGGGCGAGAACTGTCGGAGACAATGGGTAGGCGCCGGATGTCGTTTACTGTGGGCTTTGAAATTCAAAGTAATCAGCTACATCAAGGAAAACGCGCAAACGGGAAGCTGGGTGCAAGTACAACGTCCACGAGAAGTGTGTCTACCTTGACGTCTCCAAAAAAATCACCTCGCTGTGAATAACAAAACTCGAAACGCTTTACGTGGGAAACCATAGTAGTTTGACATACGAAGAACATCGAGAAACGGGTACGCGGTGCCCACTGAGATGGCACGCTTGAAAGCACTGGCTATCCCCTCCTCACGCACATCATGAGCTCAAGGCACAGGGCTAATCGATTTATGAACCGGTACCAACTGCACATACTGCATCGAACATTGTTGTGCCAGAGGCTAGAAGCCGAACATGAGGACAAGCTGTTAAAAGTTTCATAGTTTTGTCAGCGCTGTCAGAGAACACGCTAAAGATCTGTCACAGATGGCAAATTCGACTCACACACCTAGAAAATTAAACTGTAGACCTCACGGATGCTAAAATCGTCACTGTACGCGCGACAGGCGTCGAATTACAGGGATACTGGTGAGGCTCTGCTTCACGGCTGACCTGAGAAAAAATTCTACCAACCATGATGTTCAAGTGGAAGACTATCGCTTGGGGGAAGCTTCCCGTAGGCTTTGTGATGCGAGTTCAAGACAAGGTTTGGGTGTCAGATGACGTGCTATTCGAGTGGACAAAACAGTGAATGGAGGAAACGACAGAGAGGTCAACTGTGATGTAAGGCTGTTCTCGTTCTCGACATTTTCGGGTTTTACTGGCTGATGCCTGAATTGACTTTCTTATAATTTCTGAAGGTATGCCAATCATGAAACAGACGCTTAACTTGTGCGTCAACCACCCATTCAAAGCGCAGTTTCGAAGCTCCTAAACCTAGTGGATGGCCAAGGGCAGCCATAAACTCACACCCAGTGGGCGACTAAAGAGCGTACCGCCTCCACACGCCTGAACGTGGAATCTGAGCGCATGGCGTTGGTCGTCGGTTCATGGTGTCTCATAGTGACCGGAATTTCTAACGGCATGGGAGATGACCATCTCATGAAGCGTACTAATGAGGTAAGGTCATGAAACAGCATTGAGAAAGAAAGCGGCGGGAATTAGGGAACAAAAATGCTTCTATCGTGTCTCCAGCTTTTGCATTATTCTCTGTAGAAGTCGCAGCATCGCTACATTGCGTGTACAGGAGTTTTATGTTGCAAGATGAGCCGACATCTGCAAGACTTGCACCCAAGGAAAATTCGGGACAAAAAAACTGCTGATCTTGCACTATTGTATACGGTACGCATTTGTATACAACAGAAGACAATTGGTAGATACGCTATACAGATGTCCACAACGGCGTCGATGTACTCACTCCCTGCCGCTTGAGGGTCGTGAATGCTGAATATTTATAGCAGTGCGAAATTACGATCACAACAGTTTTCATTGTTTTCATTTGTTTCTGTCAAGCATTAAAATGACGTTTAATTTAATATGATTAGTTACTGCAGTAAAGCAATAAATGCCCTCATAGCATTTAGCTGTGGATGTCAACTGCTATTGCTTTTGAACTACAATCTACTACAGTGATGCACATGACTTACGACTGCTGTTTTGTCTCCAAATTTCTTAAGCCTTCGGTGCAAAAAGGCGAACATGGAAGGATCGGAGAGCTCTTCCAAGTCAGGGAACGGAGAATACACAATTCCGGCTTGTATTTTCGCTCGCATCTGAAACAGATTAGCAGCGGTAGCAGGCTGAGGTACAAACAGTGGTCAGTAAACAAATGCTGCGGTGCCGAACTTCCAGAGTTCAACTGCCCCGCCTACTGTCGCAGATTTACGGGTGGACCTCGACCTCAAGGTCGACTTTCTCTCCTGCTTTGAGCCACGGAGGAAAAAAAGCTTTACCTTATCATTCGAGCCATGGCGTTGCATAGCCGAACAAGCCAAGCTTTAATGGGAATTGAGGTTCCCTACTAGACATCAGAGTCACTGAAAAGTTAACCACTGTTTCCGCTAATATCACCACCTGGCGCCATCTGTCGGCTGCCAGTACCGAACTCCTGCTCAATAGAGTTAGGGAATTTTCACTTGGAATTTTGAAAAAAAATCTGCTCTGTACGGGGAGGTACGTCACGGACATGTTAATACTGAAGATCTTCTCTTTCTAAGGAGCGCGAAACCCGACTTATGAAATGATTCTCTTTTCGCGCTCACTCACTTCGAGGGCCGTGGGAAATCAATGGGGTCTAGGAAACGTTAGGTTTCCAGCAACATTTTTATGTGATTACGGGCATGGTCATAGCCGGGCTTACTAAAACTTGTTTAGCAATTTTGGTTTTTCTGCAAACATCTTTTTGGCACTGATAGGGCACTGATAGGCGAGAGGACATAGAGGCTTCCTAGGCACTGAGATTGCTGAGTGCCCTGCTGTGACGTATGCACATACAGGAGAGCGTGTAGAGACTCTCATACGCTCGGTAAGAACACCAGACAAAAGTAACGATCACTTCGCGTGCCTCAACAACGGAAACAGCCTGAAGAGGGAGTCACCCAAGAAAGGAAAGCATGGAAGTAATTGCTTAAAATGCCCGCTCATGGAAGGCGACGGGATAAACTCCGCAGTCTGATTCATCACAGTTTCGCTGAGGGGAAGGTTCTATACCATCCAGACCTAACGAGCATGGCAAGGCACTAGACCGCCCCCCCCCCCCAAAAAAAAAATATAAATAAAGTGGCATGATGGCTTAGCACTACTAAGAACAAAAGGTTTTTTGAAAGCACAGGTTTTTGCATGTAGATACCACCGCCCCGTGCATGAAAGCCTGATTCAAGTCCAATGACCTAGGCAGCCAGTTAAGAGCGTCTTCGAGTCCTTCATCATCGATGCCAATTTACCCAATGTACGGTGGCGGCCAGTGCTGCGTTTCTGAAGCCATGGAGCCAACGTGTATTTGGCCATAGTGCCCATGTTGTCCACGACGTTGTCCATGTCAACGCATGCAGCGCACATCTCTCTGTCACTACTGTCAGATACCGCAAAGCACGAATATTAGTTTGATAGTAGTATTAGTTGATGAAGAATATGATGTGCAATGCACAGCTCGACAGTCTATTGCGCGCAGTGGTCAGCAGTTTTGATATGTTCGCACCGCCGTGCGTTTAAATCCCAGTCGTGGGAATATTTATTTGATTTATGTTTATTAATTTATTTCACTTGGAACAAGCCGACGAACATCGCAAACCGAAAACATCGCAAGGTCTTGCTCGGGATTGGACTTTCGGAATAGCGCTGTCGCACAAAAAGAACGGTTTGCTAAGGGTCGGACGGATGTTGGGGAGGGTTATGCGTTTGCAGCCTGCGGGAAGGGAGCCACTGTAGTACAGGTATGCGGTAGGTATTTGCACACATTCGCTACAACAGTTTTCTTTTCTAAAATAAAAAAATGAGGCGATTGGCGAATCGAAGAAGAGGGATTTATGTCTGCCTGGTTGTCTCCAGAGAATGGCTTCGGATCTCTTCAGGGACGGATGATGAGGCAGGAATATAAATCATGATGTGCGATACTAGTAAATGTGTTGTAACCAAAAAAAAGTAGAAATGGTTGGGCCAAGGGTGAGAATGTCGTACACCGGAGCACGGTCAGTGGGCGAAATCATTAAAGCGCTCATTTGCGGGGATTTCCTCATGCGCAGGACAACAGATGATATGAAGGAGGTATTCGGTTGAAGGGAACATTCGGAGGATTTGTCTGATGAAACATGCATTAATAATCCGCTTTAAAAGTGTCAATGTGCTGCTTGCCAGTATGTGCAAAGGTTCATGTGGTCAGTGTTGGCAGTGGTGGTAAGGACTATATGGCAAGCACTATCGCGAGCGCCTCAGCTTCTAGAGCGGTTAATGTTCGTGCAGTAGCGGTGATTGTGCCCGGAGGTGGGGTACGCGCTGATGTGGCAGAATTTTCTTGGTGTGTGGTCGTTACTGCGTGGGTTTGTTGTATATTGGTTCTACTGGCGGAAATCTTGAGTTATTTGGTGCGGGCTCTGCGATTGCTCTAATTGGTGTAAGGGCTCACGTTTCGTGCAGTTGTTTAAGTCTAAGCTTGAAGTCCACAAGAGAGGTCATTGGTATTAGTTTCTGCCGGGTGGGCTTTGGCAATCCCATTGATTATAATTTGCATATTACGGTTTGCGCCATATTACTCTCTCATTCTTGACTAATTATCAAGTTAAGATTTAGAGAGTAATATGACAGAAACCGGAATATGCATGTTACAATCATTGGGATTGTAACATGGAACCACACACACACACACACACACACACACACACACACACACACACACACACACACACACACACACACACACACACACACACACACACACACACACACACACACACACACACACACACACACACACACACGCACGCACACGCACACGCACACGCACGCGCACACGCACGCACACACGCACGCACGCACGTACGCACGCACGCACGCACACACACACACACACACACACACACACGCACGCACGCACTCATTTTCAACTGTATTGCAATTGGGATCTTAATTTTGTTGTTCCACCTGGTCACGTATTGCCAGTAAAATGCAAAATAGCTGAGGCCAAATTGTAATTTGAAGGTGGAATATTTTTTGCACCATTTCATTTAAACTTGGAAACTTGGTGACCTGTTTTTACTGATATCTATAAAATTATTTAGTTGTGTTATTTCCCCAACTTTCTAAATTGTTCTGTTTGCAGACGGTATCAGGATATATACGCCACTTTCTTCTATTTCAGACCGGGAGTGCTCCACGACTAGATACTACGCTCGGCTTGTTTCAACAACTCCGGAGGGCACTTAATTATACTTACGCGTTGATTGCGAAACAATGGCTTTTTAATTTCTTCTTTTTATTTATTCATATTTTATTATTTTCACCCTTCTTTTCTAACGGAACACCTACACACTCCCACACAGTACTAAGGGAATGCATGCACTAGGCTTGTCAAGAAACAAAATGGTTTTATGGTGTATGGTTTGCGTGCTCGGATCGAAAATCTGGAACTCCCGGGTTATAATCCTCCCATCATTCAGAAATGCATTTTAGCTTTCTTTGATAGCATGGTGTTGCCATCCGAGATTTTCGGGATCACTGCTGCTACTCTACGCCGGCGCCGGATTTTCCTGTCGATGAGCCATAATATGCTTTCGCATTATTACACTTAACATTGCAAATACCCCACACCCAACCCTCCCACTAGTCGGCGCTACGCCTGTCAGGGCGGGCGCCCTCATTGTATTTATCTTATATCCACCGTGCGTGCCGCACACTTAGACTACACGTCTACAATCCCCCCCCCCCCCCCACACACACACACGCACTATCGAGAGTTAATAAACGTTCCTCCGTCTCGCTGCCGTCAGCCATAGAGTTTCGAGATATCATGATCAGCCTGACTGCGTCCAGTGCAGGGCAAAGCCCTCATCTATGTCTCTCTAATTAATCCTGTCCTCTGCCAGCTGCGGCCTCCCTATCCCCGTAAACGTCTTAATCTCATCCGCCCATATAACTTCCTGCCCCCGTCTGCTACGCTTGCATTATCTGGGAATCCACTCCGTTACCCTTAACGACCATCAGCTATCTTGCCCTGCCCAAGCCCATTCCTTCTTAATTCCGACTAGGATGTAATTAACCCACGTTTGTTTTCTGATCCACTCTGCTCTCTCGCTGCCTCATAAGGTTACACTATATCATTTTTTTTTAAATACAGTTCTCTGCGTTGTCCTTAGGCTAAACTCTTTACTTTAGCATCTAAGTTTCTTCTCCATAGGTGAGTACCCTAAAGGTACAGCTGTTGCATACTTTCCTCTTGGGGGATAGAGGTAAACTGCCGTTTATAATCTGACAGAACCTGTCAAATGCGCTCCAACTCTTTTGTATTCGTCTAGTTATTTACCTCTCATGATTCGGATCGGCGGTCTCTACGTGCCATAAGGAGACGTATTTCTTTACCACTTCCGGCACCTCGCAATCAATTTTCAACCGCTGTTTCTCTTCGAGACTCTTCAAGATTAATTTGCTTTTCTGCATATTAAATTTTCGACCCTCCGTTCTGCTCTGCTGTCAAAGCCATTGATTACGCTTCGCAGTTCATGTCCTGAGTGACTTAGCAAGTCAACGTCGTCCGCTAATCACAGATTGCTTAGGTATTCTCCTTTAGCTTTTATTCACGACTTTTCGCAATCTAGGCTTCGGAATGCCTGCTGTAAACAAGCGGTGAATAGCATAGGCGAGATCGCCTATCCCTGCCTGACACCTTTCTTCACAGGAATTTTATTGATGACTTTATGGAGGATGTGGTAGCTGTGCAGTCTTTATAGATATATTGCAGTATCTTTACGTAAGACTCTTCTACACCCTAATTCCACACTAATTCCGGAATGCCTGCAAGCCAGCTGAAACTTCAACTGAGGCAAGTGCTTTCTCGCAGTCTATGAATGCTTTGTATAAGGGTTGTTCATTATCTCTTGGATGACTGCGTGAATATGGTCTATTGTCGAGTACCGCTTACGAATGCCTGCCTGATTGTTTGGTCGATGAAATCTGTTTGTCGTGACCCCGTTAGCGATTACCTCAGTAAATACCTTATAGGCAACAGGGAGTAAGCTGCTCGGTCTGTGAAATTCTTATTTTAGCTACACGGAAACATGGCTGCGATATACAAAATTCACCATGGAGCGGTACAGCAATGTCGAGAAGACAAGGTCTTTTACTTGGCTTGACTATTGTTGGGCATAAAACATGGATTTCTTTAAGAATACGACCCTTACAGAGATAAAGCTAGCAGAAATGGTGTGAAAGTTTTCATTACAGCTAACACCGAACTTTCACCTGGGTTATGCGTATTAAATTGAAAAACGCAGTACTTAAATAATTTAACCTCTGCGCAGTGGACAGCGTAGCGGCGCAAATATGAGTTTCGAGGCAAATTACAAATTTTTTGTCCAATACCAGCGAAGCCAAACAAGGAACATTATTTTTACCGGGATTCCCGTGGTGAATGAAACTTCAAGAAACTTATATAGACGGTGGCGCAATCTTTCCCCTTTGATAATGTTTAGAAAGTCGATAGCATCAGCGTTCCGCAGGGACTCAGGTGTCCCTGAAATTAGTATTCCCGCAAGATTTGGTGAGTGCGGACAATTTTTTGAGAACAAATTGTGGAAGGTAGGGATTTATGTTCTGGCAATATCTGCCATCATAAAGCTTTATTGGTCGCAATTAAAGACCTGCACTAGCTTAGTCGCGTGCTACCACTTCATAGGTACAAATTTTTGACCGAATAGAGAAATGGGCGTTGTCCCAGAAGAAACAGCGGATAGTGACCGGCTCTGCGTGCGCTTTAAATCGCAGTCTGCGCATAGACCTGACAAAGCTAATTAAAAAAAGAGTCAAGAAAATTGCGACAAATTTAAGAATATGTACTTCAAACAATTTGTGTTCAGGATAATGCGCTAGGCGTACTCACGGCGCTGAAGTGCACGGTGATGTAGTACGTGTACGTCTAGTACGTGTAGCGGCTTCCCCTAGGAGAGAAGGCACTAGGCAAGCTCGATGAGCAGCGAGCCACAAAACGGCTCCACAATGCTGTTTCCGTGGCGAAGCAGCGGCTGTAGTACAGCGGATGTGTTTCACAGAGAACAGCTGCAAGTGAAACGTGTGCTTTGCCGCAGGATCAGCAACCTTTTTCTGGGGCCTGCGAAATCAGCAAATCCCGGGAGAATTTCATTACAGCGGTGTAATAGCAACGTGACACGCCACACATGATAGAGACCGCAAAAAGAAGAGCAAAAATGAACACGGGACAGGAGAGTCGCTGAGCAGGTTGAGTGCTTGCGAAGAGCTGACGCATGCAGCTAAAATAAATTTACAAGCGACCGCACGAGTGATACCATAAATCTGCTCTTGCAGTGTTGTTAGCAAATTTCGCTTTTACACTGCTCGCCTTCTTAGTGAGGCCTTGATTTGGTTTCACCTTTCGTAGCAAAGCAGACATTTGGGCTAGTTGGTGTGAATTCATGGTGGAAAAAACAGCGCAAACTAAGACAGAAAACACAGAAAAGAGGGGAGACACTACAAGCGCTGACTCGCAACTAAAGTTTATTAGAAAGAACAGAACAGAATATATACAATAACCACCCACGACTGCGTACGTCATAACAGATTACGTGCAAGGCGTGCAAGATGATCTAAACAGGAGCATCGCTCGTGTGCACCCGGTTATTTAAGTACCGAAATTCCAAATCTGACAAGGCCACTGAAGGATCACTCACGCACTGTTTGCCGTTTTTTCAGATAAAGAACGCTTCCATCAGCTCCCGGGTCACCTTATCTTGGTGGAAAAAAAAAAGCACGTTAGTTTTCGTGAAAAGGGGTGTGCATTTGCAAACCCGGCAGTGAGCGGGAAGGTTGTCTCGCGAGTCACTGCCGAGTAAGTTGCGGTGCTCAAAGAGCCTTATATTTGCACAGCGCCCCGTTTGCCCGATGTACTCTTTACCGCAAGACAGTGGCAACCGATAAACAACACCCTTTTTGCAAGGAATGAAAGGCGCCACATGTTTTGTTGTACAGGCCTTGCGATTCTTGTGGACACCAGCCGCCAGTTTTTTATCCACTTGTGGGCAAACTGCAGCGAGCTTCTTAGAAGCCGAGAACACCACCCTAACATCGTACCTCTTTGCCACGCTCTTTAACCCATGGGAAAGCCTGTGAGCGTACGGAATGACAGCCGGCCTACGGCGCTCACTGTCAACACGGCCTCTTCCGTTGGCCCCTGTCTTGACCCACCTCAAAACTTTTTCTCCTGCCCTGGAGATGACGTGGTCGGAAAAACCACTACTTTTCAATCAATTGAAAAGTAGTGGTGAAAGTACGATTGAAAAGTAGTGGTTTTCCCGACCACGTCATCTCCAGGGCAGGAGAAAAAGTTTTGAGGTGGGTCAAGACAGGGGCCAACGGAAGAGGCCGTGTTGACAGTGAGCGCCGTAGGCCGGCTCTCATTCCGTACGCTCACAGGCTTTCCCATGGGTTAAAGAGCGTGGCAAAGAGGTACGATGTTAGGGTAGTGTTCTCGGCTCCTAAGAAGCTGGCTGCAATTTGCCCACAAGGGGATAAAAAACTGGCGGCTGGTGTCCACAAGAATCGCAACGCCTGTACAACAAAACATGTGGCGCCTTTAATTCCTTGCAAAAAGGGTGTTGTTTATCGGTTGCCACTGTCTTGCGGTAAAGAGTACATCGGGCAAACGGGGCGCTGTGTAAATGTAAGGCTCTTTGAGCACCGTAACTTACTCGGCAGTGACTCGCGAGACAACCTTCCCGCTCACTGCCGGGTTTGCAAATGCACACCCCTTTTCACGAAAACTAACGTGCTTTTTTTTTCCACCAAGATAAGGTGACTCGGGAGCTGATGGAAGCGTTCTTTATCCGAAAAAACGGCAAACAGTGCGTGAGTGATCCTTCAGTGGCCTTGTCAGATTTGGAATTTAGGTACTTAAATAACCGGGTGCACACGAGCGATGCTCCTGTTTAGATCATCTTGCACGCCTTGCACGTAATCTGTTATGACGTACGCAGTCGTTGGTGGTTATTGTATATATTCTGTTCTGGTCTTTCTAGTAAACTTTAGTTGCGAGTCAGCGCTTGTAGTGTCTCCCCTATTTTCTGTGTTTTCTGTCTTAGTTTGCGCTGTTTTTTCCACCATGTTTCACCTTTCGCTTTTCTTTGCTCTGCTGGATGCTGTTATGGTGGGTAAAAAGAAATAGTGTGGTGGGTGGGTAGTGGAGGACCGAGGTGGTGAATGAGTTTATCGGTTTAGAAGCACATAAGTGGACGCGCGCGCGCGCGCACGCAAGCACGCACGCACACACACAACACACACACGCACGCACGCACGCACACAACACACACACATCGCAGTGTAACTCTTTCTCCAACATGAAGTGTTATTAGGCCAGTAGGATCCTCAGAAACATCTCGAATGTTAATTTAACCCTGAAGAAGCCCTCCTTTTTCTGGCACTCTTGGTCTTGAGATCGGCGAAAAGCATGCGCCGAGAATAATACCAATTAAAAGTCCCATGGCATGCCTGTAGTGTTTATGATAAACGGAGCATCAAATGGTACGCAGCCATGTAAAGCGCAGGGATTGTAACTTCGGGTACTGAGTTATGCAATTCTTTTTATCGTCTATTAATATAATCGCATGGCTAACGCTCAAAAGCAAGGAATGGCACTCAACAATAAAGTTCCTGAAATAAAACCAATTATTGTAAGTTTGAATAACACTCTATTCAATTCTGTCACAAACTTGAACTGATGAAGGACATTAAAAAGAGCTATTGAAATAGGCTATTCTCAAAAGGAACATGCTGAGTATTGATGAACCTAGAAAAGCGGTCCTTTTACACATTCTTCGGCGACGCACTTCTTCTTGAAAGGCTCATTACTGGGAACAATCAGAATATCGTGCGCTCAGAGAAGCATTAAGAGGCCGGACGGTTTGTTCCTGCTGCTGACGTCTGGGCGGAAATTATTTAGCTCGTCGTCTCTGTTCTAACTGCAGTGATTATCTTAGCATTGTGATAAAGAATTAAGAAAGTCTAGGGAACGAAAGGACAGTATCGAATAATGAAACTCGAGAATTACGGTTTTAATAATAATAATAATAGTTTATTTTTCCTCTTTTACAAAGGAAAGGAGCAGCCACGAAAAAGCTGCTTCAGAGAGCAGCTTGACGGGGTGACTGCCCCCTTTCTGACGGCATTTGGCAGCGCAGGATAAATGAACTGATTGAATTTTTACATCAATAAATCAAAATTGAAAGAAATTTGAGTTAAAAAGCACAAAAAGAAAAATCAAAGTACATCATGTACATAGCACTAAATGAGGACATGGACAAACTGTTCACAAAAACATTTGACGGAATTGTTTCAGGGAAACAACTGTAAAATCTTTCCGACTATTGCGTGAGTGCTGATTGAGTAAAACAGGAAGCCTATAACGAAGCATCTGCTTGCCGTAGTTTGTGCGACAGCCAGTGATATGCCAACGTTCTGGATTTCGGATGTTATGTGTATTGATGTGTTGTTGAAGCACCGCTAGTAATGTTAGCGTGTCGTCCTTCTTGGTGATGCCTAGTCTATAAAGTAGGGAAAGTCTGTAGTTATACAAAGATGTCATTTTAACAATTTTTAGTTGCTCAAATAATGGCCCTGTGTGTGCGGTGAAAGGAGCTTTAGAAATTAGTCTGATTGCTCTTTTTTGCAGCAGTAATAACTTAGTGATATTTTCTCCAGTTGTGGTTGCCCACACTAGTGAGCAATAGTTTAAAATAGAGGAAAAAAGTGCATTGTATAGGAGAATATTAATCGAGAGAGGAAATACTGAAAGATGTCGACGTATGGAACCTATAGTGCGTGAGAGCTTTGTGGCTAAGTATTCTACATGGGCATCCCATGACATATTGTCTGAAAAATAGACGCCTAACGTTTTGACAGATTTGCTAACTTCTATTTGACTGTCGTTGAGTATGAGTGGGGATAACTCGAATAATCTGTTTTTGGGGTGGAAGAGTACAGCTTTTGTTTTATTTACATTAAGTTTTAAACTGTTCTTAGATGCCCATTGATCAATTTTGCCTAAGGTCGTGTTAGCACGGCTCGATAGATCAATACCTGAATGACCAGAGAAAAACAGACTGGTATCGTCGGCGTAAATAATGTATTTTGCAGATGGATCTATGCTGACAATATCATTAATGTAAAGAATAAAAAGAAGAGGGCCTAAAAGACTTCCTTGTGGAACTCCTGAGATGACGGGCTGCACTGCAGAGGAAAAACCATTTATTTCAACATACTGTGTTCTACTGGATAAGTAAGAAGATATAAGGGAGTAGGCTGTACCACGTATACCATAGCGGTCTAGTTTATTGAGTAACGTTTTGTGATTAATGCTGTCGAAAGCTTTCGAGAAATCTAAAAAGACTCCTAGCACTAGTTTCTTTTCTTCAAAATTCTCTAAAATATACTCTTTTTGCGTGAGAAGGGCAAGCTCAGTTGATCTGTTTTTCCTGAAACCAAACTGAGCGGGGTTTAAAATATTGTGACGGTCGATGAAGGATGTAAGACGCGTGAGAATTAATTTTTCGAAACCTTTTGAGAAGGTAGGCAAGATAGAGATTGGGCGATAGTTAGCAAGGTCGTTTTTATCGCCTTTTTTAAACAATACTATCACCTTCGCAGACTGCATGCTGCGTGGAAATACCCCTTCTGAGATGCATGTATTAAAAATATGTGTCAAACAGCTTGATATACCATGAATAACAAATTTAACTGGCTTTATCTGAATGCCTGTACTATCTACAGATTTGCTGTTATTAAGGCTGTTGAAAGCCGCAACCACCTCGTCGTCTGAAACAGGATTTAAAAAAACAGTAGAGTTATTGCGAGAATAATTGAGCGGCAAGTCTTCGCAAGATGAGGAGGGTTGAGCTATGGAAATAAAAAAGTCATTAAATGCGTTCGCCAGTTCGGGTCCCTCACAATCTACTCCGTGAAGAGTAATTTTGGTGAACGGTTCTGGCGTACGCCCTATGATTGAGCTTAATTTCTTCCAGGTCGCCTGGCAACTATTTCTCGACGAGAGAAACAGGTTCTCATAATACAGTTTTTTCGCGACTCGAAGCTCCTTTGTCACCTTATTCCTGAATGATTTGAAGGTTTTCAATGCGTCAGGACATTTGGTTTTTAAAAAATTGCTGTACAGTTTGTCACGTTTTTTTATCCGTTTAAGCAACTGATGACTGACCCACGGTTTGCGAGCCTGCCGGGGGGGATTGTGTACTTTGTGTGGAAAGCAGGTTTGCGAAGTATGTTTCGATGACATGCTTATCATGATTCTAAAACCTTAGCCTTCCCGTCGGTTGCTAGTGCCATGATCAAAATTATGCAAAAACTCCCGATGCTAATGGGTGGGCTAATTATGACAGCTGCCTGTGTGTGTGAAACGCCTAACCCATTTTACTGGACCAAATTCGCGTCTCCCCACCACGGAGTCCTCGCGCACCTCACGTTCTCGCTCGGCGTCGCGAGTGCCAGCTTCAAGCCCCTGGCGAGCCTCGAGTTTCTCATAGCAGCTTCGTTCTTGGCTGCGTTGAATGGAGGCGAGACCTAAAACCTGCCCTTGTGTAACACAATGCCAGTGCACGCTAAAGATCACCAGGTGGTCGATATTCCAATATCGACCACCTGCAAGGCGGTGACACATGCATCAGTGCACCGTCCTTGCATCTCACTAGCAAGGAAGTTAATTTCCTAAGCAGAAGTGTGCGCGTGGAAGACTGATAGGCCTATTATCTGTATTTTGTTGTTTGCCGGTGTTGGGGCGTGCATCCACTCCTCAGTGATCTGCCACATATGTATTCGTTTATTTTGTTCAGTGTGTCTGATACGCATGCGTCTTCTGGTGACCGAGGTTGGCCGTTTCTCGATTAAACTTCAGTTGTTAGTCCAGCGTTGTCCTGTGTTCTTCTTCTCCTGGTGTCTCGTTCTTTCGCTGGTGAAGTTATGTCTTCGAATGTGAGTGTAGAATTGAGCACAACAGCATGTTGTAGCTTTTTCTTGTTCAAGGAGGCATTGCATTTAATTCTTCTTGTGACCGCTGCTTATGCTGTTACTCAGCAGCCTTATCACACTCACTTGGAGTGCTACGTTTTAGTGCACATTTAACTGATTGTTGCCTCTCCTTGCTTGATTCTAAAAGAAGGTACTATAACTCTATACCTCGTATTGTTTTCTTATGCAGTTTTCTTGCCGCTGCATTCCACCATGGAGGAGGCTACCTGTTGGGGCTGTTGATGCGCACGTTGCATCACTAGGATGCTACCGCTTTCTGCTGGAGATGCAGACAAGTAACGACAAGCAGGCTGCCTGATATTGAGGACAAGTGTCAGGATAGCGCACCAACAGTCACTTAAGCATTCCTGTGCTGATGCATGTTTATTAAAATCAGCTCAAAGCTTGATATCTACATCGATGTAGACATTTAGCATATGTTTGGCATCGTGTTTGAATTTTAATTCACTAGTGGTTGCAGCGTTTAATGTTGGTCTTAAGACAGTGTAAGCATTGTTTTACTGTGGGATTTTTAGCTATTTTAGAGAGGTGTGTGTGCATGCATGCACTGGTTTCTTCCACAGATTTGTAATGTGGCTCATGGAACTTTCATGTTACAGAAGAAGTTATTTCCTTTCTGGGTTGTACAGGAAAGTGAGCAGTATACACCAGGTGTTTCATGGATGACTAAGTAGTTTTCAGAAATATGGCTTTTGCTGCATAGTACTACTAGTGGTAGCAGACACCAGAAAGCTGGTGAGTTGTATTTAGTAAGCTGGTTAAATAATTTCTTGTAATTAACTTTCTAACTAACTCAGGTTTGCAACTGGCTGAAAGTAGAGATTTGTAGCTGGTCATTAGTAGTAGCCATACCAGTTTTAAGAATTTGCAAAACATAATTACCCTCGCCGCTGTGGCTCAACAAAATTTGGCTGCATCGTGGGAAAATACATACGCTTTTGAAAGCATACAGGCAAAGCAACCCCTTAATTGCACGTAACTGCTAGAAATCTCTCTAATTGCAACTAGACACCTAACTCTGATAGTTAAAAGATTCATTAATAAAAACTGGTTAACCAGCTTACTACGTAAGACAATTCACCAGTTTTCGGGTGCCCGCCATCACTGGTAATACTATGCTGAAAAAGCCTATATTTATCTAAAAAACTTATTTTTTGAAAATTGCTTAGTTTTCCCTGAAACGCCTGGTATATACCTATATATGTATAAAAAATTAGCAGGATTTAATTCATGATGTTTTAGTGGGAGGGACAGCCGTTTTCAAGTGTACTACAATTGAAGCACACAGCTTTTGTTTCGAATGCTGTAGTACACTCGAAAAAGGCTGGTCCTCCAGCCGAAATGTCGTGAATTAAAGCCTTTTATGTTTTTCAATTTCTGTGTGTCAATCACTGTTACTAAGAAGGAACTGAAAGGAACTGTGCCGAAGGCAATACTGTAAAAGTTTTTTATGTGTCATGCACGTCTTGTAGCGCTTAAGTATGCTTCTGCGGAATAAATGGATGTAATGATTTGTATTTTGCTTCTATTGATTTTTTAAGAAGTCTAGGATACAGTGTTCACAAAATGATTTTGAAGAGATGAAACAATGTTGATAAAAGTCGTACAGTGTAGTTAACGCACGTTTCCCAGTTTTGATAAGTTGAGGTAGCAATTATACTTTCTTCGTACTTGAGTCCTTTGAATAACGGTGGCCAATTGTCGGAAGAATGTTGGTGGGGTGTTGGTAGACATTGTTGGTATGTGGTTGATAGGAAGAGTAAAGACTTTCTATGTACTTGAGTCTTTTGGATAACGGTGGCCAATTGTCGGAAGACCGTCTATAGGGTGTTGGTAGAGATTGTCGGTAAGGGGGTAATAGGAAGTGCATAGAAACAGTCGATAAGGGGATCCTAGGAAGTCTAAAGACTTTTTACGTACTTGAGTCTTTTAGATATCGGTGACCAATTGTCGGAAGACGGTTGATAGGTTTTTACTACAGAGTATAAAGACATTCAAAAGACTTTCTGTTCAATGTTGATAGGTTCTGTTAACATTTGTCTAAAGAATTTCTAAAGAATGTTACTAAAAATTTTTGTAAGGGATCTTCAAGAGACCTCCTCTACGGCACCTCTTTCTTTTTTTCTTCTTTCACTCCCTCCTTGATATCTTCCCACAGTGTCGATCCAACTCTGGTGTCCACCCGGAAGTGGGATATCAAATGCGCCATTTCCTTTCTTCAAAACCAATTTTAATTTTCTTTCCTTGAACAATTTTCACGCTGCAGGCCAAAAACGGAGTAAGTGAAGAATTGGTAGCGAACCCTCTTCGCAGCCGCAGAGGCTCCAGTTAGTGCGTGCCGTTTATGCATGGTGACCAGAGGCTGAGTTTCTGTACGAAGTCGATGCTTGAACCATGACAACGCATTCACCGCGCCTTTCCTGGTGCATCGGCTCATTTGATCTTTTATTTGAGTTTTACCGGTCGGCCATGTCACTGCACAGGGCAGCAGCGAGTCTGTGCTATACCGCTCCGTTGCCCTCCGGGCCGGCATCTCACATCTGCGACCGGCCGTTGACACCCGGGGCTGCGTATGCTGCCTCTTGAGTGCTTCCGAGCGCTTACGTGAGGTCTTGCTAAACCGTAAAATAATGCAGGCCCTATTTGGTCTCCTTCTTGCCAGCGAAAATATGAAGTGCTCCCCGCTTTCATTAACGAATGTATGTCATGTTCGCGCGGAGCGATGCCTCAGAAGCATTAAACCGACCAAATTTGTATTTTCTCTCTTTTCCCACTTCCTCTCGCTGTACCGCTAAGAATATCCTGGCGCCGTCTTGCTATCTATAAAGTCTGGGCTGCTGACAACAGTTAATGCGTCCATTTGCGTAACTTGTAAAGGGAAACCTTGAGAACACAGAGTTTTAGATTTTGGGAACCATTCTTACTGACCCATTATTCACTTTCGGTACGACGGCCTTGTGGCATGTACTGACGAGAACTTTGGAGTAATGGGCCAACCGCCTTTCAATTAGGTTAAAAGCTTGCAGCGGCAGTCGAGCGGCAAATTGAAACAGTGGCATGTTTCATTTATAAAATATAATGGAACGCTTGCCATGGCAAAACCAAATACGAATTAGGTACACTCACACTGCAGGGTTTACATGGGTTTCGATCCAAAGCTCAATTTAAGAAGACAATGCGATAGCGATGTGTTCTGGATTAATTCTGCACGGATGGAAGTTCAGAAAGACCAGGGGAGTAAAACTTCCTATTCCTCACAGTGGCCACGAAATACAAAAGTTAGCGCCAATTCCTCCTCCAGTTATTTTCATCACAGTTCGTGGCAGAATAACGTCGATCGAAACACGCGGGCGCAGGGGGTGTTCGGATGGCACGTGCTCTGTATCGTATGTGCGACAGGCAGCGTGCGCAAGGCCGGCTGAAACGGGCAACTGATAGGCGTTATGAACCGAAGCGCTGCGCTTGCCCCCTCGCCCTACTCTGGGTATAAATACGCGCTGCTCAATAAAGCTGAGTTTTTTTGCCCCCCTGTCATACGACGTGTCATGACTTCGATACATGGTGTCAGAAGTGGCCGACGTTGACGCCCACTTCTTGGAAAATCTGCACAGGCCAAGGAAACAAGCGGCGGGAAGGATTTCCTACGGCCACCGGATGCACTTCGTCTCAAAGGGGACATTGCAAAGAACTGGCAATTGTTCAAGCAGAAGTTCGAGCTATTCCTGACGGCGACACAACCCGCCGAAAAGCCGCGACCAGAAGCAACGAAAACTGCGCTACTGTTGACCACCGCAGGTGAAGAAGCTATTGAGGTATTTAACACTTTCACTTTCTCCGAAGGCGAAAGCAGCAATGACTACGCCACGGTGGTCAAGAAGTTTGACGTGTACTGCGAGGCGCAAAGCAATGAAGTGTACGAGTGCTACTTGTTCAGGAGGCGTGTGCAAGAACCAGGTGAACCATTAGAGCAATTTTTGCGGAATTTGAAGACTCAAGCACGGCTCTGTAACTTTGAAGGGTTACTCGATTCAATGGTCAGGGACGAAATTGCTTTTGGCACAAATGATGAGAAAATACGTGAAAAGTGATTAAGAGATAACAAACTGACCCTACAGAAGGCAGAACAGATCTGCAAGGCTGCCGAAGCAACAGCAGCGCATCAAGAAATTTGGGAACAAGACCATAATCAAGTGGACAAAGTTCTGACGGTGCGCTCTGCCCCTCGTCGAGAGCCGCAGTCCTACAACTGCCAAAGGTGCGCACGGAAACACGCACCGCGGAGCTGTCCTGCCTTTGGGCGTACGTGTCACAACTGTCATGGAAGAAACCATTTTGCCGTTTTGTAAAGCAAAGCAACAAATCCGCGAGCTCACAGGAGCCGAGGAGGAATTCGACGTACTGGATGTGGCTTTGCGCAGCAAGGTCAGGGAGCGCTACTGGCTTGTTCAAGCAAACGTTGCCAACTGGTCGGTGAACCTGAAAGTTGACACCGGTTCGCAAGCAAATATTCTACCCCTCAGTGTCTTCAACAAAATGCTGCCAACGCCTCCACTGCAGCCAAGTGGCACGACTTTGCGGTCCTTCGGCGGAAGCAAAACTGGACATGTTGGCACAATTCGGAAAGGACAAGCATTACTAGGACTTGAAGCGTGCGAACGCCTCCAACTTCTCTCCCGGCAAGTCCACAGCGTGTCGCAGGACGCCACAGAAGGAATAGTAGATGAATTCCGTCATCTGTTCAGCGGTACAGGTTGCGTTCAGCGTCGCTACCATATCGTTCTCCGCGATGACGCCGTGCCGGTCGTACAGCCAGCGCGAAGGGTGCCACTATCCCTTCGGGAGCCACTGCGTGAGGAGCTGGAGCGCATGGAACAGGGCGCAATTATTGCCAAGGTGACGGAGCCGGCAGACTGGGTAAGCCCTCCTGTAATAGTACGCAAAAAGGATGGAAGGCTCCGGGTTTGCCTAGGCCCTAGGAAGATTAATGAATGTATAAAAAGAGAGCACTACCAGATGCCGACGCGAGAAGACATAGAAGCTGAACTGGCCGGAGCAACGGCTTTCACGCGCCTAGATGCAATATCTGGCTTCCACCAGGTACCATTAGACGAGGAAACTTCAAAAATATGCACCTTTGCAACACCTTTCGGGCGGTACCGTTTCTTGAGGCTACCCTTCGGAATTTCTTCTGCGCCAGAAGTTTTTCGAAAGATCCTAAATGAAATCTTCGAGGGTCTACCTGACGTAAGGGTATAAGTCGACGACATATTAGTCTGGGGCACATCAACGCATGAGCATGACAAACGACTGAGATCAGCGCTAGAAGCTGCAGAACGAGCTGGTTTGACTTTCAACGCGGCTAAGTGCAAAATTGGCGTGAAACAGAATTCCTTGGCGACGTAATCAGCAGTGAGGGTGTAAGGCCGAGTCCCTCCCTGATACAATGCATGATGCAAATGCCGGAACCGAAGGACAAGCAGTCTGTGCAAAGAATGCTTGGGGTAGCAAACTACTTCGCCAAGTTTTTACCGTCGATGGCACGCAGGACAACCCTACTGCGAAGCTTACTAAGGCAAGGCACAATGTTTGAATGGACGGCAAACCACGCCAAGGAGTGGCACCAGCTCTGCGACATCATGACCAAACAACTACTGCTATCGCTTTTCGACCCTGCGGAGGAAACTAAAATATCGTGCGATGCATCACAGAATGGCTTAGGCTCTGCTTTGCTACAGTGTCACCCGCAAGGGCACCTTGTGTAACGAGGTGTTGGTGCATGGCGCCACCACGGACCCTTAGCCCCCATACCGAAGCTGTCATCCGTACCGTGGCGATAGGCTGAAAGGTGGAGGGAAGAAACCTTGAACGGTGGCGGTCGAGGAAGTGGTCAATCCTCGGCCGATGGGCTCCTCGTCTGTGTACCAGGCGGGGAGTCCCGGGACCTTCCTCTGTGTATAAGGGTGAATCAGAGGCGACAAAGTATAAGGAACCCTTAGTTTATACATGCCGTATGGAAAAATCTGCAAAAAAATCTGATCGGCCCCCAAAAAGGGGTCGCACCGATGTCAAGAAATTGAATCCACAGAAGCCAGAAATGTTCGCGAAGTTTTTTATGGTTCACTCAAACTCTGACGAACCGGTAGCCAACCTCTCTGCATTTGTCATCGCCGACACCCTAAAAAGGTGTGTAAGCAAAGACTACAAAGCAAAAAAACAGCGAACCGGAGATCTCCTTGTAGAAGTAAACACAAAAGAACAAAGTATCAAACTGATGTCATTACAGAATCTTGGAAAAATGAGCGTACAGGTAACCCCGCACCGCACCCTGAACCACTCGAAGGGAGTCATATCTGAATATGAACTCCTACAGAGTACCGATGCGGAAATGGAAGAAGAACTAGCTCAACAAGAAGTAATAGCAGCCCGAAGAATAACCATCCGGAGAAACAATGCAGAAATCAAGACAAAACACATTGTCGTAACCTTCAATACCACAACTCTGCCTGACTCAATCCACGCCGCATACCTCCATTGTAAAGTCCGCCCATACATACCAAATCCGAGACGATGTTTTAAGTGCCAGCGCTTTGGACATAGCATGTTGGCTTGCCGCGGTAAACCCACTTGTGTCACATGCGCAGAAGACGCACATACAGAAGAAAGATGCGAACGCACAGCAAAATGCGTCAACTGCAATGGCGCACATGGCGCGTACTCCAGGTCGTGCCCAGTCTGGAAAACAGAAAAACAAATTATAACTTTGAAGACCACAGAAAACCTGTCCTACCTTGAGGCAAAAAAACGCGTCTCTTTCCAACAGAAAGGGACATACTCTGAAGCGGTGACGCGGGGACGGCCGCCGCCTTCAGTTTCTGTCGGCACACATGTCTATCCGGTGGACCTGGTGTCGACACCCAAGTCCCCACCACAGAAGTCGGTGGTACTGTCCACAGGGCTGAAACTTTCGCGAGAAGACCACGCGATCCTCGCTGGAGGCCCTCAGGCCCCACTTTCACAGCGGCATCCCCGGTGACAGACACCCTGAACAGCTCAGCTGAACTGGACCGGTCGCCCCACCCCTCTAAGAAGGCACCTGTTGGCCCAAAAGACTCTGCCGCTGGAGCAGGGCCTGGTTCAGCGGTGTCAACAAAAAAGACGAATGCGAAGGCCACGGGCCATCGCAACCAAGAAGTATCCTCCACGTCCACCGTGGAGGATATGGATGTCGGCGAAAGTCCGCCGACATCTAAAACGCACACATCCGCGGCGTCTCCGCGGAAATCCGGCGCCACGAAAGTGGCGATGGATACAACTCCTGGTTCGCCACCGCTGCAGCGGCGGCGAGGCTCCCTAAAGAAGAAAGGGAAACCACGAATCACTGCTCCTGAGAATAAGTAACTTTCCCCAATCCCCAACTTATCACAATGGCGTATCTAATACAATGGAACTGTAGAGGTCTACACAGAAACTACACAGACATAACCGATATGCTCAAAACAATGGCACCTACAGCTGTGTGCCTGCAAGAAACGAACCTTGGGCCACAGCACACACACATCTTAAAAAAATATAATATTTTCCGGAAAGACCGAGTACAAGCTAGCAGACTCTCAGGAGGCGTCGCTATCATTACGCAAAGCGATGTCCCTGCAAGAGAGGTATCATTAAAGACGAACTTAGAAGCGGTGGCAGTAAACATCATTAGCCATAAAACAATAACAATATGTTCTGTGTACATACCACCACACAACACAATTACCATGCATGACCTAGAAGAACTTCTGGGACAGTTGCCTGAGCCGTATGTCATAATTGGGGATTTTAACGCACACTCCTCATTCTGGGGAAGTGAGCATACTGATTCCAGGGGTCAGCTCATCGAGGATTTTATTCTTTCACATAGCATATGTTTAATGAACACAGGAAAAGCAACGTACTGCTGCGCCAGCTCTGGAAAAATGACCTGCCTAGATTTAGCGTTTGCATCACCATCGGTTTTTAATGATTTTATTTGGGATGTTTTAGACGACCCTCGGGGAAGTCATCACTTACCTACGGTTTTAAAGCTAACATCAGCTACCTCCATCCTCCCTACTAAGCCACGGCGATGGAAAATTCACCTCGCCGATTGGGCACTTTTCAGAACGAAGGCCACACTAGAAAAAGAATATGCCGAAACCCTTACGATAGAAGAAATAAATGAAAAATTTTTGACATGCTTAACATCTGCAGCAATAGAAGCAATCCCACAAACATCTGAAATTGCACGAAAAACACATAAAGTTTGGTGGTCAAATGAATGCACATTAGCTAAAAAGCAGCAAAACAAGGCTTGGGGCAACCTTCGCAGATATCCCACTGCAGGGAACTTGCTCACCTTCAAAAGGGCTAGAGCCAAAGCACGATACATTAGACGCAACGCAGAAAGGGCATCATGGCAACAGTACATATCCTCGATAAACAGCTCAATAACATCCAAAAAAATGTGGGAGCAGGTGCGGAAATTCACTGGAAATTTTACTCCTTTCACATTTCCAATGCTAACAACACCCGGTACTCAAACAACATTAAAAGAGCAGGCCAACATATTGGGCAAACATTTTTCTACAGTTTCAAGCTCATCCAACTACACACACTCCTTTCAAAAGCACAAAACAATAGTAGAAAAACAAGAACTTCTCTTCAGAACATGCATACATGAAGACTACAATCACCTTATTACCATGCAGGAACTAAACGCAGTACTAACATCCGGTAAAAAGACAGCACCAGGCCCAGACAATATACATTATGCCATGCTTGCTCACCTCTCGGAGACTGCCACAGAGGCTCTCTTAAAATTTTTCAATAAAATATGGATGAGTGGAGAAATTCCCTATGCATGAAAAGAAGCAATCACAGTACCCTTCCTAAAACCTGGCAAACCACCAACTAGTCCCACCAGTTACAGGCCAATAGCACTCACTAGCTGCGTAGCAAAATCATTCGAAAGCATTCTAAATATCAGACTAACCTTCATACTTCAGTCCCAGCAACTTTTAGATATACACCAGTGCGGTTTTAAAAAGACATGTTCCACAACCGATCACCTTGTACGCTTTGAGAACACAGTCCGGGAAGCGTTCATCCACAACCAACACTGTATCGGGGTCTTCTTCGACCTGGAGAAGGCTTACGATACCACGTGGAGGTTCGGTATCCTCCGTGACCTAGCGGACCTAGGTATCCGCGGCAGGATGCTGAGCTGTTTGAGCGACTTCCTCACCAATAGAACGTTCAGAGTCCGCCTAGGCGCAACCTTCTCCAAGACTTTTATCCAAGAAACTGGTGTGCCCCAAGGGTGCATCCTCAGCACGACCTTATTTGTCATCAAAATGAACTCCATAGGAAAAGTAATCCCAAAATCCATAATGTACTCGGTTTACGTAGACGACCTCCAAATAGCATGCACATCTTCCAGCATACCTACCTGTCAGCGGCAAATACAAATAACAATAAATAAACTGGCTACCTGGGCAGATAGAAACGGATTTAGATTTTCCCCTCAGAAAACAGTAGCGGTTCTGTTCTCTTTGAGACGAGGCCTACAGGCCGACCCCACCTACATTTAAACCAAACCCCATTACCGTTCAAACAAGAGCACAAATTTCTAGGGATAACTTTCGATAAAAAACTCACTTTTTTGCCACATATAAACAGCTTAAAGAAAATAGCTTCCCATGCCCTCAATGTGCTGAAAATACTATCAAGAAAACGCTGGGGGTCTGACAGAGCTTCCCTGTTAAATATATATCGTTCTCTGGTTCGCTCTAAGTTAGACTATGGGTCCATAGTATATGGCTCAGCAAGACCGTCCTACATAAAACGACTCGATCCTGTCCACAATCTTGGTTTAAGGCTGTCTTCCGGTGCTTACAGAACTTCCCCAATAGCAAGTCTGTATGTGGGAACTAATGAACCTTCCTTAGAAGACCGAAGAACTGCACTAACTTGTACATACATCCTCAAACTCCTTTCTCAGCCCAAACATCTCTGTTACCCAATTGTGACGAAATGCCCATCCCGAATACTCTTCAACAACAAGCCCCATGCGATTAAGCCGTTGCTCTTGCGCTTCGAAGAAAAATGTCAAACTCTGAACATACTAAACGAAATCAAAAATATTGCCCGAAGACACGAAGCGCTACCACCGTGGTACACTCTCCCCACAGTGTGTGACGTCACACTAACACGCCTCAGGAAAACCTGTACACCACACAACCATATAATACAGGAAGATCTAGCACTACAACAAAAATACAGAAATTATACTGCCTTTTATACTGATGGGTCAAAAACTCATGCTCATGTAGGAAGCGCAGTAATACAAGGAAAAAATGAAAATGCAGTGCGACTGCCCTCATGTGCTACAGTGTTCACCGCTGAGTGTTATGCCATTAGTGTTGCGGTACAGAAAATAACAAATGAAAACATCAAAAACAGCATCATTTATACGGATTCACTGAGCGTCCTTACAGCATTAAACTCCAAAAATGCCACGGAGCCACTGATAGGGAGCATCATACACAATATAGTAAAGGTCACAGCACAAAAACATGTTATAAAATTCTGCTGGGTTCCCAGTCACGTTGGTATTAGGGACAATGAGAGAGCCGACATGTGTGCTGTTCATACGAGAACCATGAAAATAAAAAATGTGAATTTGCCTCCTAGGGATTACATGAAGTTAGTGCATAGCAGACTAAGAGCCAAGTGGCAAGCTTCTTGGGAAAATGAAGGACACAACAAGCTGCATACCATAAAGCCCATTTTAAAAGAATGGAAATCATGCCGCCATAAAGAGCGTTTTATCGAAGTAATTTTATGTCGTTTACGCATAGGTCACACACACGTCACCCATAACTTCTTATTAACAAAAAAAGACAAACGTGTGTGTGAAATGTGTGGTGAGGAGCTCACAGTTAATCACATTTTAATTTCTTGTTCCCATCTCGAAGAACTTAGGAGAAAGTTTTTTACTGTATTTTACAATCAACAGATTCCATTTCATCCCACATTGCTTTTAGGCGAGCAGACACTTGTCGAGTTTTCAATTGTTTGTAAGTTTCTAAAGAAAGCCAATGTTTTAAACCTATTATAATGTAACCTTTATACACTTGACATAACATCATCTAACCTTGTGTTTGGCGCATGATAGCCATAGTTGCTTATGCGCCATAAAACCCCATATAACTAACTAACTAACTAGCTACAGTGTCAAGATAACGAGTGGAAGCCGGTCGCGTACGCGTCTAAAGCACTGACTGAAACACAGCAGCGATATTCGCAAATAGAAAAAGAAGCGATGGCGATTGTGTATGGATGTGAACGATTCAATAATTTCACATATGTACGGAAGGTTATCGTGGAAACCGACCACCGACCTTTGATTGCGATATCCCATAAAGCAATCGGCGACATGCCACCAAGGCTGCAGCGCTTCTTTCTGCGACTGCTTCCTTATGACATCAGAATTGTTTTTGTTCCAGGAAAACAACTCTTCCTGGCCGACTTGCTGTCCCGGGGTTCAGTCGACTGCGATAAGGCGTGCCTCGACAGCGAAGACGCAGAAGTGCATGCCGTGAGTGTGGTTTCGTCTCGCTTAAGCCACAAAACTTTCATGCGACTGGCAGCCGAGACAAGCAAAGATAAATACCTAAGTAGTGTACTCGGGAGTCTAGAAAAAGGCAAGACAGGTCGAAGGCCAGCTGAAGCCATTTAGTGCCGAGCTGTCTCAAGTCTAGGGTATTTTGTTAAAGGGATGCAAGGCTGTTATTCCCACCAGTTTTAAGCGTGAAATACTGGAAAAAAATCACCAAGACCACTTGGGTATTACTAAATCCAAGGCAAGAGCCCGGTAAGTGGTATTCTGGCCAGGAATGAGTCGCGACATTGAAGAATTTGTTCAGAAATGTGCTGTCTGCAGGAAATACTCGTACAGCCAGCCACATGAACCGCTGAAGATGCGCCCAGTACCTGAGCAGCCGTGGCATCGAGTTGGCATTGACTTTTTATACTACGGCGGCAGGCCTTACCTCTGCGTTTACGACGCGCTGTCGAACTTTCCAGAGGTGGAACTTCTTCAAGATGCTTCTGCTGACACTGTCATTTAAGTAACTAGTGCCATCTTCGCGAGGTACGGCGAGGTGTGTTCAGTCAATGGACCGCCATTTTCAAGCCACCAGTTTGCCACATTTGCAAAAGATTACGATTTTCACCACATTACTTCAAGCCCTAGGTACCCCCAGTCAAATGGCCTCGCAGAAAAGGGGGTGCAAGTGGTAAAACGAATATTAAAGAAGACCGCTGAGACCAATCAAGATTTCTGGCTCTGTTTGCTGGCATACAGGACAACTCCGCTGGAAGGAGCCGAGTCACCAGCAGAGATCCTTCATTGCAGAAAGCTCCGAACAACGCTGCCAAGCATTCAGGATGGTCCTGGTCTACATGTTGTCAAGCATCGTCAGACAACGAACAAACGGCAAGCACTGCCACCTCTGCACCAAGGGGACACTGTGCGTGTGAAGAAGTTATTCTGGGACAAAAAGGCAAGGGTCGTGCAGCCCTGTGCAGAACCGAGGTCCTACAATGTTGTCACAGAGGACGGAAGACTCCTGCGTCGCAACGGAAAGCATTTGGTGCCTACGAAAGAAATCTTTCAGCGTGAGTTTGATGACGACAGCGAGGACACCTTGAGAAACAGCGCATCGCAGCAGCGGCAGCAGCTGCAGCAGCAGCAGGCGCACCACCGCCACCAACAGCAACCGCCGCAGCAACCAGTAACGTCTGATGGTGATGCAGTGTCAAGCGCCCCGGTGTTAAGACGATCGCAGGGACAACAGGCACCTACGCGTCGTTTGGCATACGGCGGAAACTTTCAACAAGTGTCTTGAGCTATTCCTTGTGAAGTGAGCTGATCCTGTGCTTACAAACTTCCCTTCGTTCGTTGCTCTTATGAAAGAAAGATGTATCGTATGTGCGACGGGCAGCGTGCGCAAGGCCGGCTGAAACGGGCAACTGATAAGCGTTATGAACTGAAGCCCTGCGCTTGCCCCCTCGCCCTACTCTAGGTATAAATACGCGCTGCTCAATAAAGCTGAGTCTTTTTGCCCCCTCGCATTCGACGTGTCATGACTTCGATACATGCTCCATGCGTAGAGTGGTCCAATATCGGGCTCACCAGGGGAGGTGAGCGATTGCATCATTGTCCGTCTGCCCTGCGCCCGACTGCGCGCCGCGCTTTACTTCGGTTTTTGTACACCATTTTGTTGCGGTTCTCGCATGTTAAAATTGGTTGCGCTGCTGGTCAACAGTGATAACGGCTGCACTTTGCCAAAGTACGGTTAACCGAGAAATATTTTTCATGGTTTTATTGACACATATCATTCTCATTACTTTCAGTCTAACACATATTGTCGCGATATGAGGCGAATTATTCTACCACGGAAAAGGAGTGTCTTGCAGTCGTTTGGGTGGCAACCAAATTTCGCCCGTACTTGTGTGGTCGCCCATTTCTAGTAATGAGCGATCACCACTCTCTTCGTCGTTTTCCGAATCGGAAAGACCCTTCGGAGAGGCTAGCGCGTTGGAGCCTCCGGTTGCAGGAATTCGATGTTACCATCCTGTACAAGTCTCACAGCAATCACCACGATGCCGACTGCCTGTCCCGTGCTCCTATCTCGTGCACCCTTGCTGACTTGAACTACGATACCGCTTGTCTTGGTGCTTTAACCACGTCCGTCCTTGCTCAACAGAAAGAAGACGCCGAGCTGCGACCCCTCATAGACTACTTCGAAGGCCGGGACTCGTCACCGCCCCGTCTCTTCCCGCGCGGGCTGTCGTCGTTCTGCATGCCGTGATGGCGTCCTCTACAAGATTACGGCCCCACGGACACTCCGTACCTGCTCGTAGCTTCAACGGTGCTTCGAGACGATGTTCTGCACGCATGCCACGACGAACTTTCTTCCGGCCTCCTCGGCTTTTCAGGCACGTTGGCGCGGATACTTTGGAAGTATTACTGGCCCAGGCTTACTACAGCTGTACAACGCTATGTTAACCGTTGCCTAGAGGGCCAACGTCAGAAGACACCATGTGTCAACACGGCCGGCCTACTGATGCCCACTGATCCGCCTCGAACCCCTTTCTATCAGGTCGGCATGGACTGGCTGGTACTATTTACGACATCCTCATCGGGCTACCGGTACATTCTAGTTGCAACCGACTACCTCACCCAGTATTGTCAGACAAAAGCCCTCCCAGCAGCACCACTGCTGAAATTGGTCAATTGCTCACTTCATCTTTTGCATAATCCTCTGTCACGGTGCCCCAGCAGTCGTTTTAGCTGATAGAGGGAAGGTATTTACATCAGCCCTTACTGAGGAAGTTATGCGGCTGAGTGGCCTCAGGCCCTGCTGAACCACTGCACGTCTTCCTCAAACAAATGGACTTACTGAGCGGCTCAATAAGACCATTGCCAACGTGATTTCTATGCACGCCGACGCTGACCATAAGAACTGGGAACAGATCTTGTCTTTCGGGACGTTCGCCTATAACACTGCTCTTCAAGAGACGACGCACTTCACGCCCTTCCGTTTGGTGTACGGTCGTGAAATTATGCTCGACGCCATGTTACTGTCAGATGTTGCCCATCCCTCTGTCGCTGGCGCTGCCCAGTTCGTCCGACACGCAGAAGCTGCCCGCCAACTAGCTAGACAGTGAACCCGTACCGAGCAAGAAAGCGATGCTAGACGCCACAACCTTCATTGCCGGGTGGTGCTTTACCACCCTGGCGATCAAGTTTGGGTTTGGACCCCAACCCTTCAGCGCGGTCGCTCCGAGGAGCTTCGGCGTCAGTACTTCGACCCCTGTGGCATACCATGGAAACTTAGTGACGTAACCTACGAAGTGCTCCAGCAAGAGTCTGTTCGCTCTTCCAGGCGGCAGGCACCATCCGAAATCGTCAACGTTGCCAGGATGCAGCCCTGCCACGCCCGCTAGGACTTATTCGGCCGACTACGGCGCCGTCGGCTCTGTTCTGCACCTCAGGATTCCGCACCTCATTGCCTCTTCCTGCGGCATCCGGTCGATGCTCTTTCGAAGAGGAGGATGGATAGATGGAAAAACTTTATTTAGCAAAATAATTTGAGGCCGGCAGGCCTCCTGGGTCTTTCCACGATCCCACGATCCCACTAACGGTCTCAAAACTCATGCGGTGTTGGTCTATGACGTATGCGGCTTGGCTGACGGTGATTTTCGGCCGGGCCAGGTCTGCTGACCCTAGTGAGGTCTGCCAGTCCTCCCAGGTTCAGAGAGGCACCGGCCCGGTGGAGGGAGGAGTAATGCTACACTGTTATCCATTTGATGATGATGATGATGGTGATGTCCTCAGGCTTAATGGCACATACCCACGGCGCGGGATTGACCAGGCTGCATAGCGGATAGTTATGCATTTACTGGCGCCGCCGTGCGGTGCGACAGCATGCGCGGCTCTTCCTCGTCTTCCTCTGTTCGAATGTGAGTTGGTAGTGTTCCAGCTGTACAAGTCCTGGTGTACCCTTTCTCCTGAAGACCTGCGGGATCTCGGTGGCAATATAATTCTAAAAATACACTCTATGTTTATGTTACAGCATTCAGTACAATAGAGATAATGTGTGTCGACGCACCAGACATGTTAAGTTTATCTCAAATGGCGCAGCTCACATGTTCAGTACATAGTTTCATGCATCATTCACGCAATACATGCGCGATCATTTTGTGCATACTATTCACGCAATACAGAAGGTTCATTGTGTGCACGGTGCGTGAACAAAATTTAATGCATGCAGGATGTAGCTTACAATCTTCGATAACTGCAAAAAACTGTCTACAGTTTATGTAAACACGTGAAATTAAAGCACTGCCACGCAATGACCTTCACTGTTCATGCTACTACATGTGAGACCAATAAAATTCGCTTGTCACACATTTGCACAACAGGTTCGCACGATGTGCCGGCTCTTCTGCAGACCAAATCGGACGACTGCTTCATCCGCAGTAGTAACGCCCCAGAAATCGAGCGCAGGTAACGGTCGCCGTCTTATTTGTTCGGGTCTCTATGCACTCTTCGCAATTTCGAGCGTCACGGGCACAAAACCTAACACTAACCACTTCCGTAGCGGTCCCAGCATGGGCATGAAAGAACACAACGCCAAAGTGTCCGGGACCGACGCCGCAAAGCAAGCGACAGCGCCCGACACAACGCGACTGATGATGTACGCGAAGCACGCATAGGATGCGCGGGGGTTACAACGGCAGCTCGGGTTAGAAATTCAAAAGGTCTATATAGTTAGGAAGACAGACCTTTTTTCCTTTCAGAAAGTTCTTAATGTTTGATGTCGCTTTTTATTACTGACCCTATCGCTCACTCCTTCTTAACTAACGTGCATAGCGGGTGGTGGAGTAGTTACTACTTCAGTGAGGGTTCCTTCAAACAGCCGCGACGGAAGTTGCTCATGCTTTCCTCCCCCTGAAAAGGCTACTACATTGAAAGCTGAGCGCGAGAGGCTGGCAGTTAAACACGGGCTATATTTCGGTTGCGGCGATGATAGTGGTCAAATGCAGTGACCAGCGGAGCTGATCTGTTCGCACCGCAGCGGGTTCGAAATCCAGTAGCAGTCATACAGTGTTTTGCAAGTTTTTCATAGCTGGCCATAACACCTACTGGCCACTAGCCCACAACCCGCTGATTGCGACCTGCCTACCAGGGCAGGTCGGCCAGCTGCTGGAGATTTAAAACAAATAAACATCGGCTAAATTTGAGATTGGAGTTGAGTGGTACCGCAATAAAAGCTTTTATTTGAGTTAACACAAGCAAATTGAAGTACAAAGCTATAAATAAACTATATTTCTCAAACAATGCTATTATATTATACTGCGTTTTCGGTCGTATTTCGTTCCTAAACGGCTAGGACAAAAAAGTTTAGAACGCAAACCAACGATACAGTTTGTTCATGCACATTTGAAGAACAACTTTCAGTCAGAGGCGTTTAGGGAAACAATGTTTGATACGTTTATGTGTGTTTTGCTAGGAGCCGCCCACCACTTGAACCTGCATTGAGTGATGTCAAGGTGCTCTTGCCCCAATTATTTTTACGCCGCCAAAGCCATTGATTTTTCACAGGAACAACCAGATGTTACCGCTGACGCCGATGACATCACGAAGCCCAGGTTGGCCGGCTGACCGAGACGAAAAGTGCGAGCACAAAATCGCTTGTAATTTATTATTCAGGTTGCGCACTGCTGCTTTGAGCTCATTTCTATATAAACTTTGCCCAGCAGGCTTCCTTCAAGGCAGAAAATTGAACCAAAAGAAAATCTTTTTGCACGTCGTTAATTCCGAAAATTCGTCGTTTTGTCATAAACTGATGTAAAATCTAAAGGACAGTTTTATAATCACATGGCGACCGAACAACACTTGCTAAGACTAGAATCTGTCGAAATCCGGAAGCAATAATAAATCTGCGATGTTTAACTACTTGAATTTTCGAGGTTTGGAACTTCTTCAGATATAAGAAACGCCCTGTGCCACTTTCATTTGGTGGAAACGCGGGAAACACTCAAGACGACAAATTGGCGGCGAAGTGGCCTCGGCTTCGGCGGACGCCTGCATGTTGCCCCACATAATCCGGCTTCTGAGGACCAGGCTTTTTCGCTCGTTTTAGCTTAAAGCTACCCGCTATCCCAAACATTAAAGAGTATTTCTGTTCTTTGCATGCTGACTTTCCGCTATTCCCCTAATAACCTGAGTGATTCGGCCACACTCAGAGGCGAATTTATGCTTAAATATTGGAGTGGGTGGTCCCGTACGAAAGATATATTGCTCGAATACTTCTTTTCGAAACACCGGGTTTGAGCATGGTTTTACAATCTAAAATTTATCCCTTGGAAAGGGGTGTCCGCCCCGCTCTCTGCCCTCCCGCTCCCCTTTTATAAATCGCCCTCTGGTAACCCTATTCGAAACATATCTGATGCATGTTCGCTGTCATTCCTTCCTATTGCTTTGACAGAAGAAACTGCTTGCACATCGTAATGAACATTTATTGGACATGTGTCTTACGCGCCTGCAAAAATTCCAAGAGAACACCCTCTCACTACTGAAGTGCATGTACCGAAGCTCAACTCATAGCCTCTTGCTCATACCATTAAAACGATGCTCTGGTGCTGTATGTATACCTCCGATGACGTGCAATAAACGTCACTTCTGTGCATACGTTGCAGCGATGTCATTCCGGTGTCAAGGTTTTCGAATATATCATTTCGCTGCACTGAAACTCAAAATAGAGAAGAGTAATTCGGTCGTATTTGTTAGTGGGAGAACTGCTTTGAACAAAGTGTGACCCAGTAAGCAATCATCAGGTGAAGACTAGTACAGAATGAAAGCAAAATACGCTGCGAATATTGAATTCAAGATAGTGAATAAAAATCTCCGCCACACAGCGTTAGATTTAGTTATGCTATTTAAATGCACGGTTCAGCAGCAATACTGCCATGTGTCTGCATTCCCTTTCTGTCAACCGTGGTGAACGAACGCTGCTCAGGATTGTTGTTCGATTCTACCCCATCTGTTATCCGGTAGAACAGTTACGAATACCCTTTATTCTTTGCATGCCGATGCGAAAGCCAGGTCACACTCTGCATATCCCGTCTGAAACGCACGTGTTGAAGTTGTGGTCGGATATGCTAACCCTCTATTCTTTTCATATGAAACATCTTTTTGCTGTAATATCTAATGGCGGCGTGGGAAGGAAAATTTTGGTGGCCGAAGCCTGCTGACCCATTTAAAATTCTTACTTGGAAGCGCACCAATATGCAGCCACTGCGATGTATACATCGCGATATATGCGTTTTTCAGTTGCACATCAATCTTGTTGTTGTGTTGTTTTCTAACAGCTTGACTGTACACCGGTAGGTTATGCAAGATAGCTCACGGGTGTGCAGTTTTTAGGTGAGATTCTATTCAATCAGATATTTCTAAGTACATCATATATAACGCTTGTTAGAAGCTTTCTTGCAGTGCATCTTATATGCCGATTGCACGAGACAACAATATCGATTTCATGAACGAATTTCCGTGCGTTTGGAAGACAGAAAATTTGAAAAATGTTGCCTTTCAAAAACAGATTTCTTTTATTTTGAAGCATTGGGAAACCAATGTGATAAGGGAGATGCTGGTTCCGTAATGGAAAGTGGAGATCGCAAAGATGGCTCGCGTTCTATATTAATAAAGACAATGGGAATGTAAAATAAGGGGACACATGGAGGGTGTGTCATGAAAGCATGCAGTAATTGTTTAAGTATTTCGTAATGAGAAATGTCAAACGCAGAAACACAGACTACTTCTCCTGAACGCTGCCGGAAATTTTTCTGAGCGTAGAGGTGGCTACGTTTGCAGATGAGAAGATTTGATACAAACCTTCGTCTCAAACATAGATTTTTTTGTTTGAAAACTTCTTTAAACATATATTATGTGCATGATGCTAGCTCTGTAACGGGAAGTGGAGATCATGTGGGTTGTATGCATTTCAACATAACCGGTACAGTGGCAATAGAAGGGAAGGCAGCAAAGACGGGCAGCAATTTTTTAATGGCACAGTAAAGGAAAATCTGAAGCGATAAAAGACGGATAGGTTAATTCTTGTCAACACTACCGACATTTGTCCCTGCCTAAAGGTGGCCGCATTGCCGAGAAACTCGGAAGCGACCGTCCGGGAACTCAACCGCTTTCAAAACGCCCGCGAAAAATGAGAAGAGTCAACTACTTCATTTATAAGACATGGTTTCAATCGAGCTCTCACTGCAATCAGAGGCGGCACTTCCGAAGAGTGCAAACGCTGCCGGAAACCGGAGCTAGACCGGCGGCCGAGTAAAACGTCACGCGGCAAGGTGCAAGGGGTGCGAGCCTCCTCAGCAAGCACAAGAGAGAACGAATGCCGTTGAGGTGTTGTGGCTGGGAAATATCTGCGTACAACGGCCACATGCAGCCTGAGGGCAGAGCACCGAGGCGAAATATTCAGCATTTGCTTTTTCATATAGCCTTTCGCCACAAGCTATCTTGCGCTTTAATAATCATGAGATTCTTCGCATTCTTAGCTATTCACTCGCCGCGCTGCTTTCCTTGTATTGAGATGGTAACTGCCCAGCGAGGGTGAAACAGCGTTCCGCGACAAAGCGCAGTAAACATGTCCCAGCCGCAGTTCTACCAATCCGCTTGTGGCTTCTTCACGTGCACTTAGTTTTTCCGCCGTGTGCTGGCTTATAAAAGGTTTGTTTCCGGCAGAAACAACATTTTTCCTGTAACCTAGCTATCTTATCAGTCCAGCGTCATTTAAAACTCCCCGTTAGTGTCTCTTCGAGAGAATACGGCAGGCTAAAAGGAGGCTAAATTCGTTCACCGAGTAGTTTGAGCATCCGCCTCGCATGAAGCAGATGCGGGGTTCAATCCCCAGTGCCGCCTGGTGCCCACCGGTGATACAATATGTGCAGAGGGCAAAACGCATGCTTAGAACAACCAAACTGTGTGTTCCGGAGCTCCCAAAGCCGCTGCGACCAAGAAAGCCAAAAATGACGATGAAATTCTATGAGTTTAATAGCACATGTTTACATCCAGACCATTTTTAACCAAATCTTATGGCTAGTTATCGCGTGTTACGCCCGAAACACGCTCAGAGCGTGTTCTAGACATGCGTTTTGCCCTCTGTACAAGTTTCCCCTGGCATGGTGCTCGGTTTATTACCCCAGCGCCATAAAATCCATCAGCAGCATCAGGCAGTCAGAGAAAACTGCTGAAAATTAAGTTCAATATTGACTCAGTTGTGGATAAAGGGCTCTAGAAACACAAAGTACTCTATTGGGAAATTGCTGTTTTTAGTTTAGTCATCCACATAAGATGATAAAATGCAACTAGTGCAACAATGTTAGTCGTCGTTTCACTATAGTGCCGTACGAAGACTCCTTTTGGACATTCGTTGGCTTCTTGCTGACGCTAAATGTTCAAAAATGTGTCCTTGCTGCCAGTGTGTTGCCTGTATGGTTCAGCACCAAATAACAAAATGCAAGCACTATTACATACAGGCTTAGTCAAAATGCGCTGCTGTGGCGAATTAGCAGAGAATCTAGTTTGCTTAGTTTAAAATGGCTCTAATGACGCACTCAAATAGGCCGATTTCATAAGGAGCTGTGCTACGCCACCGCTGCCGCGATGTATATATATATATATACTGGTAGTTGTGGTTCTCCCGGTCAGATTTCGTGCTATGTTTGCGCGCGACTAGGGCACTTCTGCATGGCATACAATCTAAATACGCCCTGTTTGCTGACATTTTGCGATGGTTGGATACACCTCTTGTGTGCCGGGTTGCTTCAGTAACGGCAGCAAGCACAAATGCATCGGATTTCGCGAGGCCCAGCGAAAAGAAGCTACAAGAGCAGTGGATAGCAAAGATGAACAGACCGAGACAAACTCCCAGGTAAGCTATTTACGAGCGATGCGCGTAGCGTTTTGTGCGATAAATTACACGGTCGTATGGGCATATTTGTAAGAGAGACGTTTGTGCGTCAAGAAGGCTGGATGCAGTGATGTGGCCCGCGTGTAACGGATTGGCGGCTCAGCGAAAACGCCATCGGCACTCATTCCGCTTCACAGCGGTGTCGTTTCTGAGGCCCTCAGGTTGAGTCATTGGATGACGCATCTTAGTAGTGCATAAGCACAAATCAGATGGGTACCGACCCCGAGCAAAATCGTCCGATGTCAGCTGCGTTGTCTGTTCGCAGCTGGCCTAGCGCGAGCGCTCCGTCCCGCGGCGCTGGCCGCTTATCGTCGTCTACTGCGTAAAACAGATCCGTGCTTTCGCACTCAGTCGAATGTAGTAAACAACCTCTTTAGTTCTTGTTGGCTTTTAAGTCATTCCTCAGTCCCCAGTGGTGCGCTTGTGTTCTACTGCAAGTGGTCTTGATTTGGTTTATTGGTTTATTGGGGTTTAACGTCCCGAAGCGACTTAGGCTATGAGGGACGCCGTAGTGAAGGGCTCCGGAAATTTCCACCACCTGGGGTTCTTTAACGTGCACTGACATCGCACAGCAGACGGGCCTCTAGAATTTCGCCTACATCGAAATTCAGCCACCGCGGCCGGGATCGAACCCACGTCTTTCGGGTCAGGAGCCGAGCGCCGTAACCATTGAGCCACCGCGGCGGGGCGCAAGTGGTCTTCGTGCGGTCGTTTGCTTGAAGTTGAGTGATGCGCAGGGAGCCGAAAGAGATGCTAGGTCTCATACGCTGTGTCATTCTCATACATTTGAATTCACAGTAGTGCGCTGGTAACTGGGCTGGTGTTTTTAGCTAGGTATTCCTGCAAAGAACAGTAATTGGAACAACCGTGTATTGATGGACTGCTTGATTTATATTGCTGAAATACATATATTGAGCTGTCAGGAGAAAACCCACTTACTAACCGCCACGGTGTTCTATTGGCCTTGGCGTTTGGCGGCTGATCCCAATGTCGCGGGTGCTATCCTGGCCGTAGCAACTGTGTTTTGATGGCAGCGATATGCAAACGCAAGGTAAACAACTGCAGGTGGTCAAAATTAATCTGGGACTCTCCACTATACAAAGCGTCCCTCGTAGCTAATGTGCCTCTTTGGGGCAGGAAACCTCAAGTTAAAAATAAAGAGCCTACTTACTGCATGAACTCCTTCAGCGGTATTGTTTTAAAACGCTCTTAGTACGCACATCAGAGGGGTTGTAACAATATGGTAATTCTGTTTACAGATTTTCGCGGTTTGTTCCAACATCAGGCCACAGAGTCGGGGGGGACCACTTCAAAAGAGGAAAAAACACCTATATGGTCGAAGTGCACACAGTATTTCTCCTAACGCCAATATAGGTGACAAAGAGACGTCCACTGATGCCAACAAAGATATAGTAGCTAGATATAAGCCGAGAAGCATTTGACGTCTACATTTTTATTTAACGCACAATGTATAGGACTGAGTTATGAAGTAGTCACAGCATGAATATGTTACGTGCCAGGAAGAGCTGTAGAATCTGGGTGTAGCTCCCTCACAGACATTGCTTTGAACAATTAGTTCTTATTGTTTTATAAGCAGGAGAGTCAAGTAATATTGCCTTAGACATCCGTGATATACAGTACACATGATTTATGTTTATTTCTACTCATTTTGGGAGATTTATTTTTACTAATTGACTTTCTTAACCTTCCGGCTTGTCCTTTGACTGCCACACTATTTCACAAATAAATAAAATTTCCCTCCTTGTTTCAATCAGCCCAATCAGAGCGATTCGGTAGTACAAGTGGAGCAGCCTGCCGATACAGATGAGGCTGTCCACGCTGCCATCTATGGCATAACTTCACAAGGTGCAACTGGGGATTGCAGCTACAGCTTCCGGCAAGAAAATGAGTAAACTGCCCTTGTCAAGACTGCTGTACAAAAGTACATAATACCAATGCCTCAAACTGAAGGGAACATTTTAAAGGCGAAAGTTGAGGCAATTAAGAAACGACTAGCAAAGGTGCACAAAGAACAAGCTGAAGCAAGAAAATTGTGCAGTCGGTTGCAGCAAAAGAACAGGTTACTAAAGCCTAAATTATCAGTCCGGCACAGTGAAGTTAAAGACGCGTAAGCTGAAGCCCAGAAAGTGAATTTACATAAGAAGCGCGGATTCCAGACCCCAAAAAGCTGAGGCACTACAAAGCCTTCACATCAAGTGAATGTTTCGATGCCTTTCGGTTTTCCTGGAGCCGGAAGTCAGGAGTCCAAAAAAGTGTTTTCATATATGAAGCTTTGATTCCAGGCCGAAAAAGTTGAGATACTACACAGTCTTTACTTCAAGTGCACGGCTCGCTGCGTTTTGGTTTTTCCTAGAGACGGAAGTCAAGAGGCTACGCCTCTGGCACATGTCTAATTCAGACGGTGAGAACAGGAAGTTTCTGTTGTTTTTGAAGACCAAGCTGATCCTTGTACTGATGCGTCTAGCAACGGCTGGGTCTTGACCTAGTCTATCGGTAAGCAGTTCACATGTGGCTTGTGGCACCACATTGAATGCCCCTATGTATACAAATAGAACCCAAGGTATTTCACCGTGGCCATTTCATACAGCTTCAGTGGATACCGAGCCATTTCAGCATAGCGGGAAACGAGCGTGCTGATGCCGAGGCTTGGCTAGCACAAGATGATGGTGCTTGTATTGAAATAGCCTTTTCCAGATCTGACATTGGATCCTTGCTGGTGCATTTAATGCATGCCGCAATGCAGCTGCACCTGAACGATTCGAGCCATCAGCAGGGCCGCATCTGTACGCTTGACGCCGGCTCACGATTTCATCTGCCATCTTGGGTAATGCGACGTCAGGGGTCTTCATTCCACCGGTTCCGGCTTGCCGTGGCCTGCACCAAACACTACCTCCACAAGGTCGGAATAGAAATTAACCCAAATTGCGTACAGTGTCACACTCTAGAAACTATTGGACACCTTCTTTGCTAGCGCCCGAACCACACTGATGAGAGGAGAACACTGGAAGCGACCGTGAGACAAGTGGACTTTCACCCTCTCTCTGAAGAAACTCTCCTTGGCGCCAGGGCGAAACTTGCTGTTTGGTGGTGTGTGACGAAGGCCGTGCTCAAGTGTTTATGTGAAAGAGGCCCCGATACCCCTCTGTGACCGCCTGTGCACAACCTACACGCTATACACGTTTTACTGTCTGACACGCGTGAGAGTGCACATTGTGTTTTTATGGAGCCCCTATTCGAGTGTGTTAATGACATGCGTCGGTGTGTGTGTTTAAGACATGAATTTCACGTGCGTCTAATCACCGCGATGCGAGTGCCAGCTAGTATGTGCATGTGTGGGGACATCACCCATAAAACTCATTCTATTATGCCATCACCAGCCATCATCAGCCTTCATTTGCACTTTCCCTTTCCTCCCCTTCCCTTTCCTCCGTGTGGAGTAGCAGGCAAGGGCCATGTTACCACCCGCCGACCTCTCCTCCTTTACTCTCAATCAAATTCCTTTCTCTCTCTCTCTCTCCGAGCTGAACATTAGTGCTCAATAGAATACTTTAATGAAGCAGATAAAAGGAAGGAAATATGGGAAGATTCTTTGTGACGTTGGATAAGAGCGAACATGAATATGAAGTTCTTACTTCTTTTGCTGCTGGTACTGAGCATTGTGTCGGGTGCTTGGGCTCCGTTAGGCAGAGCACATCTGCCTTTTGGCTTTGTATCCGAGACCTTGTTGTCTGAAATAAAAAATATTTACTTATCTATCTATCTCAAGAAGAAACTAGTGCTGTTAAAAAGAATTGGTGTCATTCTTACCTACACGCAAAGTTGTCTTGTGATGATGCATGTCTGACTAGAGTATAAAAATCTAGAAGTTGAATTGGGTGGTGCCGTTCTCAAGCAGAACCCTTCGTTATTCCTAGCTCTACCCGTGACGTCATTCCAGAAATGGACATTCTGAAGCTTTGAGGAGCAGCAGTCGACTGTCGAAGTGGCGAGGCTTCTTTCGAGCGCATGATTCTGCGCAGCCTCATGGAAAGTTCGTGTGACGCAGCAACGCTCTTTACTGTATCCCAAGGTACTGTCAAACCATCGCGGACTGCAGTGTGTGTTCCGGTGCCCGCAGCATCTGCCAACCATGAAATGTTTGAAGCTCTAGTGGCGCCCTTACGTTCGACCTGCTTAAAGCACAATGTTATAGTTCCGCACTGTCTGATATTCGTTGTTAACGCGAGCGCATGGTTGTGGACAATTAATTCATCTTCTCAACCTGTCGTTTTGCTCAGCGCATTAAAAATCGCTTTGTGTGAACCTGATACGCATCCAGCTGTAGCGTTGGTTGCAGGTGGGCCGGCTGAACCTGTCCTACAGTCCAGCCCTGAACGCACGGTCCTTGACATTGTGAACGAAACGCTCAGCGCTACTAAACGCCGCTTGCTAGTAAACACTCTGCTGCAGTACTCGCCAGTCTCCAACTTCTCCAAGCCCAGTGGACCACCCTCTACTTCCACGTCTCGCACCCGTCACAGTATCGATATTGGTTTCGTATCACACGAATCGTTAAAAACCTTATCGTGTGTCGCCGTCGGAGCACAAATTCACAAGCAAGACAAAAGAAGGAGGTCATTCAGGATTCGTCGAATCCCTGGGCTGCTCCCGTCATTCTTGTCCGTAAGAAAGACTGCACATGGAGATTTCGCGTTGACTACCGCCGTTTAAATGCCATCATCAGAAATGATGGACACCTTTTGCCTCACACTGGTGGCGCCATAGACTGCCTCTGTTACTGGCAGGTTACTGGCATGGTCCAGTGCATCCGGCAGACAAAGGAAACACTGCGTTTGTAACACCCGACGGCCTCTTTGAATTTAATGTGATGCCGTTTGGACTCGGCAATATACTTTCGGCTTTTGAGAGTGTTTATGAGCACGGTATTGCGGGGCACGAAATGAGACATTTTTATACGCTATCTTAATGACGTCATTTTTGGTAAAACCTTTTACGAGCGTAACAACCGCTTACCTCGTCTTTTAGACTGCTTACATAACGCCTGCCTGGTTCTCCATTCGAAGACATCAAGGGGAAACGCGCAGGAAAATGCCTCGTATCTTCCGTTTCTTCTCGCCTTTATGCTCGCTCGTTTATTTTCGCGGTCGCAAACTGCACCCACTCCTGCACTGCATTAGGGGTCTCACCTCGAAACGAAGATTCGACGCTTTTCATTATTGACCTTCTTGTCTTCTTTTGCGGATCCAGTCAGCGCCATCCAAGTTTGAAGTCGAACCTGTCGTCAGGACAAAAAGCCTCTATGCTTCTACACACGATGGCTTTTTCACGAAGTACCTGAACGACTGGATGCTTTCAGGAGGCGTCAAAACCTACTATCACCAGTGAACCCAGAACATGAGCTTGAAGCAAGCTTTTGAAAAAAGTGGCACAAACAGGAGCCAAGCAGCAGCACCGAAAATGGGACAGATGACTGAATGTCACGGAAGGGGTTAAGGGCTACGTTCTGCCGCGTTACTTGGCAACCTTCGCGCTGCATTTCAACGGCGCCGGGCAGCACGCTAGACTCTGGGCCATGGGTTTTAGATTTGCACGTGCACGGGAAATAATTAGTGCGAACTGTGAGAAGATTGCAGTTAGATTAAGGCGCGTCGCACCTTCTTCGAGTGACCATAATGAGCCCCTCAAATGCACCTTTCGTTTCAAGGACCTATCGAAGCGTTATCTTTAATGGAACGTAGGATGCCTTCGGAGACTGTGTTCTCCTCCGTGATATTAGGCATTTGATGATGCTGATATAATATTATCATTTTATGGTGCGATGTAACTGTTTATATATTTTTATATTATATAATTATGCCGAGGTTCCCGTCAGTCAAACAGAATGAATAAGTTGGCTTCTGTGGGCAATGTTACATGCTCAAGAACATCATCCCTATCATGAGCACATTACCCCACTCCTACCCTTTGAAGTGAACTATAGCACACCAAAAACAGTGTGGTGTGCACACTGGACCTCATTAACTCACCCTGGTTTGAGCATTACAACACATTAACACACTAGGTTGTGTACACCACCACACATGAATCCAATGGGCTGTGGACCCTAGAACGCACTAAAATAGTGTGCTGTTCCCACCAGAGCGTTTCAGAATATCTGGCGTTCACAGCAGACAAAAATAGCGCGCGCCAAACAATACGTGCGTATTTTCAACTGGTTACTCCATCTAGTATTGTTCAGGGAAAGCAACCTGTGTCTCACAAGCTCTACCGGCGGCTCTGTTTGAAACAGCCACCTCTCAGAGCACTGGTGCATCGCTTGACCACTGCGCCACTGCATTCTTCGTGGTATGAGGACTCGTCGCGATCTGTGAATTTGAAACATTTTGCGTACTGGAATAGTCGAAATTCGAAGAGAGTTGGAATATAGAATTAGAATAGGAATACATACGGGAGTGAAAGACGCTGAACTTAGAACTGGAATAGGATGACAATTGCAACTGAGTTCGGAGTGAAAGAACCATGCTATCACATTTCCTCCGCGTCAGTCTAGTTGATCGCCACTAATTTTTGTTGAGTAATTCTTCGGCCGGCGTCTACCTCCTGTTTCCTACGAGGGGTTGAGCAGCCGGACAGAGACAAATGTCTTTATGCACCACCTAACGGGTGCAGACTTCAAACAGATGTCGCGTACGCCGCCGGACAGGCTCTCCTAATATTAGCGCAGTGAAAAGCAGGAACAAGGAATCGTGTGAGAACGGCGTGCACACTGCTGACGAATGTCTGGACATACACGGGTCTCTCGAGGCATACTACTGAAGTCATATTCCTGAAATATGAACGGTGTTTGTACACTTTGACGTTCCGGAGTTGTTTTTTAAATCGCGAATATTTGTCGTTTTAGGGTCTTTCATTTATGCGCGAACGTAATGTATACCATACTAGAACAATAATCTCACTCATAGTGTGCTGGATTACTTGCGATATAACATGTTTCTTTATTTTCAATTTCTTAACTGCCGCAACTCGCAACCAGTAGTTTAAATAAATTGAACACCTAAGCTCCAAAATTTAAGATTAACTTAAACATCCCCAGGATTCCGGCCCATGCGCCTCGGAAAACCGGTCGCGCCATCTCGCGACAGCCGGCGGCGCGGCGGCGCGTAACTGAATGGCGATGAAAAATAAAAAATCAATATCTCATCACGCATAACAGTTACAAGCGAGCTCTGACCCTGAGGGGTTAAATCCCTCATAAAGTTTCTTTTAGTAAAGTTTCATGACTGTGGCTTAAATATTGCGTTTACCCTGCGCGATGAGATATGGTCACATGATGCCTATGACGAGGTCGCGAAAAAAACCCCACTTGTCCTCACTTGATCACTCACCGCTGCCATGATTTACAATATATCGGACTGCTCTAGGAGCTTTAGGTAGCGAAATGTCCCATCTTTTAATTGATGTAAAGTATTTTACATTTGAAAGAGGCAGAATTTTTCCCTGGCTATTTTTCTATTCATCATGCATCCTCAGCATCGGCAAGAAACATGTGGCGCCCTCTCTTGGTGCGTTTGGCTAGGCGCACGTCTACGCTTTTTTGCTTGCTTTAAGGAGATCAAGTCATGCCTTGTGAATGCGCGCTTTTATTAAAAGTGTCCCCATCGGATGTAGGCACACAAACATGGGCCGCTACAAGAAAGTGCTCGCCATGTATGGGTATTATAGAGGATTATAAGCAAACTCCGGAGCTTTACAGACACATTTACTATTGCAAACGCATACAGTGGCTACTTGAGGATGAGTGATAGTGGAAATGCGTGCGCATTAACTATACAAAGCCACGAAACTTAGGTATTAGCGCATTAATCGCTACATCTTAAAGCTCAATAGCGTTCAGCTCTTCGAAAGTTTAGGCGATGCGGTCAAAATGCAGCAGGGATGCGTTGAAATCAGTGTACCTCTGTAGTCTCTTTATTGAATATAAAGCTATTTCTGTAAGGGTACAAGCCCAATCAAGCCGAATTCGTTTGGCTTCTTGCTGTACTCCTGTCATCTGTACATATATAGACGCCCATAAGCTTGTACGTTGCAAGTACTGCAGGATTCTATGCAAGAAACCTGGTGCTCCGTTTCGTGCCTGTTTCACTACCTCATTAGGCAATTTGTCCAGTGTAACAATTCGTAGTGTGGTAATTCACAGCATTTCTTCTAGGTTGTTAAAGTGCCTCTAGTTATTCGATCATTCGCCGTAGCTAAGGGCTTTGCCATTGCCGTAATCGCTGCTAATTTCCGCGTTCATGTCAAAAGTGTGTGCAAACTATGAAGCGATAACGAAGAGTTCACAGAACGGCATGTTGTGAGCTATTCTGACAAATCTGCCATTTGCTGTGCAGGAAGCTACGCCTTTTCCCAAAGCTGCAACCCAGAGGCAAATCCAATTAAAATTTTATGACTATAATTTGCATTTATTTGAGAAGTAAACGCCAGCCAAATAAGTTCTTGAAGGATAACACGACGTTTCAAAGCCGGCTCTGTTTCTGCTTTAAGGCGGCAGCTGGGCGCTCTACCCGGGCCACTTGCGCAATGCGCCGCTCGCGCTGTCCAGTAGCGACAGGACGCTACGTGCACGCGGCCTAGAATATGCAGTTAATTTACGCGCGTTGTAAATGTGTACAATAATGCTTACGCACTAGCTTGCGAGCGGCGCGAACTTGATACTTTTTTGTATTTTGTGAATTGTGTACAAAGCTTCCCCGTCTTTTCTGCCGGTCGCTTTCCTCCGTACTTTTCCTCGCTATCCTCTCCCTGTGACTTCCCCGGCTCTGAATTCCGTGAATTCCACCGGCTGCAGCTGTCGTGCTTCCTTTTTGTATTTTTTTTTGTCAGTAAACGATTACTACTACTTCTTGAAGGTGCGACTGCGGGCGCGTTGCGGAGCCTTTTTTAAGCCCACATAAGGTCGACCGCAGGGTCACGAAGCTTAAACCGTGGATGTAGGAAAAAGGAGTGGTTCCCAGAAAACATTCAACATTCTCCTCCGTCATGACTCAAGTAGAAGGATTCTGCGCAGTTTGGTTCGGTTTCCACCACAATAGTGCCGTCAAAGTCACCCCTGTGGTGGCATGGCTGGGAAGTACGGCCACTGCGCTTCTGTTCATTTGCTTGACATAAGCTTTGTGCTGCTTCACTCTTTCCGTCATATTGTTGGTGTCCCCAGCCTAAGCCTCGTTTACATGAACCGGACTGCGGTAGATCGAATCGGGGGGTCAAGTTGTGTAAGGTCAGCCCGACTCGACGATTGCGTGTTTACATGAACTAGATTTTAGCGAGTCGAGACCGGTTCAACTGCAGCGATACCAAGCGTCGAGCAGCGCAGCGGGTGAGGGCAGTGGCAGCCTCCAAGATTGCGGCACGGCACCGGTGTCTCGCAGGCGCGATGGCGCAAGCGTAAAAACAGGATCGTAATTTATGCTCTCCACTCCCGCTAACTCGACTCTTCGTCTCTATCCGGTTTACGTGCTATCTTACGTTGGGATTGAGCGAGTCAACCCCCCCCCCCCCCCCCCCTGCAGCGGAGTTGACTGGACTCACTTCCTCGACTCCCGGAACCGACTGTGCGGTGTTTATATGAAACCAGTAACCGGCTTTCAACTGAATTCCTCAACTAAACCCCTTCAAGTAAACGCCGCTCTCGACATCATGCACTCGAGCAGGGTTTTTGCGTACCACGCCTTGCATCTTTTCTGTAGGACGACGGGTCTTCGGGACAGGGGAGGAGGCGCCTGATAATGATGTCCGGCTGGTACCCAGTTTCCACCGCTTCCTTTCCGCGAATGCTGGCCAAGGTTTTGCTGACGCCTTTTACGTACAGATTGCATACGCGTTTTTACTCCTGGCGTGTACTTAGCCTACGCGTAGAATTGTTTTCGTTGCGTTTTTTTTCATAAGGATGTTTTCTTTTGTTGACAAGTTTTAATGGTGCAAGGGCCGCCTTGCACCAAAGAGCGCCATGGAACAGTGTTTTCTTCTACATAAGGTTTGGTGAAAGACATTTTTCGAGTCAATTCACCTCAGAGAAACCACGAAAAAATTTGTATGCATTGGAAAGCGATAGGTACCCGGGGGCACTGGGAATCAAACAACCGAACCGCCCGCGAACCGCATGCTCAAAGCGGGAGTGGGCATCGCTTTCAACCTAAACTTGCTTGAATTTCAAGCTACCCTTCCGACACAACTCTTTGACAATATGTTCCTCTCAGAAAGGCTATGACAACGCGACACATGATTCGCAGAATTAAATGGATGACGAACACAGGGAGAAAAGGGCGTTATTTTCAAGAGGTACGTAGGTGACCGGTGGCGGGGGTAAGGGGGAGGAGAGAGCAAAGGGCAGTAGGGAGAGGGCGCTGTCTGCTGCTGTACCTTTCTGTGTGCCTTTCTCCTTTTCCCCTTTTACTTTTCCTCGAGCCGTGGACCGCAGGCCGAGCTTTCTTCTAAAGTGCGCTGTTTTTTTTACTTCCGACGCTGAAGAACGACAAAGCTGGCGTGTCTGCCAAACCGGTCCTGAAAGGTCTCATGCATGAACGCATCCTTGCCGGCTCACGTAAAAAAAAAAAAAAAACCCTTACAGCTGCTAATGTGCCACTCCTGACTGATGCGGTCAAACATTTCCCAAAAATCCCATCAGAGTTTTTGGAGAGAATCAGTTGCATTCTCTGACGTCCTGGTTACGCAGGACTGCCACCAGCTTTGTGAAGAGAGCAGTGCACGGCACAAAGAGTGGCACAAAAATAAATTTTGGTCCATTTGTCGTGGCTACAGCAAATGCGAATTAGGTGTGTTAGCACTGCGGTTTCGATATTCGAATCCACTGATCACGGCTGCAAGTTGATGCAGAAGATGCCCAAAGCACAGCGCGAGAGACGGGTAGTTTAGGACACGGGATGTTCGGCTGCGGTGATGTAAGAGCGAGTGCTGTGCTGCTGAGGTGTGTCGTATTACGTGTCATGTCGATCTGCTACTGCTTTCCATATGGTTTGAACATGGTTCATGTACATAGAACAAAAGGCAGTGATGTAGTGGTCTGATGCAGTGGCCAGCAAAACTAATCTAATCGCGCCGTCCGGATTCGCAACCCACTCAGTCCGTAAGGTATTTTCTTTTAGTTAATTTTATTTAAAGGGGCACCGCGATGATTTCCTCAGTACCAGTTAATATCATTAAATAGATTCGCCATGCTTTCCAGAGACCAGAGCAAAAAGAATTATTGAAATCGGAACACGCAAACGAAAGTTATTCCACTCTGAAAATTCAAAATGAAAAGCTCAGGCGAAAACGCATTCCACTTGCCCATTTAACTCACCCAGTGCCCAGATTGGGCGCTACCAATCAGAACCGCGCCTAGCGCACACGCAGCGGAAGCGTGCATGCAGTAGTTGCTTTGTCGGGGCTGTAGACAGCCGCGCATTTTGACGGCGTCTCCCCCCCCTCCCCCCTCGTATACGCGGCACCGTAGTCAGGGCAGGGGTGGCTAATAACAAAGGAAGCTCCCCGAAGTTTCTTTTTTAGCCGGACTGGAAGTCTGTCGGCAGTAGCCCCCTCCCCCCCAAACTCGACTACCGTCTCCTGTCCGGCCTTTCTCTTCACAATTTTGGGCAAGGTGTGTCGACTGGCTTTTTTTTCGCTGCCGTCTTGGTATGGTCACGGCCGGTCTCGACGCGCGCGCTTCCTGGTTTGAGCCAACGTTTTTTGAACAGCGCTGGCCGCCACGAAGGTTTGAAGCGGAATGGAAAGTGTCGCCCCTAGCTGTATTCTTGTTAGTTTTCGTTCGCTTTCCCTGCTTCTTTCCAGTTTTTGTGGCATCCAAAAAGCTTTTAGTACTCAGAGACATAATATTTTGGATCTATTTCGCAAGTATAAAGGAACAATATGCAAACTGGACGCCCAACCAATGAGAACGGCAGCGCCCTATCTGGATGCCACCTCATTTCCGCTGCCACAAATGGCCGCCGCGTTGCGACGCCATCGGCTCGAAGCAAGCATTTCTGGCGAAGATTAAAATATCAAATATTATGATTTCGGTGATCTCATTGCGCGTTCAAGACTCACAATGTCCCTTACTCTGCATACAAAGAATAAAGACCCCATGCTTTATCTACGTCGCAGGGTACCTTTAAGGTCAAGAAAACTCCAGACATAAAGACGGACCTAGGCGAACACTAAGAAGCCTCGACCGGGTAAAAAAAAAAAACTTTGATCGCATCAGGTCGCTGTTGTTCCACTGCCATGGGGAGCAAGACCCTTCTGCGGCCACGTAATTGGTGGAAGCTTCGGAAACCACGTGTCCTCAGCCTGTGTGTCAACAAAACCAGCCGTATTGCGTTTATTTTTTCTTTTCTCACCCAGCGTGTTCAAGGCGGGCTGGCTGTGCGGCTGCCCTCCGTGCTCCCTTTGTTGGCGTGCAAGAAAAGGAAAAGTCGGGTCGCGGCTAACAGGGCTCTGTGCCTTCTTCGTGCGACTTCGAGCGATGATTTGTCAAAAATTACTGCAAGTATACACATCACATAAGACCTGACTAAACGTCCCATAAGCGGCACAGAACTTTTTCGAGACAACGGGACAAGATTTTGCTGCGATAATCAGAGAGCGGAGCCCTAAAAGCCTGACAGTTGCTATCATTAACAACATGGTCGGGAAGGTATCTAAACTGTGAAGGATGAGGTAAATGGGCATAGATAGGACGAGATAAGCTCACGAGCCTGGACAGTGGTTAGATGGAGAGTGAACTGAACAAACAGCCACGAAAAAATACATTTGCGTTGAGGAGCCAGAAATTGAGGTAGCCTCGTTATTGCGTTTAGTAAACGTCCTACATAACGCTAATTGTTTTTTGTGTTACGAAAGTAATTTTTAGCTCAATTTTTTTTTGTCTGAAACTAGTTTCTGCACGCCAGAAACGGTTTCAGAATCAGCCGGGGCATTGTCATATCGGCTAACAAGAAACATGTGTCATAAGCTTCAATCTCAGTTACAGCACGAACACCTTAAGACACAAGCCTAGTGTACATGACCATAAAGCGTGGAATAGGAGACTTTAGCGCTGCACCCAGCTTCTCCCCCTGGGACGGTCCGCCTTGCCATGGTAAAGGGGCTTTTGCTCTGAAGAAAAGCTGACACACAGAGTTTTGCTTAGGGCCTATGCTTACTTCATTTTTTGGTTTGCCTGCGCGATGTCTCATAAAAGCCCTATCGCAATTGGCAGATCACGCCGTGCGCTTTCCATGCTGGAAGAATGTGCTGATCGCACTTTCAAGATTATGCTAAGAGCGGCGTCGACTGCTCACTTCCAGAAGGTGAGCGCGCACGCTTCATTCAGAACGCGCTTGGCAGCGCTACAATGCAGTAGCGCGAGAGCGCAATGAAGTGTTTTTTCTTTTTCATATTTAGCGAGCATTCCATGAAAAGTCGAAAAAAGGGCCACTTACGTTGCTACAAAAAACTGGATCAGTTCTTTCGTAGCGCCCCTGTACAACTTAACAAAATGCACGTTCCCTTACAGTAAACGTGAAAATTATGTATAATTGATCTTAAATAAGTAACTAATTAAGCGAAAATAAGAAATACTCTGAGGAGCGCCACACAGTGAGCAACAACATGTCGTTGGTTTCACCTAGCTACGCAGCAACCCTTTTTTTTTTTTGTAATCTTTGGTTCAAGTTGCGTGAAACACCCTGAATAGATTTGGCCTGCAATTGCCTCTATCTGGAATGAGGCAGGGGCCCTTGTGCTTGCCTCGTCCTCTGGAATAATGACACACGCACCATATGGCGCCTCTTGGAAAGCGCTTGGGTGCTTTATTTCGTTGCTAAGGCGTTTCACTAAAAAACCTAGGGTTCCGTGTTTTCAGTATTTCTTTTTTTTCCATTTGGGGGTTATATGGTGTTAATTTTTTCTCTTTGGTTCGATGATTTTCGCTTTCTACTTTCAATGCCGGAGAGAAACCGGCGTTTATCGGGATAGGTGTTGTAAAGCGGCTGTATAGTTACTGGAGAAAATATAACGCACCTGAATTTTTTTATTAAACACATACCAAACACCCTACCCAATGAATTAATGCCCAAACGAGTAAAAATAAAAGAGAAATGCTATGACAGCAACGGAACGCTGCACGACATAAGGTTATTCAAAATTTTGGCGCGAATGTAGTTGGGAATATTGCCACCGCATTGAGCCTTTGCCAGTGATGGCATCGCTTGGATTGTCTGCAGTGTATGTAGTACATACACACGCAAATACTTGGAACGACGAACGCACGGCGCCGGATTTTCTCGTAATGGAACTATAAGGCTTTAAAGAGTATAAAATGTTATATTTACACGTAGTGAAAAAAAAAATGGACACGTACATTGAGAGATTTGTCAGCCATCGGAGGAATGCGGTCAGAAAGCACACGTTTTACATTTGCGCTTGACGGGGGGACGGCAAGAAAATCAAGAGATGGTTTTAACAAGACCGGCCGTACTTTACAGCGCGCTCTCCATAAGCTGTGAAAGCAAACGTCAGCAGATGTAATTTTGAACAGCGATTATTCTGAGATCCTTCTTTCAAAAACGGGTGGTCTGCAGAGCTCACAGCAGGCTAAAATAATCCATTAAAGACTTCTTTGTCATCAATTCCTGCTCTATGGACGGGTCCACAACTTGCACTTGATGCCATAAGTCATCGCTATCAAGTGAGTTTTCGCGGAAGCTGCGTATATATTTCTCGCGGACTTCATAGCTTCTCGAGTAGCGAATATATCGGTCTTCGCACCAAACGCTGACCATTCAGGAAGGTATTGACCAGTGAAGGTGCAGGCTAGATGAACCAGGATTGAGTACACGCGGCAGACAAGTGCCTCCTCTGATTCCAATGATTTTATTGTTGTGTTTATTGCTTCGATGTTCTATACCACGTGATTACACTTCACAAAAACTATATATACAGTCATGTCTTCGGGGATAGCGAGTACTGCTAGCACGCTCTCGAGCTTTTCACCTTTTGTTTGATTGTTCTCCAGAAACCAAGAACATGAATGAACGCTAAAAAAAAAGTACCAGCTCTCAGGGGAACCACAGTGGCAAGTTGCCAAACTGGCAATGAGAGAGACGTGCAGGCGATGTGAAAATCCCGCCGTATTCCCCTGGAGCCTGTAAGCACTGCTGAGCGGAAAGAGCAGAAGATTTTGTCGGGTGGGGAGCTTGTCCTGGGTACTCTCGTGTCCTGTTGCGTTCCTTGTTACAGGAAACTTATGCCTGACCTACACACTTGAAAACCGTCACGCTGGTAAAGAGAAGACAAAGGAACGCGACAACAGAATTTGGTTTCGATTGAAAGGAATGGTACCAAGGACAGTTCAGTGCGGCTGTGTTCCGGGTGAACTAGAGAAAAAAAAAGTAGAGTACATTTCTTCACTTGAAACTGGCATTCTTTTCTTCAAGGACGGCTGAAAATCAGTGTTTATTGGTTTTCCAGCATTCATATCAAAATGCCGCGAGGGTCATTTTTCGGAATTTAACGGAGTTTAACGGATACCGAAAACACGGCATCTCTACTTGTAACAGGGTTAGTTCGTGCGATTGCAATGTTAGAACTACGCTCACTTCAAAAAACCGGCCTACACTTATTCGTGTACTACCAGTACGTGTGGGTCTTTGTTCTGTACAGTCCAGCCAGCGCAGCTCTAACGCAATATGTTTTCCTCTTTCCGACTTTCTCACGGGAGCCAGATCGTTTTCAGCTTAACTTCCACACTTTCACGCAGCTGCTGCGCGGCTTCTAGAACGGATATGATAAAACGTTCCGCCGACAAACCACTTGCCCGAGTGCCCGGCATACCGAAGTTTACCAAACATGAACCGATGCTGCAAGCAGTACAGCGACGGCGTACCCCGAACGGGCGCCGAAAAAGGGCATGCACCTCCATGTTCTTGGTGCTGGCTGACTCCCCCTCTGAAGCCGACGGAAGTAATTTCGAGCCGTGAAGAAAAGAGGTTGGGTGTTCTGAAGGGCAACTCGAACCGCGAAAAGTTCTGGGAACCTGATAGAGCTTCAAGCCATAAAGAAAAGAGTCGCCGAGAGCCCCGCTGTCCTCCGAATGTCGTAAACCGGACCCCGCTTCCTACGCGTGCGCGAGCGCCCGTGCGTTCCGGTGGTGGTCCGGTGACGTCTCCTATAGTGCGCATGCTTATACCGGTTCTGTGGCATTCCAAGAGCGCCCACCTTGAGCGCGTACGCCAAAGAAGGGCCCTTGGAGCACACTTGCAGCATATCGAGTGCCCTCAACAATTTTTCAACCGAACATTCTCGTTCGAAAAATGAGGGGGGAGATGTCCCGTTTTCAATATAAGACAGAAGTTGTGGAAAGGATGTGAGGAGCGGGTCGGGACAGGTACTTGTCAAGAGAACGCATCATGGTAACCTTTCGGCAACTTCTTTTTACACTATCTCGATGGCTGGAGGCGTGCGTCGAGGCTTCAGGTTCCGGCATATTAGGGAGCAGCCCCCCTCACGTTCTTCCAAGAACGATACAATGGAGGGCTACTGACTCATCCCCCTTCGCGCTAACCCCTTGAGCCAGCCGAGCAGGAAGTGGAAACGCGGTCTGTGAACGAGGGTTCTTGGTTTGAAGAGACCTTCATGTAAATAAGCTTTCCTGCAATTCTGCAAGTTGTCCATTTACTTCAGACACAATGAATGCCGGCACGTCGAGAGTATGCTAGGGTGCGTCAGCGGACATCAAGGCCGCCAAGCGACCCACAGTGAAAGCGGGTATCTTCCACGGAGCTGCCTTCGTTGTCTGCATTCTCAGTGCACGCTCTGCGACGTATTAACATCGACAGCTGTTGAGGGCATGTTTCTTGGTTGTGCATCGTCGGTGTTGGCGTTGACGTCTGAGAGGTACGAGCACAGTTACATCACGAGTGAAAGAATAGTGAGGCCATGCGTATTGAAAGCAATATGAAAATAAATGCCAATAAGAAATACGAATTTCATCACCTGAAATCTCGCGTTCTACAGTGTTAATCACGTCCTGTGATTTTTGTGTTCTACTCTGAGCGTTTTCTTTTTGTTTTTGATATAGTGACATTGGAGCCTCGACGCTTTGTCGTCGCCAGATGATCTCTGGAGAAACGGAAAGTTTGCTACATTCGACTGGTTTCTAGCCACACAAGGCGAGAACACGCGGTTTTTGAAGCTTTCAGCAATTACGTGGCCGCTGAAAGGTCTCGCCCGTTCACAATGGTTTGTTTTATTTGATACTGCACACAAGCCATAATAACACAGTGCACGCACGTTTAATGAGAAGGAACGAAGTAAAGGCTCTAGGAAAAGCCTTTCAGCATGCCGTATTTTTCAGTAAGTGAGCAGACGAGAACCACGGCCACTCGGTGTTGCGGTTCCATCGAGCGGCCGTTTTTTTATCAACCGCCACCTCCACAAACTGGTAAAACAACAGCCAGCTGACGGGGTCGCATTTTTTGGTGCGGCACTAAGGCTTGAATTCTCGATTTCGACGTGGTCTGTCTGTATGTCTGAAGCCTGCTTCACCTGAAATAAAATAATCGAAAATGTTTTACGGCCGCGAGTGGGTTTCGAACCCGGGCCAGCGCGAACAGATCAATTTTAGACAACTACATCGCCGCAACCGAGCATCCCGAATCCTAAACTACCAGTCTCTTGCGCTGTGTTTTGGATATCATTTCTTCAACAGCATCCGTGCGCAATGGATCCGAACACCGCAACCTCAGTGAAAACCGGAGTGCGGGCGCACCTGCGCATGTGGAGTAACCGCGCTAAATCGTCCGAAATTTATTTTTGTGCAACTCTTCGTACCACGCCATGACCACGCGCTCTGCTTATAACAAAGCTGGTGGAAGGCATTAAAGAATGTAACTGATCCTCTGCAAAAGCTCTGATGTCATTTTTGGGAGATTTCTTTCGCGCATGGAGTGACCCTTCGCCAGGACTGACACATTACGGGTTGTAAGATTTTTTTTTTTATGACAGCCTAGAGACAAGAGTGCGTTCATGTATGAGACCTTTCCGGGCCGTTTTCGGAGAGGCGCCGATTCAGTCCTGTTTCACTGTAGGGAGCAGAAAAACAGCGCACTCCAGAGGCAACCACGGTCTGCGCTCTACGACTCGAGGAAAAGTAAAAGGGGGAAAAAGAAAGGCAGGCAAAGGCACAACAGGAGGCCCCCCTACTGTCATTTTCTCTCCCGCCCCCTTACCACCCACGACCGATCCCCCGTTGCAAAATAACCGCTCTTAAAAAATAACACCAATTTCTCCCTACCTATGCAACAGCTCACATGAGTCACATCATCCTTCGCCCTTCATGGTACTACACCTCCCTCTTCTTCATCAGTTCCCTGCTGGAAAAAGTTGTATGTTGCAATAAACTCAGACAGTTTGTCATACAAATATCATATACTTATCATACAAATCATAGAAAATTATCATAGAAATGACATACATTTCTGTAAAATCACACAGTCATCATAGAGATGCCACAGAATATCATACAAATTGTATGATACGTCATAAAAATTGCACGATATTCTATGATGAAGCCTCTATGAGGTTATTGCATCATAGACCTTTTTTTCAGTAGGGTTTGATGTTGCGAACAGTGCGTCTTGTTCTTGTAGCCTTTGTAGGAAGAACACTGCCAAAAAGTCATGTCCGAAGGGTACAGTGAAATGCAAGCAAGTTTTGATTAAGACGAAGTCAGCGAAACCTTGGCCAGTATTCTCAAAAAGGAAGGGATGTAAACTACACACAAGCCGGTCACCATTATCGGACGCCTCCTCCACCGTCCCAAAGACAGTCATCCTAAAGAAAAGGCCTAAGGCGTGGTATGTAATACCTTGCTTCAAGTGCTTGGTGTCGTAGGCTGTGAAATATGGGGGTAAGGTGAAGCAGCACAATGCTTACGTCAAACAAATGAACGTAGAGCGAAGCGCGGTGGCCTAGCCCTTCGAGGCGTCTGTCAACAGGACTGACTTCCAACAGAACCATTGTGCTCGAGTCCGAGCCAGACTTGCGCAGAAAGAAAATAGTCAGCCTAGTCGGTGACGCCGCAGTGCGATTTTCGCACAGTGCTTTCACATGCAACGCGTACCCAGCGAATTCGGTCGGAGGGACACGCAAGGTTGGTCGATGTTTGCATAGGCAACCCACGATTAAACTCGACAGAAAGGCTGCACGGAATGTGTTGACGATGTTATGACCAGCGTGTTTTTAGATGCAAGGCAATATTTCGTATGTTGTGATTAGAATAAACAGTTTTGATTACGCCGCGGGAACAGCTCCCACGTGACCCCATGCCGAGACGGCGCGTGACGTGATGTCACGTGGTAGCTGTTGCCGCGGCTACACGCGCGCCTCGAGACCGGCCGTGGCCGCGGCAACAGCTCCCACGTGACACGCGCCCTCTCCGCGCTGCCCATTGGTCAGTCGCAGAGCGAACACACCGACGCTGCGACTGAATTCCAACCGGACGGAACTTGGTCGCAGGCCGTCTGCGGCTGGACCGACGGCCCTCCCCAGTCACAGCGTCGCAGGCGAGAATCGCATGCATGTGAAACGGCCCTAAGTCATGGCACAGTTAATTTTTTTGTGTGTGTGATGGAACAGAGTAAAACACCGGAACACCGGTTTTTGCGCTGTTCCATCACAAATGCAAATGAATAACCAACATGCCCAACCTGCTGCCCTGGCTGATTTAAAAGTCGCGGGGGAATGTTAATCGTTCCCTTGAAATAGCTCCCTGTGCTTAACCCGCGTTTGTGGGCTTAAAAAGAACCTGCAACTCCCCTGCAGTCCCTCCTTGAAGAAGTAGTAGTAGTAGTAGTGGTTTGCCAGAGGCAACAACAACTGACAAAAATACAATAACGAAATTAAAAATGTTGCCGGCCGCGGTGATTGCTATCTAATACCTTTGCGCTGCAGTGGGTGTAGTCAGGCTGATGATGATGATGATGACCTCAAACATTGGAGCTGCGCCGGTGGAATTAAAGGCAAAGGGAGAGGATAGCGAGAAGTACGTAGCGAAGCGACAGAGAAAAAAGGCAGGGGTAGCTTTGCACAACATATGCAAAATGCAAAAAAAAAAAAAACTATATGTTCGCGCCACTCGCGTGCGCGCGCCTAGGTATTGTTGCACGTATTCGCATCCGTGACGGGTAAATTCACTGCATATTCAGGGCCGCGCGCACGTAGCGTCCTCTCGCTAATGAATCGCGCGCGTGGCCCACTGCACAAGCGGGCTGGGTGTAGCGCCAAGCCGCCGCGCTTGAGAAACCCAGTCAGCTTTTAAACGTCGTGTTATCTAAAATAACTTCTCTTCATTTCTCAAGAAATTTAAATCATAATCAACAACATTTAACTAAGGTTTGACTCTTGAGTGCTGCTCTGGGTAAAGGCGTAGTTTCTTGCCGGACAGACGGGAAACGCTTCGGAATAGTTCCCAGCATGCCGGTCTATGAAGTCTTCTTTAGCTCTTCATAGTTTGCGTACACCACTTGAATATTTTCCAAAACTAGCATCGCTTGCAGCAGTGGTAAAGCCCTTATCGACGGTGAACGAATAATCATCGGAGACACTTTACCAACCTAGAAAAAATGTGAACTACCACACTACTAATTGTTACATTGGATAAATCACGTACCGCGCACAATGAGTCAGTGAAACAAGCATGAAGCGCAGCATCAGGTGTTGCCGCTTATTATACTGCAGCACTTGCTCACTCAACGCATTCGTACTGCATTTGCACCACATCGACAGAAGTTTCGAAGAGCTGACTGCTATCGAGGCCAATAACATGAGTGTTGAAATGCAGTGATTAATACACGATTTTAATATGTTTAATGCACAGAGTAAGAGCCACATACAAGTATTCGTGAGTGAGCTCTAAGTATGAGCGTCGGGAATTACGCATTTCACTGCTTGAACGAGTGTCCCTGGAAGTTTCATTGCTTTCGTATTGTTAATGCGTACGCATATCAGTGTCACTTATGCCCATGTGGTTACTGTACGCGCTTAATAAAAAATGTACCTATCACGCAAAATAGTCCTTGTAATCTCCTCTATCCACCCCGGGCGCGCTTTCTTGTCGCAATTTATGCAGCAGCCCATGGTATAGCCTCACTGCGATGGGAGCACTTTTGATTAAAGTACGCATTCATGTGGCACGACTCAACCTCTCAAAGCAAACAACCAAAGCATAGCACGGCCGGTCTCGACGCGCTCGCTCACGAGCGAGCGCGTCGGGACCACATAAAAAACTTGCTTTCGAAAAATATTTCGTAGTTAGCAGGGCTAAACCGCCCCCAAATTTTTTGACGAAGTTGGCATGCGTACACCGCACTAGCCACGGTCCGGCTTCTTTTCTTTCACCCCAGCAAAGAAGGGAGCGAGTAGGGGAGCGACACAATCAGCGCGCCTTGAGTACGCTGGGTGACAAAAGAATAAAGGGAATCTCTGCCGGGGCCCCGAAAAGCTGGGTTCACGTGAGGGGAGCGCACACAAAGTGGAGAATGCGGGAAGGTGAAGGCATCTCTCCCCCAACCCAGGAAGGAGGAATGTAAGAGGAGAAGGAGGAGCTCAACTTCATGCGGCGCGTGGTGGCAGATTTGTGAACTAGGGGCGCATGAACCAGAATCCTGGCCATGCGCTACCAGAGACTTCACGCATAATTTCGCTTGTTTTCTAACGTGGTCCAAACTTGGCCGTGACTATGAATAAACCTTGCGCATGCCATTATTTTAATCTGTTACATATATAATATAACTTTCTTGGTTTGTGGCTGAATGCTAATAATAATGTAGATTGCTCTTGTGGGATCTTGTTGAAAACTTTAATTATGAATATAATGGATAACAGACCGCGATATCCAAGTTGAAAATTTGTCTATGCGATTTTCAAAGAACAAGTAATGCGTATAAATGTCGAGAACAACAAAAACAAAAGCCCTTTTCTGTCCTCGAAGAGTGGAGCAATTTACCGCTAGTAAATGTCGGACTCGTTCAACTGCGAGCGATATTTATAAAATCGGAACACTCCAGGCCGAGAAAACATCAATGCCGAATTTTTTCCGCTTACAATTTCGTCCTTACGTCACGTTCTCCATTCAGCCGCCTCTGAATGCACCGCAGAACCGAAGCGCACCTGCACCTGACAAAACATTACCGCCTGTCTTTCAGCTGGAGAGAAAGATTTCGGAGCGGCGCCTTAGACACAAAATGACGCTCGCTCTAAACTACTCGCCCCGTGAACATCGCTCGCCTGAATTCTCAAAGCCGTGCTTAGACAGGAGTGACTGAATATGGGAACTGCGCGCTGTACGCCACACTGGCTTTGCGGTTTCGCTCCTTATCCGCAGGTCGCGGTACCGAGACTTCCCTGATGCCGCATAAGGCTGAGGCCAAATACTAAAACATCTCTGTGCTGAGCTAAGTGAGTGCAAATCAAATAGCTGCAGAATTTAAAAAAAAATGTTTGTGTAGCCATTCCCAACGGCGCATGCTATACCCCAAGTGCACCGTTTTCAAAGATATCTATTTTATTTTTTATGAGGGCAAAATGCTAAGCTTTATTATGTTTCAAGAGAAAGTTGGCAGAATATCTTGAAAGGCAAAAGTAAAGATTAGGTTAACCAAAGTGACATGGGGCCAGACATAAAAGAAAAACAGGCTTAAAATTGTTCATGATATCACAGATTTAGAAAGAAGGAAGGATCGCATACTTATATTAACAATTCAAATTATCAGCGAGTTTCCGCAACGGCCTTCTAAATTGTTGTCACCATTCACCGGCAGCCCGAGAAAGTTATTATAATATATATGCTACACGCTAAAATAATGGCATGCGCAGGCTATATTTATGGTCACGGCCAAGTTTCATCATCATCATCATCATCATTTATTATCCCTTAAGGGCCCTGGTTTGGGCATTACATAAGGGGGGGGGGGGTGACAAGAAAGTATGGCCATGGTCATATTTATACAGACAAGCAAAACACAACGAGGCATGGTGATGTACGAGCATTTCTATGATCCGTACATTTTGAAATATTGTCACGTTGTAGTGACGGCAGTACAGTGGTCAGGAAGACACCAGCCAGTCTTGGAAACGAAGCTCTTTATTTGGGCTGACTTGCGCCCGCAAAATAACTGAATCACTCGGCGGCGGCGTAAGCAACAAACGTGCTCGTCGGTCGTCGAACTACGAATGTCCGCCGCTCGCGGCATCGCTCAATTTAAAGCCGGCAAGGAAACTTCCAGATAACAGGTCAAGATCATCTACGGTAATCTGGAAAAACCTAGATGCAGCCTTGCATGGCTGCGAACAATCGAGATTAGTCTGGTCGCTTCTCGCGCCACGAACAAAAATGATAACACCCCTTTTCTGCGGCCTTGCGCGAACGAACGGACGCTACAATGATACGTGGCATTACCCCCCTCCCAAAGAAGCATCGTCTCGATGCTTTAAAATGAAATTAAACATGGAGAATGCTTCGATAACTTAGAGTCCTTTAGCGTTCCTAATAAGGTGCAAGGGCAGCGGTAAAAGCTTCAAGTCTGGCCGTGTCGTCGTCGTCGTCGGTGTTGTCGTAGTTTTTGTCGTCGTATTTGTCGTCGTAGTAGTCGTCGTCGTCGTAGGGATCGTCGTCGTCGTAGGGATCGTCGTCGTCGTAGGGATCGTCGTCGTCGTAGGAATCGTCGTCGTCGTAGGAATCGTCGTCGTCGTAGGAATCGTCGTCGTCGTAGGGGTCGCCGTCGTCGTAGGGGTCGTCGTCTTCGTAGGGGTCGTCGTCTTCGTAGGGGCAGTCGTCATCGTAGGGGTCGTCGTCGTCGTAGGGGTCGTCGTCGTCGTAGGGGTCGTCGTCGTCGTAGGGGTCGTCGTCGTCGTAGGGGTCGTCGTCGTCGTAGGGGTCGTCGTTGTCGTAGGGGTCGTCGTTCTCGTAGGGTTCGTCGTTGTCGTAGGGTTCGTCGTCGTCGTTATGGGCATGGTCTTCTGTTTTCGTCGATGGAGGATCCGAGTTCTTGCGCTCAGAAGCAACCTCACCTCCAGAGGCTGCTTTATTTAGTTTAACCTTCGAGGGCTGGGGGAGCGTCCACGCACGGCGTAACCTCGGCTAGGAAATGCAAAGCGCGAGGACGATGGCGACGGGGAACGTGATAGGCGGCTCGGCGATGAGTATCCTTCCCGACGCAAAAAATCCACGATTTCGGCTGGTCGCTGGCCGGGTCGGGGTCGTGGGGTGTCGTAAGGGAACCCTCGGATGCCCATTCTCCTGTATGGGCAGTACCGGAGAATGTGACCGGCTTCTCCGCAGTGGAAGCATTGTGGGCGGCGCTGGTCGGGTGTTCTCCACTCCACGCATTTCCTCGGCCGTGTACGATGCTCGTAGGACGGGCGAGTTGGGGCGAGAGGGCGGCGCTCCAGCGCAGCTGGCTAAGGGCGATAGGGGCTTGGGTACCGTCGTCGAGGTACAGGACGGCGCACTGCTGCGGCGTAAGTCATGGCTGGAGGCTCCAGAGGATGCGTGGTAGACTGTAGTCAGGTCCTCCGGTGGATAACTCAAAGGGCTGGCGTCACGACTTGCAGGGGTTGTCCGGTACCTGGAAGGCTACCCAGCACCTCCACCAGATGTCACGTTGTAGTGACGGCAGTACAGTGGTCAAGAAGACACAAGCCAGTCTTGGAAACGAAGCTCTTTATTTGGGCTGACTTGCGCCCGCAAAATAACTGAATCACTCGGCGGCGGCGTAAGCAACAAACGTGCTCGTCGGTCGTCGAACTACGAATGTCCGCCGCTCGCGGCATCGCTCAATTTAAAGCCGGCAAGGAAACTTCCAGATAACAGGTCAAGATCATCTACGGTAATCTGGAAAAACCTAGATGCAGCCTTGCATGGCTGCGAACAATCGAGATTAGTCTGGTCGCTTCTCGCGCCACGAACAAAAATGATAACACCCCTTTTCTGCGGCCTTGCGCGAACGAACGGACGCTACAATGATACGTGGCAATATAGGGAAAACAAACGGACGAAAATTATACAGGCAGTTATGGTCCGCATACTTTTAACAAACAACAAAACAGTATATTCACACACAAAAAGGAAAAGCAATCGGGTACTGAACAAAAAAAAAATGCAGTGTATTAGAGAAAAGTAAAGCAAAACAAAAATGAAATCCTATTGCTGCTGATCAGTTTATTTAGAAAATTGAGAGGATGTTAACTGCCTGAATTTTGAGTTGTCACGCTCATGGACAATAGTTTCGGGAAGTGAATTCCATTCATCAATAGCCAAGGGCAAGAATGATTTATTAAATGCCTTTGTGGAACCAGTAATACGCTGCATGCTCAGGGAATTGAAGAGCCGACGGGACGTTCGTACAGGTGGTACCAGAAGGGAGGTTCGCAGGTCAGGATGGTTGTAAAAATTAGGAGTCACTTTGGCGACTAAAGTGGTGCAAGGCGAAAGCCTGAGTACAGCATTCTGCCACGAATGTGGTTGTGAATGATGATTCAAGTGCTGCCAGCGAATGACGCGTCCATTGGCTGTCTGCGTGTGTTACTGATGTGTGGTTAACATGTTAAGCTTCGCCTGTAAGAGTGGAACGCGACAGCGTCTTGCAACGCTGCCAGGGAGTCCACAGAACGCCATCGCCAATTCGGCTGTACGCCTTGCTGGACGGTAAATTTATTTTTTGAGGAAAGGAAATGTATCTCTCTCGCATATCTGGGTGGACACCTGCACCTCGCCGTAAGGGAAAGGGGGAAGATGGGAGTGAACGAAGACGCCGTATTAGCTAGACGCGCCTTTGTTCATTCCAAAACCATTCAGCTGGCATTACGGAGTGGCTAGCGTGCTCGTATCGCACTCCGGAGACCCTGGTTCGATTCCCCAACTCGACCAATTTCGTTCTCGGTTTTATTGATTTATGCGGTCTAACTAGAAAGGTTAATTAGGCTATTTCATATTTATTTTATTGCACTTCTACCCGTCTTGTTCTGTCATTCACCTGTCAAATGTTGGAACTGTCTAGGATGTTCGACACAACGTATATGAAACGAGCAACGTCGAACTGAGTGGGGACGTGCGTGGTGGTGGAGCGAACGCGGCTTCGTACTTATCTGTTTTTTCAGCAGCGTCTCCTTCCGCGGACGCTGTTGTCGCTGCGACGCGCGTCCTTCTTATCTTTTCCTCTTTCTTCGGACCTCTTCATTCTCCTCTATCTTAATTAGGCTACTTGCTTAATTAAGCAATTAACTAAACTCAGTCCCACTTACTTGGAGCATCACTATACGATCCCTTTGATTGGTTGCATGCCTACTAGCCAAAGTACAATTGGCCCCATTTGAAATTCGCGCACTGTGACGTCACGAGCATTTCGACCAATTGAAAAGCGTGACATTTTCTGTCGACAACTCCTGCTTACAACGACGAGGCATTAAAGGCTTCCGCCTTAATATAGATTATGAAATAAACTCAGCCGTAATGTCTTCCTTCGATGAGTTAAAGAGTCGAGATCAATGGATGATTTGATGGCACTAACGCTGATCCGTGTATCATATTTTGAGCAGATGAAGCGGGCTGCACGATTCTGGATGCTTTCTAGTAAGTCAATTAAGTATTGTTGATGAGGACTCCATATTGCGCAGGCACATTCAAGTTTAGGTCTAATGTATACTCCATATGCGAGCTTACGAATGTTACTGGGGGATAAAGAGAGAGAACGCCTGATGAAGCCAAGTGTTTTAGATGTGTCCGCCACAAGTTTCGTGATATGCTCAGAGCAGTTCAGTTTGTCTGTGATAATAACTCCCAGATATCGGTATGATTCTACACGTGAAATGATCATGGAGTTCAATGAGTATGAATAATCAAGGTTGGAGCGTTTTCGGGAGACTTGCATGTTCTTACACTTGGACACATTCAGTTTCATCAACCAGGTGGCGCACCAGGTCTCTATTGTGTTGAGGTCTTTCTGCAGGAGCAACTGGTCAGATGTATTAGTGATGCGACGATAAAGTACACAATCGTCAGCGAAAAGGCGGATTGTGGATGAAATGCCTGTAGGGAGGTCGTTTATAAAGACTAAAAATAAAAGTGGACCGAGGACAGAGCCTTGGGGTACGCCAGAAATGACATTGGAGTTTTTGGAGCGATGGTCGCCAATAACAGTGAACTGAGTTTGGCCCATATTAAGGCACAAGCGAAATGAAGTGCAAAGTATCTGATAACGTTTAAGTTAATTTAAAACTTTTGGAGCTTAGCTGATCAATTTATTCACATTAGCGGCTGCGAGTTTTAGCTGGCTGTGAAATGAAAGATAAAGAAACAATTTATAACACAAGTAATCCAGTGAACTACGAGTGAAATTATTGTTTTAGGTTGGTAGGCATTGTGTTCGTGCATAAATCAAGGATCCTAAGACTACAAACATTCGCGCTTTAAAAAAACAGAGCTCTGAAACTCCAGAGTGCACAAAGACACTCGATATATGAGAAATATGCCTTCAGTAATATGCCTCCAGTGACGGTATATGCTCAGAAATCCCGAAAGCGAACAATTATCACCATTGTGCACGACGTACTCACGCCACTCTTTTTTCCTGCTTTTTTTGGTTTTATTGGGGTTTAGCGTCTCAAAGCAACTCAGGCTATGAGGGACGCCCTAGTGAAGGGCTCCGGAAATTTCGACCACCTGGGGTTCTTTAACGTGCACTGACATCGCAGAGCACACGGGCCTCTAGAATTTCGCCTTCATCGAAATTCAACCGCCGCGGCCGGGATCGAACCCGCGTCTTTCGGGTCAGCAGCCGAGCGCCGTAACCACTGAGTCACCGCGGCGGGGCGTTCCTGCTTTTCATTGCGGTAACATTAAGAGAGCCCTGTTGTTCGAAGCACGTGAAGCTCCGAGCAAAAAATATTACATGAAAAATGCCTGAGGAAATTGGACGATAACAGGTGGGCAGCTAAGGTATTTAAAGAATTATGCAGAAAGAGTGCTGACTCGAATGGCGGAAAAGAACTCGGAAAGTAAGCAGTAAGTATGCCTGACACGAGCACGGAGAGAGAAAGAGCATTAAATAACTGGTAAAAAACGGGGGTTGTAAAAGCTGGATCAATTCAACGCAAATGAATGATAGCGTGTAACTGTATCGATACCGGAAAAGGCAGATCAGGAAGGAATCGTACTCTGATAACTCAAGAGGCAGTGCCCTACTCTTTGAAGCCAGGTCAGGGTGTCTTAGAACGCTCTGGTACAAAAATAAATTTAACGATGCAGGGAACACCTGGGATGTATGCGGTAAATGTGTGGAAACAATTCAGCACCTCATGCTCGAATGTGATGGCATCCATTTGGACGTCGGTTCACGCATAGTCACTCTTCCTGAGGCCCTCGGGTTTACAGATATGCGAAAAAATGGATGTTCCTTGGAAGTTAAGAAAAAGTTGGAAGATTCGTGGCTCAAAAGCAGAGGGGTGACATAACGTTTAAGCATACGTCTGCAAACACATTAAAAGGAAATTACGAATTTTGTTTCATTTTAGAGCACAGATAAACAGAACTAAAGAAAAAAGCAAAGCCTGGCGAAAACAGCTTACACCTCGTTTCAAAGAATACACTCCTGTCTTCCACACATCCAACAACCCATGGTTAGGTTACATTCAACACAAATTCCATCGAAAGTGGTGCAGAGCTTACGTTGTAGCTTACTTGGCAGAGCCGAGCACGCGACATGCGGATATTCTAGCTCCGGATGTGATCGGCGGCACTTGATCATTTTTCGTCTTTTTTTATCAATTATTTTGGAATATAAATGTTCCCAGAGCAGTTTTTCCATTGATCAAGATCACATTATTCTTTGCTTTCATCAGCTTCAGTTACCTGGCTTTGTGGCCTTAACATCTTGCCGTAAGTAACTGTACTAAAAGTGAGATTAGGTTTGCTTATCTATTAACCACGCAAGAAAACCATAGGCATGGACACATTTGCTCTATCTGACGTCAAAAGGACCAATATACAATATTTGTAATCTACTCGTAAGTAAAATGAACCCATGGTACTGTTTACTGCAGTGTCATTTTTCAATATACTGCTCATATTGAATAAATTATCTGGATAAAAATATTCGGATAAACAATGCCTCGCACTACGCTTTCTACAAACACTTATTCAAAAACTAACTTTTCTTTGTACATATCTGTGGCTTGCTAAAATTGTATAATATTCTGTTATTGGTCTGCTTTTGTATTCATGAACTTTGTTATCATTAGGTTATTTCCTAAGTGTTCACTAAAATTGTCAGTTGCTCCAAAGGCACTACGCACTTTTTAACAAGAAGCCCGCGGGACCGTTTTACTTTGGGGCCTTTTTCTGCAAAGGCATTTGTATCAAAAAGCAACCAAAACAATATTTAATTAACTGAAACTTAAATCGAGAAACCCCCAATGCCTCCAGGATTGCGGAAGTATGGAATTCACTTTCACATATCTCGCTTGGCAGACACAAAGGGCGATAAGCTACACCAACATGACAAAGTTGTCCGGAAATCCTGGCTGCCTTCGGGTTTTTCAGCCCTCTGAAAAGCACAGCCGATGGTTGGGCCCTATCCTGGCCTGCGAGTCATGGCGGCAAGATCGTTACTTCAAAGACTGCCGCGGATTAAATGTCGGCTTACTAACGAAAAGAAATACTTTCGCTTGTCCTGTGTATTTTTTCTGCGGGTCCGCAATTCATTTGCCTCCTTTTTGCTGTATGAATAGTCGCCAGCTCATCTAACTCAGTGTTTTGATGGAACGATGCAAGTTGACATGATTCGGCGAGATTATTACTAGACACTGTATCATTATGTACGGCTATTATAAACTAAGGAGGACAAAAATAAACAATCTAGTAGTAAAGAAGTAAAAGAGGTACTACAAAAATCCGATGCCAGAATATACGCCAAAACCGGGTATTAAGCCTTTTCACAGCAGAAGCTCCCGGCTTGACGAGCGAATAATAAGAGGCATTATCCAGTGTAAAAAAGGCACCACCTTGCATGGCTACATATCAGACCATTCTGTTTATTTTCGGAGGACCCTTCTCTTCCCCTGCGTACATTTATTTCATCTGTTCCGTCCTACAGCTGTGGTTAGTTTTTAGCACAAAAAGCAACTCTCTTTGGTACATCTCTACATGTCGCGCTTGAAAATCTACACTCTGGTTAGTTGATATTTTCACCTTTTCCTGTCAAATTTATTCGGGTCGTATTTCTCTACGTGGATAATTTTATTGCCGTACGCTCCTCTACGTTCGAGAAAAAATACCTCCAAGTGAATAAAATACAACCTCTTTTCATCCGACATGCGGCGTGCCGTATCCAGGTGCTTGCTTGCGCGAGCGAAGCGTAGACAAGAACGACGTCTCTGAAAAGAAGCACGAAGTGCCATTTTCATATGTTGAAGAAGAAGAAGAAGCACGAAGCGTGCGTATTTCATCGAACATACAGAACGAGGCAAGAAACACGGCGGCCGCGGTCTTCACTGTCTTGCGCCGGGCCTGCTTGGGCCGCAAGCTTTTCCGGCGAACCTGTGTTCCGGCAATGGGAAGATCATCCACAAAGGCCCTCGTTCTCGGATTGGTTGTGGCTGCTGCTGCCTTCGCCCACATCGGCCTTCTTAGCAACTCTCGCTTCTACCCACAGGTGCGTAAATGTGCATACAAGAGCTATAGTGGACAGTAATTCATTTGAGTGCATTTATGATTTATTTGTCACAACGCACAGACCTGTGTGTTTTACGATCCTAGGCAGTATGAAACAACAAGGTTACGTGATATCTGAGCTGTGAAAAGACACCGCTTGCAGTATTGCCATCTGGTGTCATTGTAGAGCAGAACGAAAGCACCGTATCTCCTCTCACACAATATCATTAAGGCGCAATGTCGCCGCGGTGGCTCAGTGGTTATGGTGCTCGGCTGCTGACCCGAAAGACGCGGGTTCGATTCCGGCCGCGGCGGTTGAATTTCTTTGGAGGAGAAATTCTAGAGGCCCGTGCACTGTGCGATGTCAGTGCATGTTAAAGAACCCCAGGTGGTCGAAATTTCCGGAGCCCTCCACTAGGGCGTCTCTCATAGCCTGTGTCGCTTTGGGACGTTAAACCCCATAAACCAAACCAACCAAACCAGCGATGTCCGGAGTCTTTTCAGGGTCTTCTTTTCTTCGGTAGAAGCTTTTGCATTTTTTTTCCGAAAAAACTGTACTTTTCTCTGAATTATAAGTAATACAGGCTTGAAAATACCCCAAGGGTTCTCGGTTTTTATGGTTTGTTGCTGCCATTATGATGATTTTTCGGAACCTTATATCCTGATAACCAGGTAACTAAGTAGCCTTGCTATGAACAATGGAAAGATGTGCTCAGGCAGTCATTTGATTTGGGCCTTGGAAGTTGCCCTTTTAGCTCTATGAGGAGAGTTGCGTAGTTTCCGCTGCGGTTTATTCTAAAGGCAGATACGAGAGATTTGCGAGAAAATGGCCAGCGCTGTTGAACCCTGGAGAAAAGGAGTAAAAAGTTTCCAACTCCGCACTAAATATCTGAGTTTTCTCAAAGCTGGTGATTGCGGAGTATGGCAGGGCCAATGTCTCTATTGCTCGCCTATTAACACCGGCATGTGATATTCTTATTCCGGGAGAATGCTTTCAAAACCGGATCCACACAAACCACAAAAACACACTAATATGTTTCTATTCTCCTCAGAATTGACAAGTAGCGTTGATTCTAAACATTTGTAGACATATATATGTGAATAAAAAGGTATTAAGCTGTCATCTAGGGCACACTCTTTTACGAAAGTGAGTGCGCTAGCGTAGAGCTTATCCCCTTTTAACACCTCTCCCTTTACTATGTTGTTCCGAGCCCTCTTCTCAGGGCCTCCTTGGCAGGCCAGCAGCAAAACCGACCAGGAGAACATTTACCAACTCAAGCCGTTTTGTGTAGTCGGAATTCGAGTAAACTTCAAGTAAGGAGTTTTTGGCCACAAGCTGCTGAACACAGATGATTTGAGCTGCTACATGCCTCACTGAAAATAGCGATTACACATAACCTACGGCTATCGCCCAGTGCAGGCAGAGCCTTGAAGGCAGCCTGCTTAGGCTAACTTAAAAAATAAAACTTCACTAGAACCGTACACAATGTTGTCGAGAAAACCTCAATAAAACTAATTTAAAAAGTCTATCGAAAAGTACGAATGGAAAGTAACATTACCGCCTCTACACTGAAAACTCAACAGAGTTGTGTGGTCTAGAGAGCGAAGTTGAGTTAGGGGATTTTGATATTCCAGGTGGCACTTAGAAGTGCTTTTGGAGGATGCTTGTGATTTGGTTATTGGATGGTCGAAAAGGTAACTAAGCTCCGCTGGATATGGCAGAGTTGTTAGTGAAATGTGACTGAGCAAATGTTTTGTCCTGATGGGTGTGGGAGGTGGGGACCGCTGAATTATGGTCCATGTAAAAGGCATTTATGATTAAGCTTGCTGATTGGCATGAGGCGAGGGCAGAGCGGAGAGGCCGAAAGAATTTTTTACGACGGTGGCGGCTCCAGTTTATTAGTGCTTAAACATTGCATGGCTATGTTTGCGGTTTCGTGTCATCACGAGGTTTTCCGCACGATTACGTCCGGGCGAATGGGTTTATGCGAAAAAAAAATATGGTACACTTGGACAGAGCATCAAAAATCTCATACGGGAAATCGGGGGGTTGAGGTTGGTTAATTACTTATGTGTAGCCAAAATGTCCAAAAAGTGGGTGGGGCCACAGCAAAAGTGGGGCCAAATTTTAAAGCGCCGGAAGTGTGGCACCACATGACCGAAAGTGCAGACTGAGACAACGCGTGGCGCCAAGTTTGAAGACGAAGCGTGGCATGGAGTTTGAAAGCTCAGATGGGCAATTGATTGAACATGAATAAATAAGACAATAAATTCTGGTATCAATAACGCACCGAAAAAGTATCGCCAATGATTACGTATTTATCTAATGAGGCTGCCGCAGTGATCCCTAACGTTTTTTTTCTTTTTTGCTAACAGAACACTCTAATCGCTAAAAAATTTACCACGCCTACGCTTAAGCAGTATCAGACAACTTGTACTTTTATTCAATACATGTGGAAATTTACAAAGGTGAAGCCATTATCAGTAACGCGCATGACCTTCAGGAACTCCATAGCATTACTAAAGCGCACTGACTCCGGCCTCAAAGCTTGCTTTCCACTCGCCCCGCAACGAGCAGTTATCTAATCCAACACGCCAGAGCGCGAGCGCTTGTGTGCTGGTTCTGCAGCTACACTTTTTGTCGCCTAATATCTTCACGTAGCAGATCAGGATATTTTTAAGGCTGAAGCCTTTAATGCCTCATGTTGTAAGCAGAAGTTGCCGACAAAATGTCACGGTTTTCAATTGGTCGAAACGGTCGTGACGTCACAGTGCGCGAATTTCAAACGTGGCCAATCGCGATTTGGCTAGTAACCACGCAACCAATTAAAGGGATCGTATAGTGATGCCCCAAGTAAGTGGGAATGAGTTTAGTTAATTGCTTAATCACCAAATTAGCCTAACTAACCTTTCTAATCAGGCCAGATAAATAAATAAAACCGAGTAGGAAATTGGTCGAGTTTTGGAATCGAAGCCCTGTCTCCGGAGTGCGAGACGAGCATGCTAACCACTCCGCCATGCCAGCTTTATTTTTCTTTATTGCATGAATGAATACATCAATAAAATATCGTAGTTGTCATGCCCCTTGGCAGACAACCGTGTCTAATGGACTTTCATTAACGCAAGTTGGTCCATCAGGCTCAATACATCCTCCGCGTAATCTTGTTGCTTCAAGACTTCTCTCAATTTGTACACATGTTCCACAAAATAATCACATACCGATCGTGCATCCAAGTCACAATGTCTAACAGCCATTCTACTCCTCCAAATGCTTAGAAGGCCCAATAACATAATCTGGTCATTCTGTAAAACATCACTTTCAGTAGTCACAATATAATACTTGGAGTAAATACATGATTCTTGCCACAAGAAAGGCGTCACATACAGTTGCACGCGCGAAAATAGAAAGATTACGGCCCATCCATCCTTTGGTCCGGTCCCGCATTTCTTCCGCTTTCTCATTCCAGTAATTGGTATTCTCCCCATATTTGTCCAGCGGGACTCCCAAATAAACTCCGGGAGTTGTAGCCGATCGGACCCCGCAGAACGATTCTGGTTCCAAGTCCCATTGCCCATGCCAGACTCCGAGACATTTATCTATATTAACAGCGCTACCAGTTTGCCTGCAAAACCTTTCGGTTACTTGTAACGCTTCTACAATACTTTCGCGGTCTTCACAAAAGAGGGCCACATCATCTGCATATGCCAGTATTCTCACCTCACACGCTCCCAACCTAAACTCTCGGATGCGCTCGCTCGCAGTTATCATCCTACAAAAAGGCTCCGAGCCGCCGCGGTGGCTCAGTGGCTATAGTGCTCGGCTGCTGGCCCGAAAGACGCGGGTTCGATCCCGGCCGCGGCGGTTGAATTTCTTTGGAGGAGAAATTCGAGGCCCGTGTACTGTGCGATGTCAGTGCACGTTAAAGAACCCCAGGTGGTCGAAATTTCCGGAGCCCTCCACTACGGCGTCTTTCGTAGCCTCAGTCGCTTTGGGACGTTTACCCCATAAACCAACCAACCAACAAAAAGGCTCCAAAAAATTGCAAAAAGTAAAGGGGACAGTGGACAGCCTTGTCGAACAGATGCCCTCAAATCAATTCTTTCAGATAACATTTTGTTTACCATAAGACGTGTCGAGCAACATGCATGAGCCATTTTTACCCCTTTGAGAACAACCGAGCCAATACCAATATGTTCCAACAAACAATAGAGTATTTCATGAGACACCCAATCAAATGCTTTTTCAAAGCCAATTTGAACGATAGCGACTTTCTTATTTAAAGCATCGCAGCACTCGAGCACGCTGCGTGCAACATGAATATTTTTAAATATGCTTCTTGTTTTTATTCCACACGTTTGGTTAGGTCCTACAATATCCTTTATGACGTATTGCAATCTCTTGGCGAACACTTTCATCAGAATTTTATAATCAACGTTTGTTAACGTGATCGGTCTGTAGCTTGTTACTTTTACCAGCTTAGCAGGGTCATCTGTCTTAGGAATTAAGACCGTATGAGCATTGCTAAACGAAGGTGGCAGCCTACCAACTTCAAAACACTCTTTGAAAAGCTTATAGAGCATAGTGGCAAGGTCACATTTAATGCTCTTATAAATGGCCGCAGTCAAATCGTCAGGTCCCGGCGACTATCCGGCATTCAATTCATCAATTGCTGTCTCTATTTCCTTAATACTTATTTCGTTCTCTAGTTCTCCAGTAATCTCATTGCCTAATATTGGCATAAGTGGCAAAAAGCTTTCCCGGAACCCTTCTTCACTTGGTGCTTTGCGTGCAAACAGCTCACGGTACTTTTCCACGAATGCATTCAAAATTCCACTTTGTTCACTGAGGATTTGTTCTTTGTATTCGATAACTGATATCTCGTTTGACCGCGCGTATCGCTTTTCATCTGAAAGAGCGCGTTTTGTTGGCATTTCACCAGTAAGCCATTTTTCCGTGCGTGCTCTTATCGCTGCCCCTCTGTACTTCTGAGCATCTAAAGCTTCTAGCCTAACTTTGACGCCTTTTAGGTCATGCATGAACATGGCCTGCGTTTTTTCCTCTTCGCGCCCTAAATTCGTCAAAAGTCCACGCAGTTGCTTTTCTTCTTTTCTTTCCTCATATTTTCTTATGGTTGAACGCTCAATAGCATAGCTTTTCACCTCCTGCTTAAAGCGTTCCCAAGATTCAATGCATCCTGTTTCCCTATTATTAAACATATCCATGATTTCCTTAACTTTTCTTAAAAATATGTCGCCTTCTATAAGCCTTCAGTTTAGTTTCCACATATCCCAGTTCATTTTTGCTTTACGCTGCTTCCTTCCTCCCAAAGTTACCGTAACTAGGCAGTGGTCACTAAATGACACTTGCTTCACTTCATACTGCTCACAGGAAGGTGAAAACTCTGGCGACAAATATATTCTGTCCAGTCGTGCGTGGCTGCTACCTTGAAAATGCGTAAAATGCACGTGATTCTGACTCTTCGCCAGACCTATTACATCCTCCAAGCTGCACTCGTTGAGGACACTCTTCAAGAAATCAACACTCGGGTCTTTTACATCTTTTACATTTGAACGATCTTTAGGGTCCAAAACGCAATTGAAGTCTCCCAATAGTATGAGCACTCGACTGCAATCAAGGAACGAGGTTAACTGTTCAAAAAAACCGCGCCGTTCCTTTTGTATCGTGGGAGCATACAGGACAACAACCCTCACCGCGAATGTTTCATATATGAAGTCACACACGATAAACCGCCCCCTTGCACAAGTTATTATTTGTTCCTCTACTATGCCTATGTTTTTCCTCAGGAAAAGACAGCATCCCGCCGACAAACCAGCCGCATGGCTTACAGAAACATTGAAATGCGAACGAAAACCAAACACCTTGTTATCTGTTTGCTGCTCATCCTCAACTTTTGTTTCTCGAATAGCCGCGGTATCTAGATCTAATTCCCCGAACAGTCGGTTCAACTGCACTTGCTTACGCTTCGAGGCAAGCCCTCGTACGTTCAGAGTGCCAACTTTTAGCGGTTTCTTCAAATAAGCCATAGCGTGCACACAGCAAACAAACAACAGTGATTAAAGCTCACTGCTTCGGCCACTCGTCGCGAGTTAGCGACGAGGACCGCGACAAGGTTAACTTGCCTTTCTTGGCTCCCTCCCCTCTCCAATGCCTTTCTAGCCGACGTAGTTCTCGTTCCGTAGCCGGTGCCTTTTCGTAGTCACGAGGCCGCTTAATGGAAGCGACTGTCGCATCCATCGGCGCCTCGGAGTCGTGGTCGCCTGAAGTGCTCTTCCTCGTTGGCTCTTCTGGTGCCGCAGCACCATCCGCCTTCTTGCCAGTCGTTTCGGCAGCGGGGTCACCTTGTGACTTCTCGTCGCCAGCAGGCAGCTCCGGCTGCTGGCAAGCAGGGCCGTCGCTGAGTCCTGAAGGGGGCGGGGCTCCGGCGTTCTCCAGTTCCTCCTGGTCCATGAGCAGCTTGCTGCCGTCTTCTTGCGGCGGAGCAGTACCCGTGGCTACACGCGCATACGTGCGAACGCATCCTTCCCGTTCGTGTCCGAAGGCGTGACACAAACTGCATCTTGGCGTGCGGCAGTCGCGTCGAATATGTCCCGTCCTTTTGCACCGTAGGCATATTGGTGGACGTCCAGGCACCACCACTAACACTTGCCCTCCGTAGAACTTGAGCATGTGGGGCAAATCATCGATAGAGAGCCCCTCCTTCAGAACCATACGCACCAGACGGGTTGTCGATTCGACGTCTTCGAACCCGGGACTGTTCCACTGCTCGCGGTTGACGTCTGTCACCTCTTCAAATTCTTCAAAAGCCTTCTGCACAGAATCATTCGACACGTAGAAGGGCACCCAGTGCACCCTGAAGGCCAACTCACGTTTTTTGGGGTCTATGACCGCACAATAGCGTTTTTTCACTTCAAGTGCTCCTTCTGTCCGCAGTCGTTCCTTCGCTTCCGCAGTTTTCAGCTTCAACATCCACACATGCGACATTTGAAAGGCCCCAATGCCAGCCACGAAAGGTAGAACACCGGCAGTTTCCAAAGGCTCACGAAAATCCTGTATGCGATAAGGCCGCCCGGCAATATCGCAGTGAAGGAAAACCGCTTTCTTCATTGCGTCTCCCGAAAGCAGCGTAGGCAAAACTAAGCGATAGCCCACTGGTGGGCGTCGCTCACCGAAACCTCGGCCAGACATGGCCGATAACGAAGCGCGCTCAGAGCTTCCCATCACACGACCGTCTCCCACCCCGCCATGCCAGCTGGATGCTTTGGAATGAACAAAGGTGCGTCCAGTGAATAGGGTGTATTCGTTCACTCCAATTTTCCTCCCTTCCCGTTACGGGGAGGTTCAGGTGTCCATCGAGGTATGCGAGACAGATACATTTCCTTTCCTCAAAAACTAATTTACCGACGAGCAAGGCGTAGAGCCGAATGGGCGATGGCGTTCTGTGGACTCCCTGGCAGCGTTGCAAGGCGCTTTCGCGTTTCCCTCTTAGAGACGAAGCTTAACATCTTAACACATCAGTGACACAAGCAGCAACACCGCGCTTAAGGCATTCGCCTCACAGCACTTTAGGTGAACAAAGTGCGCCCCTGAATTTTCTTCAGTAGGCACATCGCGTGCGTATTTTTTTCATCTGTTGTGGAGGCTCCGCCATGCGTCGGTGTCAGAATAAAATTGTTTGATTTCTCGCAGCCCTGCAGTGCACGCGCCATTCCCGTGTCTCACACCAGTCATCGCATTGACACTGGATATGCACACCCTCTTCGCCAGAAACCGTAGCGAGACACCGTCTGAGTCATCATCATCATCAGCCTGACTACACCAACTGCACGGCAAAGGCCTCTCCCATGTCTCCCCAATTAAACCTTTCCTTTGCCAGTTGCGGCCACCGTATCCAAGCAAACTGCTTAACCTCATCCCCCCCCCCACATGTAACTTTCTGCGGCACTCTGCTACGTTTGCCTTATCTTCGAATCAACTCTGTTACCGTTAAGGACCAGCGGTTATCTTGCCTTCGCACTACAAGACCTGACTTAGCTCATATCTTCCTCTTGATTTCGACAACGATGTCATTAACCCGCGTTTGTTCCCTCACCCACTTCGTCCGCTTCCGATCTGCTAACGTTACACCTATCATTTTTTCTTTCCATAGCTCCCTGCTTTGTCTTTAACTAAAGCTGAACACTCTTTGTTAGCCTCCACCTTTCTACCCTATAGGTGAGTACCGGTAAGATACAGCTGTTGTATACTTTTCTCCTGAAGGATATTGGTAAACTGGAATTTATGATCTGAGAGAACCTGCCATATGCGCTCCACCCCATTCTTATTCTTCTGGTTATTTCCCTCTCATGATCCGGATCAGCTGTCACAACCTGCCCTAAATAGACATATTCTCTTCCTACTTCCAGCACCGCGCCATCAATTGCGAACTGCTGTTCTCTTGCTAGACTGTTGAAAATTACTTTGGTTTTCTGCATGTTAATTTTTAGCCCCACCGTTCTGCTCTGCCTTTGTAACACATTTATCATGCTTTGCAGCTTTTGTCCTCAGTGACTTAGCAAGGCAATGTGATCAGCGAATCGCAGATTACTTAGGTATTCTCCATTAACTCTTATCCCCAACCGTTCCCATTTCAGGCCCCAGAAAACTTCCTGTAAACAGGCAGTCAATAGCATAACCGATACCGTGTCGCCCTGCCTGACACCTTTTCTTATTGGAGTTTTATTACTGATGTTATGGAGAACTATGGCAGCTAAGCAATCGTTGTAAATATCTTCCAATATTTTTACATAGCACTCTTCTACACCCTTATTCCGCTATGCCTGCATGGCTGCTGAGGTTTGTACTGAGTCGAATGCTTTCTCGTAATCAATGAACGCTATATATAGAGGCTGGTTACATTGTGCGCATTTCCCTCTCACCTGATAGATAGCGTGAGTATGGTCTCTTGTCGAGTATCTTTTGCGAAAGCCTGCCTGATCATTTGGTTGATTGAAGCCTAAGGTTTTCCTGACCCTATTAGCGATTACCTTCGCATTATACCTTGTAAGTAACAGACAATAAGCGGATCGGTCTGTAATTGTTGAAGTCCTAGACGTCTCCTTTCTGATGAATTAAGATAATGTTAGCGAATTTCTAAGCACTAGGTACGCTCGAGGTCACAAGGCATTGCGTATACAGGGTGGTTAGTTTTTCGAGCACAATCTCTCCTCCATCCATCAACAAATCTGCTGTTATCTGATGCTCACCAGCTGCTTCCTCCCTTTGCATTGCTCTTAAGGCTTTGTTTACTTCCTCCTTCGTTACTGGCGGGATGATGTCGCTTTGTCGTACGGGCATCAAACCACATCTGTCATTTGCCTCACGACCGCCAACCCTTTAAAACGGTGTCCCTAACAAATATCGGCAAAATGAGATAAACAAGGATAGTAAGGGTCATTTAAACGAAATTTGTATTCCTCACTAGCCAGAGTTGTGGCACGACTTCGCAGCACAGTACACTTTCGACATGGCGCTCATGCTCACAAGGCCCTTTCTAGAATGTTTTCTAGCGGTTCAGGCTCAGCGGGGAATTTAGTGGTCGCTACTCTCGGAGCTCTCTGCTGGCTATTCAAAAGGGCGGGAGTAGCTATATGGCCCTGCAGTGGGCGTAGTCAGGCTGATGATGATGATGAGCTATATGTCACGTGCACAAGGCAGTTATTGGCACTTTTTCCTTCCAGCCACTTGTGGCTCCTTTCAAACTAACTTGCGGCAAAATACTTATATGCACTCTGCTTCAGTATCCTCGGAATATCAAAATTCTACTAGGCCAAGCTTGAGCTGTGTTTTATTACTTTCGGCGTTGCGCTCCCATTGTGAAAAGTGTGGCGCCACAAATAGCTCAGACGTGCCACTTCCACCATGCCATAGCCCTGCCAAAGCCCACATAATCAAGCCTGGAGTGCTACTAAAGCGCTTACTGCGGCACTCGAAATGCGCGAGGAGACGAACGAGCAATACAGGAAAACGAAGAAAAAACTTAAGATAAATAAGAAATGATACTGTTATACGTGTCCAGAGAAAAACCACGCAAACTAATAATCGTGAAGAAAACATTTACGAAAAGGATTAAAAATCTGTACCTTTTCCTTCCGTACTACTATAGTAGCCGTATGACACTCATGACAAATTTCATTTTAATGCAGAAGGCTTCAAAATTAGGCTGCAAGAAACATTAACTTCTCTTTTTAACAAGGGTGTTTCTGAAACCGTAGGGGGAAGGAGTTCGCAAACCACGCGATGAAGGGAGTATTCGTGTTTCTGAGCGACTCCATAGATACTGAGCGCATATTTAGACGACGTAGGTCTTTCGTGCCTTCAGCCCCTCACTTAGGCATAAGGAGTCGTAGCTCTACTTTGACTCTGCGCGTGCTTTTTATGCTCGCTGATCATCTCTGAGGCAAGAATTATTATTCGCTGTGGTGACAACATTTGCACGCTTCTTGAAACGCAGCTGTGATTGGGTGAGAATTCCATCGACGCCGCCATGCACATCCTGCCAGTGACACAGATACACGGCTGGTTGCCCCTTCACTTTTAGTGGCGGCCTGCCCTGAACTAATATTCGCTTACAGCAGCAATCTCTGGTCCCGCTATGTTATAAATCAGAATAACTCAATTGACGTTGATAGCAACTATTCGGCGAGAATAACAATGAAGTTATTCGCACAGTGAAGGTGCTACTTCCGGTAAATGCTGCTGAGCCATTAGTAGATGGGTTGAATGGCACTTCGAAAAAATCTGCCAACACATTTATGAAATTGTTTCGATGCAAAATTTGTGTGAACTGCTTCAGCGAAGAAGCAGCGAAGAAGAAGTGCCTGCACAAGAGCGAGTTAGCCGACTGCGCAATGGAAACCTTTAGTGAAATGTTTAGCAGAAACGTAAGAACTGAAACCGCGCGACTGGTAAATGCGAATTGCGAAATTTTCGTCTGAAAAGCTACGCTTTTACTTTCGCACTTATTACTGATTGCTTTTTCTTCCTTGAAACGGGTATCGTGACCCGGCTGAGATCATCGTAGCTCCCTTTTTAAGAGAGAGATTAAGGCAATTGTGATTCTTGAACTTCTCTCGATTCCTTTGAAGCTAAAGAGTGGAATCAAGCACACAGCACATTTTAAAACGGAAATATACTGTCGCCCTGCAGTTCAACGCTTTTCCATTCTTAGTAAAGCGTCTCGATTTCAGTCGGGGCTTTGCTGTGGTTGGTTACACTTACATCGTCTGTTGACACGAAGGGTAAGAAATCATAATGAATGGTGCTCGACAACTGTGTACAAAGAATGCCATCTAATTTATGTAATTCTGGGAAATGCTGTGTCCATCTGCTAGACGTTACTGAATAATGCTGACCGTTATTGAGGTCGTCACGGTTAGTGTTACGTCGTATATTGGAGGAATAGTCCTGTATTCTCTTGTGCATGTGCTGAAGGCTCAACCGCCATGTGTATGCAGTGTTAAAAATGTGGCCTAAGAGGCGAGGTGTGACAAGACTCGCTGCGACAGGCGCAGGGCAGGTGATCTTTACGTGTTGGTCATTTTCACCCGTGACGGTGTTTCACAAGGAGACTAGGGGAAAAATAAAACGACAAAATAAGTAACCAATGTCACCAAAAACCGCAGTTATTTGCCCTCTTTAGTTAAGGCCCTCTTTATCACCGCCGCTTGCTGCTGCTAAAGTGGAACACACACTTAAGTTTTCTCGCATGTGAAAAGTGGTTAACGTCTCAACTCTTGAGACGCGATAAACGCTAATAGAATTTCACTTAACTTTGAGTCTATGCACAGTGCTTTGCCTAAAGGTTCAATTTTGTGTAAGGTGTCGCGGAAATGCATTTCTTCATAAGGAGACTTCAAGGATTTGAAATAATTCGAGAATTGTTTCTTGCGTATGTAAAGCTCTCTCCATGTCATGAACTGAGAAAGTTTGGAATGTCATATGCAGGTGTGCCTGGAAATAACACGGCTGCAGTAATTTAAGGAGTCAAGGCAATTTAGTTCACACGCAAAAATATTTCCGTTTTCATGCTGCAGCATTCAGCGTGTAACTGCAGCGCTTCAAGCTACCGCTTCATCCGCAGTGTGGAGGCCCTCTCGGAAAAGACTGTGGACGATCTGGCGTCAAGGCTCGCCAGAATGGACTCAGCCTGCAAAAAATACGGCGAATCGCTGCGTTTACGTCATACTAGAAGTCCCCAAGGGTTCTCAATGGAACCGAATTGCACGTGGAGAACGTGTTCCCTCTATGTGGTGAAGTCACATCACTTTGCGTTTTGTTCGGTGCCGAAGGCCGCCACATCTAGTCTCAAGGCACTCCTCTTGAAAGCCGAAAAGGCCTTGGGTTCGAATCACACCGCAGACAGCATTTTCATGGACTTCCGGAGAATATATCGCGCCGTCCTTCCCGGGGCCTACTGGAGAGATAAGCTTGGGTCCGATTACACCAAGGTGATCATAGTGCGGCATCCGTTTGAAAGACTGGTCTCGGCGTACTTAGATAAAGTCAGGACTACCAATCCCTACGTGTGGGGAGCCAAGCAGATGTACAATCGAGGTTTCGTAGGCAGCGGACCAAACGGAACATTCACGTTCGCAGAGTTTGTAGACAAGATATTGAACGAGCCCGTGACGTACTGGGACCCTCACTGGACACCCTACACGCCCCGATGCCAGCCCTGCACCATGAGGTAAGTCGTTCCTTGCCTACGTAGAAAAAATATGCTAGCGTTTGCATGGTAATTAGCACTCTTAGAAACAAGCGTCTAATGAAAGATATTCCTGTTTACCTTCACTTTTGTAGTAAAATTGTAGAGCGGGTATTAAAACTGAGTTCACTTTTTGCGCAATACATGCATATAAGTCCATATAAATGAGAGAGATTACTTCCTACGATGACAGAGCAATTGAATGGCCTTCATGCTTAATCAACCTGTCTCATATTCGGCTTTCAAATTTTACGCTCCGTGGTGTACCGTGATTAGCGTGTTCGGCTACCAAGCCGGAGTTCCCGGTTGCGATGCCGACCACGGCGGCCGCGTTTCGATGCAGGCGAAACGCAAAAGGCGCCGGCGTGCTGTGCAATGTCAGAGCTGTTAAAGATCACCAGGGGGTCGAAATTATTCCCAAGCCCTCCGTTACGGTACTACTTTCTTCCCTTGTTCTTTCACTGCATTTTTTATCCCTTCCTTCACGGCGCGGCTCGGGTGTCCGCAGATAAGTGACGTACTGCGTCATTTCTTTTCCACAAAAACTAGTTATTATTGTCATTAATAATATTATATTTAGTTACCACGACTGTTTAGTCTCAGCCGTGTTTATTTCCTTCCACTTTAATGGTCACATATGTGTGGGTAAAAAATACAGTAGGCATAGTTTGTTTCATACATGCATTTCTTTCATTCATGCGTCTTCTTTTATTTTCAGTTCTTTAAATTTCTTTTATTATTCGCCTTTTCTTACTTTCAAAAACGGTCTAAGCCTTCGTTAGGATCGTGTTGATTTTACCAAATATACTGTACATATAATGGGTGACTTTACTTCCCAGGGTTAACCTGGTTGACTATGGTCTGCGTTCCATGAAGCTGTGAGGTTCGGGAAAAAGCTAATGACCTGCTCGAATTCTCGAACTTTGCGCGGCTCCAACTAAAAAAGTTGCCTGCCCCACTCAAAAAGAAGCCTGCTAGACCTGCTTCTGACAAACGCCATCAATTCCACAATCTCGGAACCTCTATCAGTGTTGTCGTCGATCTAGGTTGGCACCGTTCATGTGAGGATGTCGTTGAATCTTCAACTGTACTTAACCTGACTACGTCAATAGGGCATTACGGAGGCTGAGGCAATGGGGACTACATAGGACGGTATAGTTACTTGGGAAATGCTGATTGGGAAAGGCAGTTTTTTTCGGAAACCTGTGCCCGTACAGCTGCACAAAAGGTCACCCACATAACTGCAACTGCAATGCGCTTACATTCCAAAAATGTGTTGAGAGACTCAAGGCATCCGCACTGGTTCTGTGCCTATTTGAGGAAAAAGAATGCGCAAAAAAACTGCGTTGTCATCGATGGTATCGTCTAACATCACTTTGAGTGGTATGCAAGATACAGTGCTCATCGATCGGAGAAAGAACGCCTTTACCTCGATCAGGTTTAGGGCAAAAAGGCCCTATACAAGAACTACTCATGCGTTTCCGAAAATGTTTGCAACCGCGAGGCCGTCTGTAATAAATTGGCCGATTATTTAGCTAACGTGTATGCCGAAGCTCCAGTCACCCCCAAAAGTTACTCCTTCCTGAACAAAACGATTATTTCCTTCCTATTGAGAGCGTTTATACTAGCGAGGTAGAAGCAGCTGTACGCGCCCTGCCAAACAAAAAATCTTGAGGTGCTTACGAAATTGCTTGCGTTTATGCTTTTTCTCTGCTCATATTTTAACAATCTGGGAACAAAACAGATGGGTAATATTCATAGGAAATTGCTCTTGTTGCAGGTACAGTATCATCGGAAAAATGGAGACATTAGGCGCTGACCTGCAGCACCTCCTGCCCAAAATTGGACTGGCCGGCTGGTCGTTTCCGAAGATGAACGCCAAAAGCAGCATGCACGACTCGAGAGGGACATCCTTGCGTTTTTTCGCGGAGCTCTCGCGACAGCAGGTGCTTATGTTGTACGCCATATACATGTACGACTTCGAGCTGTTTGGATACACATTGGACGGATTCGCGAGTCTAATCGAGTGAAATTAGGAGAAATGGGAACGTTTATAAAAGGACTTTGTAACTTACAAAGGCAGTTATGTGGGGTACGTGGAGTTCCGTGCTTCTTAAAACCCAGTATCTTGCGTTATCTAGAAAAGAACCGGTATGCTTGACAACGCGCTACATGTAAATAGCGTTTTGACTTCCTTTTGCACACTGTATCAATTTGCCTCCTCTCGCAAATCACGCCATTTGTATATATACATGTAAATTACAAGAATAAACGTACGTGCTAGTCAACGCTGCCTTGTCTCTTAGGTCTGCGTCCCTGCCTTTTGCGCTGTTTTAAGTAGTATTTTGCAAATACAATTTAAAGCTGACCCTGTGTGTTGCTTCGAGGTGAATGGACGGGAGCAGCTTTCAATATAGCGCTCGAGCGGTACGACTGGGGATAAACTAATGCGAAATTTTGTAAAATGTATATCCCTTGTGAGTTACGATGGAGAGTGAGGAGAGAAGGGAAAGGATGGAAGAGGCCTGTGGCCAAGAGCTTAGTGGTAGAGGTAGTGATAGGGAAGTCGAGACCTGCCTTGTAGAGGCCCACATGGGCGGTTTCTAGAGCGTTGAGCCTGAGTGAAGGAAGCGTAGGGTGCAAAGTTCAAGACCTTGTTGAGGGCCAGCGCGTGGGCAACTCGGCACGCGTGAGCCTCGTGGAGACCTGAGCGTCGAGTGACCACGTGCCGCCAGAGGTGAGTAACCGAGGGGCAGGTGGTGACAGCGTGGTGTAGTGCACTGCACGGGCTCGGGCCGGCTCGAAAACCCGGGCCCGGCCCGGCCCGTGGGCCAGGCCGGGCCGGTACATGGTCTGTTTTGCCGCGCCTGGGCCGGTCCCGGGCCTGAAGTTGCGGGCCCGGGCCAGGATCGGGTATAAAGCTGCGGACCCGAGTCGGGCTTGGGTTCGTGCAGAAACGGCTGGTGTCCGATTATTCATTCACTATTGCAGAGTGAAGTACACAACTGCGGCATTGGAGCAGCGACACAGATGAGCTATGGGTTATAGTACGCGCTGAGAAAAAAAAAACTATGCTTTATTCATTGATTTATTTATTTCCTTATTTCCACGCCGCCGTGGCTTAGGGGTTTAGTGGCGGTGGCTTGATTACTGAGTCGGGGAACCAGGATTTGCTCCTAGCTTCGGCGGCCGCATTTCTATTTCGGCGGCAAGCGTGACAGCCATATACTTTGTAGTATCATTAATGGCTCGTTGAAGAAACCCATCTGGTCGAAATGATCCGGAGCCCTCTGCTTCGGTGTCTTTCACAGCCTGACTCCCCTTGGGCCCTTAAAGGGCAACTCCGGCGATTTTTTGATGTGCATCGATTGAAATGAAATTTTAAGTCTGTATTGTATATGATAGTCTGATGCCTCATGTAAAATTTCGCACCTGAAACCGGCGCAGTTTTTCCGCAACCGAATTTTGAAGACAAGAGCTCCTCGACGCGAGCTGACGCGAGCGGCACCCACTGATCGAGCAACTTCTACAGGCCACCCTGTTCTGTGACCTCTCTGGCGGGGTGGCGTGTCAAGCTGGTTGGGTGCGCGCTGGTGCTGGCAGTGCAGGGGAAAACTGAAAACAGGTTTTCAGGAAAGTAAATGACGCAGTAATGAACACCCTAACCGCGATGTAAGGGAGGAGTGAAAGAAGAAAGAAAGAGGTCCGTAGCGGAGCTCTCCGGAATTATTTCGACCACCTCTGCAATTTCGCGCCATCTCAACGTGCCTGATGTAATGTTGAAATATACCTGCGCTTAAAAGACTCGGACTGAATGAAAGAGACACACACACAAAGCGCTGGACTTACAACTGAATTTTTTTTCGGGAAACACTGCTCCTTATGCACACCAGCAGCTGATAAAAAATGGAAGATGGTAACACCCGGATGATAAAAATTCGACAACTGTCTCGTCACATGTCCAGTCCTACCTTCCCTTTTGTAAAAATGCCCTTTCCTTTGATAGTAGTGAAAGGGACGTGCTACTCACACATGCAACCCCACTTTCCGCTATACTCATGGCTTCAATTATTTCACGCGCCGTTTGGTCACGGTTCCTGCTTACTATCTTCGTCTCGTTATAGGAAGGTACACATTTACACTCTTGACAATGAACAACCAAATTCCCATCGCCCTTCCGTTCCATGTTCTTCCGATGTTCACGGAGCCGCTCGTTCAAACATCGCCCCGTTTGGCCTACATATGCTTTGCCACATGTAAGCGGCAACCTGTATACCACACCTTCTGCGCATGCGACCATGGGGACTTGGTGTTTCTTTTTACACCACTTAGCTTTTCTTTCTGGGTACGTTACTATTTTGCATAAGTTTTCCAATTTTTCCGGGGCTGAAAAAACGACGTTAGTTTTTACCTTCGAAGCAATTCTTTTAAGATTATGGGACACCCCATGAATGTACGGAATCACCACCGTTTTTTCCTTTTGTTTTGCTCCCTCCTTGCTAGGCACCGTACCCTTTTTGCCAAATTTCTTGAGCATGCTTTTTGCCACCGGCACCAAAACCTGATCCGGATAACCTGCTTCCTTTAGCCTCACCACCTGCTGCTCAAAACTTTCTTTGACTAATTCCGGGCAAGATTTCTTCAACGCATTTTGAAAACATAACCTCACGATTGCCCTCTTCACTAATTTTGAATGTGCAGAGCTGAACGGAAGCAAACCTTTGTTACCTCTAGGATGGTACATCCAAAATGTCCCATCAGGGACATTTATGCAAACTTATGCAAAATAGTAACGTACCCAGAAAGAAAAGCTAAGGGGTGTAAAAAGAAACACCAAGTCCCCATGGTCGCATGCGCAGAAGGTGTGGTATACAGGTTGCCGCTTACATGTGGCAAAGCATATGTAGGCCAAACGGGGCGATGTTTGAACGAGCGGCTCCGTGAACATCGGAAGAACATGGAACGGAAGTGCGATGGGAATTTGGTTGTTCATTGTCAAGAGTGTAAATGTGTACCTTCCTATAACGAGACGAAGATAGTAAGCAGGAACCGTGACCAAACGGCGCGTGAAATAATTGAAGCCATCAGCATAGCGGAAAGTGGGGTTGCATGTGTGAGTAGCACGTCCCTTTCACTACTATCAAAGGAGAGGGCATTTTTACAAAAGGGAAGGTAGGACTGGACATGTGACGAGACAGTTGTCGAATTTTTATCATCCGGGTGTTACCATCTTCCATTTTTTATCAGATGCTGGTGTGCATAAAGAGCAGTGTTTCCCGAATAAAAATTCAGTTGTAAGTCCAGCGCTTTGCTTGTGTGTCTCTTTCTTTCAGTCCGTGTCTTTTAAGCGCAGGTATATTTCAATATGGTAAACCAACTCGCCCAAGAAACCACTCTGCTGATGTAATGTGTACGCCAGAGTGATGGGTCACGGCAACTTCTTTTGTGCTGTGGGGTGCACAAATTCTCTATCTGTGATAGCGGGTGTGATCTAGCGCAGGTTTCCTAGCGATAAGAACCTTCGCGACAAGTTGGTGAGAGCTGTCCGCCGTGTAAACTGGTCTCCGAGGAAGCATTCCCGCTTGTGCTCGGAACATTTCGGCCCAGATTGCTATGAAGTCAGCGTGTACTTCAAAGAGAGCTTTGTACTCGCTAATGCTTCGTTGAACTGGCGCTTGAAGGCATATTCTATGCCAACGTTATTCTAGTACAACCGTCTATAGCAGCGGCCAGCTGAATGAAGCGCGGCTGTCGAGCACCCTAGCGATGACAAGGTGGTCTTCGCATTGTACTTGCGGGGTGCTTTCGACAATGTGACGCATGATATCATCCTCTCCCACCTGTCCCAAGTGAACTGTGGGTACAACACATTCCAATACATTAAGCAATTCCTCACAGATCGGCAATCATATATCCGACTCGAAGACAGTGAACATGGCCCGTACCATTTAGGTACGCGAGGAACTCCACAGGGAGCAGTTCTCTCGCCTCTTCTCTTCAATCTGGCCATGATGAAGCTCCCTACCCTGCTGGGTGAAGTCCCGGGTGTGCAGCATGCCCTGTCGCGGACGACATAACCCTCTGGGCAACACACGGTTCGGTTGGATAAATCTAGGCCAACCTGCAGCAAGCGGCGGCTATTGTGGACGATTATGCACACCGCTGCGGCCTTGAATGCTCCCCGAGCAAATCGGAATTCGTGCACATACGTCCCAATCCAAGGTGCACAACCAAAATTGCCCTCTCCGTGCTTAGTGGCCCGATACCTGACCACGATGAAATCAGAGTATTAGGACTCTACATACAAAAGAACCACAAGATTGACACCACGCTGAACAAACTTCGCAAGGTGGGGGATGAGGTGGGCCGTATGGTCCGCGGGTATCAAACAAACGAGGGGGGTTGCGATGCAAAGGCACCCTGCGGCTGGCCAATGCATTCGTAACCAGTCGAATCCTGTATTCGGCAACGTACCTCCACCTGCGCAAATGCGATGAGAACGCACTCGAAGCGATTCTCCGAAAAATCTATAAGAGAGCTCTCGACCTCCTAATTGCAACATCCAACCAACGTCTCCTCGGCCTGGGGATGACGAACACCTTTGGGGAGCTGCGCGAGGCTCATCTCAGCAATCAATACTTCCGGTTAAGCAAAACACGTGCAGGTAGCCGCCTACTGACCCGCCTCCACATCAATTACACAACCCAAGAGGAGAAGCGGGTATCCATGCCCGAGGCCTGGCGCTTCGCACTAAAGGTTCGCCCCTCCCCAATAACATGACAAAAGATGCCCATGATGGCCGCCGGCTCGCGCGAGCGGAGGCCATTTCCAAGCAGTATGGGGCTCGACGAGGGGTATTTTACACGGACGCGGCCGGTCCACACCAGGGGGGTTGGTACACGGCTGCCGTTGTCCACCAAAACAACCCAGTTCAGGGCCGCACCTTCCGTGCCCCCAACATTACATTGGCGGAGGAAGTTGCTATCGCACTTGCAGCTGCGGATCCAGCGTCCCGAGTCATTATCACCGACTCAAGGGAAGCTTGCCGCAATTTTGAACAGGGCCAAATTCCAGATAGTGCTACACAGATGTGAGTACCGGGATTTCCCAACCCGGCGCACCATCATCTGGGCCCCAGCACATGCGGGGATAGAGGGAAATAAGGTAGCGGACACTACCGCCCGCGCGCTTAACCACCAGGCATCGCCTCTTTCGCCGCCTGATCCGGCTACTGATTTTAATCCCGCTATTACTTTTCGGGAGATCTCTCTCCTGTATCAAAACGCTCACGGCCGATACTCACCCCCCTGTAAAGGCCTGAAGAAGGCAGAGGAGCGTTGCCTACTTCGCCTCTACGCCAATACGGTACTGTGCCGGGCAGTGCTCAAACATTTCAATTCGGCCTTTTCGGGCGAGTGTCCACACTGTAGGGAAGTGTTTGCGGACACGTATAACATGGTGTGGGCATGCCCTGCCAATCCTGCTTTCCCACCCCACCCGAGAGGACTGGGAGGCTGCCCTGCTCGGCTGCTAAACTCTCCAGGACCAACGAGCCCAGGCCGCCGCGGAGGCCACAGGGGTCCTGGACTAGGGATCCCTCCTAGTGAATGTGAGGGCCGGGCCCTTCAGGCACGGTCCAAGCAATACCTCTGTATATAGTATAAATAAATGTTCTGCACCACCACCACCACCGTCAAGAAGAAGCGGTATGTTGGATTGTAGAACTGTAGCTGGCGTGAACTCACTTCCAATAGCTCGCCATCGAGAAAGCTTCGCAGAAAGAACTGTTGGTGATGCATGCCCCTGTAAGGATGTTGTGCATCGCGGCAACGTTCCGGCAGCAGATTCTTTCATCAGGCTGGGTCGGCCGGCACTGGCCACACGAACAGCTGTCGGCGGGAGCATCTCATTAACTTTTGTTCTGACGACTCTGCCACAAATGCATGCACGAGAAATGACTCAAGTAATCACTTCTCCGAGTTCAGACCGCCTCCATGCTGCAGGTGACGCGGCCTGTGGTGTGACTCGGCTGGCTCGGGCGGCGGTGGATCATACCTGAAAGGCGACTCGTCCAGTCCAAAATCGTCGAATGAGTCGTCTTCTAACGACTCGCTGGTCTCGGAAAAGCTTTCCTCCTCGCTTTCAGTCATGTCGACAGCGCGGCTCAGGGTAGTTGTGATATCTTCGGGGACTTCACAGCGCGGCGAACCCTCTCGTGACGTCACAGTCAATACGGCACCTCCTCGGTTTCGGTTTTCCGGTTTCGGTTTCGAGTTCTGCGTTTCTCGATGTTTAAAATTTATTTTACGGTTGCTTTTAAAAACCTTGTATCGTACACATTACAGGAGGTTCTTAGGAACACAAAACAGCCATTAACTTAAAATGCCTGAAAAATCGCCGGAGTTGCCCTTTAAGCCCCAAAAACATTGCTTTTATTTCATAGCTATATTATTCTCATGTGAGAAAATTCACAAAATAAAGCGCGTTTGGTTTTCTTTTTGATCAGCTGACCGGAACGTCTCGTAAATGAAATACACACAAAAGCTCGCGAGAGTTTGTAAATCTAATCTCATAACCACATCTATCCCTCCTCGCTTCTTCAGCCTGGTTGTCATGACAACTGTTTTGCTTTTTAAGTTATCACGTATGGTTCGCCCTTTATCTTCTGCTCCACCAGCAAGAGTAAAATCCAACGGGTCTTAATTGGCCATTGATCGTTCGTCATCCCAAAACACATCCATACACTATTAGAAATGCATTCGGGAAGAACATATTAGTTTAGGACGCTTACAGTCTTCAAAGCACACACCGTGAAATACTCAAGCCTTTTAGCTTTTCGTTTCAGCTGAAAGGCGACCAGTTAGGCTATGAGTTCAACCTGTAAGATCGCATTCACTGCACAAATGTCATCCCACTGCTTGCTAGGCAGCTTTAATGTTTATACTTCATGGCGGCAAAATATAACTGATTAAAATCATGGGGTAATGCAAAGTAGTCAATTACGCGCGTATGCAGCCCTTTTTATTTGACTCTCAGAACTTCAGAGTTTATCTTTGCGCACCTACACGAGATCACTGCCCAAAAGACGGGCCTGGCGAGCACTGCTCTTAATCACTTCCTCCTGGGTTAAAAAGAACCAACTTTCTGCAAGCCAAACGGCGGTTTCAGAACCTTTGTCGGCCAGTTTCTTATCGGTCTACTAGCGGTCTACTTGCTCAGTGGGCAGTATACCTCAAGCGTTACTGTGAAACAGGCCGGGCCGTGCCCGGGCTGGGCTTCACTCCGGAATTCACGGGCCGGGCCCGGCTCGCTAGATCGATAATTAGCGGGCCTGGGCCGGGCCCGGGCTTGAAGCCGCGGGCATGGGCTGGGCTCGGGCTCCAGGTCTCGGGCCCGGGCCGGGCTTTGGCCTCAGTTTGTGGCCCGTGCAGTGCTCTAGCGCGGTGGAGGGCTTGCACATTCTTGGCCGCATGCAAAGGGAAGCCAAGAACTTTGCACTGTGTGACGACAGGAATGAGAGCCAGATACGTGGAGAGAGACGAAGTGGTTGTGTGAGCGCTAGTAGGAGGAATGGTTGAGAAGGAGAAGCTCGGATATCTTAGCAGCAGGAGAGAGGCCAGCGGTGGTGAGGAAGGGGTGGATGAGATCTAGGCCACGTTGCAGGGTGTCCTGTAAGTGACCGGGAGAGCCAGACGAACACCACAGAGTGATGTCATCGGCGTAAAATATATGATGGAGGTCGGGTTTGCCTTACCCGTCAGGGTCAGTGGTTATTGACTCAAGGTGGTATCTCGCCCCTTCCAATCTCCTCGTTTACCTCTCCGAGTGCCACCCCGTCTCCTAATCTTTGTATCCTCCCCCTCCCGACCAACATGCCCCCCCAGCCTGCACGCCGGCCGCCCTCATGCGGCCGCGCAGCACCTTTCCCCTCTCTTCGGTACCCAGGAGGTATCCTACATGGATGTCTCCTTCGTGGCTCCTCGAGGCTCCTCTGCGGCTGCCCCTGTACAATCCCCAACTCCCCGCTCCAGAAACCCACACCAGCGGGCCGTACCTACGCCCTCTGGACGCATTGTCCCTCGAGGTCCTTGCCATTGCGCCGGCCCTACTCTCATTTGCCCTCCTTCCCTCTCTCCAAGAGTGCGCAGTCTATTGAGACTCACAAGCTGCTGTACACCACATAGAGAAACGCGCCCTAACTCCTTCTCTCCAACAGGAGGTCTAACGAGCGGTATCCGCACTGCAGCCTTCCGTCGTTTTCTTCTCCTGGGTTCCTGGGCATTAGGGGATTGGCGGCAGTGAGCTGGCCCGTCAGCTCGCCCGCGACACACTTTTCCGGGCACCGTTGATCCCCTTGGCCAAGCCCTCCGAGAACGGTGGGAGACTCACCCTTCGCCTCACCATAAAAGAGGTGTACCTCGAGCTCCGCCTCGACAAACGCCTTTAGCCTCCCCTTCATCCATCACTCACGGTGCCGGAGTCTCGCGTTCTTCGGCATATCCAGATTAATGCAGTCATTCCCCCTTCCCGCCTCCTTCTCTATCACTATCGATCGGACTCCTCCAGTCCCAACGTCCAATTTATCTATGCGGACCCGGCCCATTGCCTCTCCTATTGCCCGGCTGCTCAGCAGTCGGGTTCCTACCCCCGCCTTCTCTACCCATCACCACCTTGCTCGGCTGGCTTGGCACTGAAGAGGAGGAAGAACAGCGACTTCTGGTCGCAAAGGCGGCCGACATGCTCGGCCCGTAAATTTTGGTCGAATCAATGTATTCTGCTACTACTACTACTATAGCCTTTTATGGAAAAACGTTCAGTTCGAACCAACCTTCATCGAAAAACATTACCGACGATTACGTTACTTCCTAATGCGAAATTTGAGCGCAGCAAAAAGCTGTTTCACCTTTTCGATAGATTGAGGCAAAGAAATCGAGCAACACATGTATGCGCTATCACAGAGTTTTTTTTATTTTTCACACGTATTCCTTTAACAAAGATTCCACTAACAGTTCTTGACAGTCATGAAGGAAGCTTTGTGGTCGGAGAAATAGACTGATATATGTTCGACTTGGTACACCAATGCTTGATTCTCAAAGACGAGATCTATACAAGTGCCGAAGGTCCGCCGGGTCTCCAACAAGCGAGGCGGATTACGAAGCAAGGATGCACTGCGGCTTGCCCATGCTTTCGTAACGAGTAGAATCCTCTACTCAACTCCCTACTTGCACCTGCGCAAACACGATGATGAGCAACTGGAGGTCATCCTGCGGAAAGTCATCAAGCGGGCACTCGATCTCCCGGTCACCACGTCCAACCAGAGACTTCTGGCCTTGGGCGTGGTGAACACATTCCGGGAGCTTCGAGAAGCCCACTTAGTCAACCAATACACGCGTCTTGCACAGACCACGTCCGGTCGCCGCCTCTTGGACCGGCTACACATAAAACACGACTGCCACATTGAGGAAAGGGAGAGAGTGCCAGAACCCTGGAGACGCGCCCTCCGGGTCCGACCCCTTCCCCGCAACATGTCCAAAGAAGACCATAGCGGTCGCCGCCAGGCGCGCGCGGAAGCGTTGGCGCGATACTATGGTAACCAAGAACATGTGTATTACGTAGACGTTGCCGGCCCACACCACGGGGGGTGGTACACGGCCGCAGTCGTACACAACACAAACACAGTTAACGGGCTCACTTTCAAAGCCTACAGCGCAACACACGCGGAGGAGATTGCCATTGCTCTGGCTCTCACGAATCCCAATTCAAAACACATCATCACCGACTCGCGAGGGGCCTGTCGGAACTACGAGTTGGGCTGGGCTCCCCCGCTTGCCTGGCGCATACTGGAATATAGCTGTCGATCTGAAGATCCAACTCCACGCAACCTGATTTGGGCCCCCGGTCACCAGGGACTCCAGGGAAACGAACAGGCCGATCAGGCCGCCCGCGCACTCTCTCCCCGGGCTATCTCCCTGTCCTTGGAAGGGTACTCCCAATCAGACAATCTGGCCATTACATTCAAACAAATCACCGATTACTACAAGGAGGAGCACCGGCGCTACCCGGCCCCTTGTAAGGGTGTGGATCGCGCTGACGAGCGCCTCCTCATCAAAATTCTCACTAACACTGTACTGTGCCCGGCGGTGCTTAAACATTTCAATACATCCTTTGATGGCACGTGCCAGTTCTGTGGGGAGGTGTCTGACACCTTCCACATGGTTTGGGCGTGTCAATCTAACCCATCTATCCCCCCCAACCCCAACCCCACCAGAGAGGACTGGGAGGCGGCCCTGCTCGGCTGTCAAGATCTAAAGAGCCAAAAGGCCTTGGTTCAACGGACGCGGGCGGCGTTGCTTGCCAATGGGGCCCCGGAATAGGGGCTCCACCTAGTACTGTGAGGGGAAAGGGCCAATAGGGCCTACCCCAATCACCTCTCTGTAAAATATTTAATTGCCCATAAATGTTTTTCACCACCATACAAGTGCCTCGCGAGGTTGTCACAGCCGTGGGACGCGTTACGAGCGAGAGGAACGGGATGTTCTCCCGCATAAGTGTTAGGAAATTGCTGTTTGTCTTTATGTCAACATTAAAGTCCCCCACTACTAACATCGGTGTGGATCGATGGACGGTTAATGCGAGTTGCAGGAAGTGCACGACGTCTTTCGTGAGTGCGGTAGGGGCGAAGTAGGCAGCTACTACCAGCAAGCCGTTGGGCAACTTTGCGGCGCACAGTTCGCCAAGTTCATGTGACGTGCCAAACATTTCGACTGGTATTGCAGAGAGACCTGTGCGCAAGTAGATAGCGACTCTCGCCGCTGTGTTGTGGTCTCTGCGAGCACCACAGCAGTATAGGAAATCTATTCGGCTATTCTCAATGTTTTTTGCTGGCTTCAATGGATCGACGGCAGCATTCCATTTATTGGATTGCATTTATTGCATGGTGCAAATATTACAGAATGGCATTCTTCGCTCTTCGGGATCCATCCAGGTTTCAGCAAAGCAAAGTACAGAGGAATGGCGCAGAATGTGATCGTGGTGTACGTCCTTGGCATGTGCGGCAAGGGAGCGTACGTTAAGAATGTGGTTGTGAATGATGAATCAAGTGCTGCCAGCGAATGACGCGTCCATTGGCTGTCTGCGTGTGTTACTGATGTGTGGTTAACATGTTAAGCTTCGCCTGTAAGAGTGGAACGCGACAGCGTCTTGCAACGCTGCCAGGGAGTCCACAGAACGCCATCGCCAATTCGGCTGTACGCCTTGCTGGACGGTAAATTTATTTTTTGAGGAAAGGAAATGTATCTCTCTCGCATATCTGGGTGGACACCTGCACCTCGCCGTAAGGGGAAGGGGGAAGATGGGAGTGAACGAAGACGCCGTATTAGCTAGACGCGCCTTTGTTCATTCCGAACCATTCAGCTGGCATTACGGAGTGGCTAGCGTGCTCGTATCGCACTCCGGAGACCCTGGTTCGATTCCCCAACTCTACCAATTTCGTTCTCGGTTTTATAGATTTATGCGGTCTAACTAGAAAGGTTAATTAGGCTATTTCATATTTACATTATTGCATTTCTATCCATCGTGTTCTGTCATTAACCTGTCAATTGTTGGAACTGTCTAGGATGTTCGACACAACGTATATGAAACGAGCAACGTCTTACTGAGTGGGGAAGTGCGTGGTGGTGGAGGGAACGCGGCTTCGTACTTATCTGTTTTTTTTTCAGCAGCGTCTCCTTCCGCGGACGCTGTTGTCGCTGCGGCGCGCGTCTTTCTTTTCTTTTCTTCTGACCTCTTCATTCTCCTCTATACTAATTAGGCTAATTGATTAATTAAGCAATTAACTAAATTCAGTCCAACTTAGTTGCAGCATCACTATACGATGCCTTTGATTGGTTGCATGGTTACTAGCCAAAGTACAATTGGCCCCATTTGAAATTCGCGCACTGTGACGTCACGAGCATTTCGACCAATTGAAAAGCATGACATTGGGGGCGGAGCTGGTTACGAGGCCGACGCCGACGCCGACGCCGACGCGGAACCCAGGAACGGACGCCAAAGAGCTGCGCTCTAAAACGAGAAAGCCACGAGCACAATACCCTTTAAACAGCAGCTGTACAAACAATTCACTATTATTTGTGCCGCAGTGCATAGCGCTCTAGAGAAGTGTTTTAGGTCTATATTAGGTAGTTCCAGATAAACACCAATTAATGAGAAATGTAATACAGGAAATGCTTTAGTACCACAGGCTTCGGTGAAGACGTACTGAGACATAATGTCTTGCCTTTAAGCTAAAGCGATCAAGTCTCAGCGGAGCGGGTATCATGTAAATGTAGCATCAAAGTATGAGTTGAAAGCAACATCCACAAGTGCATTTTTGAGATTTTATTTTCAACAGAGATCACTACTAAAATAAAATCATACTTCAGAAGCCAGGGATAGTGCAAGCACTGTGAAGCAAATTAAAAGCTGCTATCGAGGCATGTTTTGTTACCTCTGCCATGTTTTTATATGAACATAAGTACTAAGATTGTTTGCAAGATACCGCAGTACTTGGAGAAAACACTCCTGTTGGCGATTCCAAATTTAGGATGGCTACTTCATTTATTTAAAGAACAAGTGCTATGATGTTGACGACAACGGCTAACTGCCACTCAGTGCTCATGGCAGTACAGCGGCTCAAGCTGCAGACAATGGCAGACTTCCGGCAACATCCGCAGTAGTAAGGGAAAGGGAAGCTGCGCATCGAATAGCTGTGTCGAAGAGATTTTGGCTCCCTTCGGAAAATTGTTACTTAATCAAGACGTGCTCCACATGCGTGTCAGTGGTATCTAATCTTTCTAAAAGCACAGTTTTTTCCCGTAACATTTTACTTACAGACGTTACAAATGTTACGCTCCATTAAGAATAATGGCAATAAAAGGAGCACAAGCTGCCTTCCGACGTCATGGATCAGCTCCGATGTTCGAGATAACTGCATGGGACGCTAGCGACGTTGCTTTTAAGTATAATAGATATTTATATCTTTCCTTCAGCCCTGCAAGAGGAAGGAGTTAAGAGTTAACGGAAGGCATAAATGCTATGCCAGATTATTGACGGGATCTCGAGTCATCCCAGAAATCAGCAGCGACTTCCCTCGCTGCACATGTTTTTGAAAGATTGGAAGGCCGGAGTAGTGCAACATACATGAGCACGAGTAAGCGAAAATGCATTGTTTTGATGCCTCTCGAGTCTTTTGGTTTTATCGAATAGATACCCAATAATGTGTTACTGAAGGAAGAGCGGCTTTTTTTGCTACTAAATGTTGTGGGATCGTCACCGCCCGAGTGACGGTGTGCTAATTAGGTGGCACTGCGACCGCATATCGCGGATTCGGGCCAGAGCAAGCTGAGGGCACTGCCAGCGTTTGGTGCACGCCTGCGCACTCGCTCCGAAGGTAGGAAGGCACAGTTATTCCAAAACACAAGCGTTTATTACACAGTAAGCTGAATAACATAACACTGTACTAAAAATCAGGTTCGAAAGTATACGTGAAAAAAGGGTAATACGCCCTCTCACAGCGGCAGATCCTTGCTATATGACTGAATTTGAGAAGGGAAATATCCATTGCCAAAAAGCACTACCTTGCGTCGCTACCTATCAGACCATGCTTTTTATTTTCGGAAGGTTCTTATCTTCCCCTGTGTATATTAATTTCATTTCTTTCGTCCTTCAGCTGCTATGTTTAGTTGTTACCTTATGAAGCCACTCTCTTTAGTACATCTATACATGTCGCGCTTGAAAATCTACACCCTGGTTCATTGATATTTCCACCTTTTCTTGCCAAATTTATTCAGTTCAGATTTCTATACGAGTATATTTTTTGTTGCCGTACACTCTTCTACACTTGAGAAAAATTACCTCCGAGTGAATAAAATACAACCTCTTTACATCCGACACGCCGCGTGCCGTATCCAGGTGGTTGCTTGGGCGAGCGAAGCGTCAACAAGAACGACGACTGAGAGCAGAAGCACGAAGATGATGATGAAGAAGAAGGCACGAAGCGCGCGTATGTGCCATTTTCATGTGGAGAAGAAGAAGAAGAAGAGCGCATCGACCATACAGAACGAGGCAAGAAACATGGCGGCTGTGGTCTTCGCTGACTTGCGCTGGGATTGCTGGGGCCGCATGCTTTACCGGCGAACCTGTGTTCCAGCAATGGGAAGAGCGTCCACAAAGGCCCTCGTTCTCGGATTGGTTGCGGCTGCTGCTGCATTCGCCCACCTCAGCATTCTTAGCTCCTCTCTCTTCTACCCACCGGTGCGTAAATGTGTTTACCAAGAGCTATAGTGGACAGTATTTCATTTGAGTGCATTTATGATTTATTTGCCACAACGCACAGACCTGTGCGTTTAACGATCCTAGGTAGTAGGTAACAACAAGGTTACGTAATGGCTGAGCTCTCGAAACAGATTTGCAGTATTTCCAGCTGGTATAACTGTTGAGTGAATGCAAGCACCGTAGCCCTTCTCGCACAATATTGTTACGGGGATGTAGCGTCGACAATAAATTAAGGCGCAATGTTCCGCAGTCTTTTCATGGTTTTCGTTTATTCGATAAGAGCTGTCGATTTTTTTCTCAAAACGCTCTACTTGTCTCTGAATTGTAATTACTGTGGCATTGATAAAACCACAAGGGCTCCCGGTTGTTATGGTGTGTTGCTGGTTTTCTCGGAACCTAACTATGCGGATGGCCACGAAACTAAGTCGCCATGCTGTGATCAAAGAGAAGACAAATTGCACGTTCCTATTGTGGCAAATTACGATTCTTCAGAAGTGCTCAGACAGACATTTGATTTGGGCCTTGGGAGTTGCCCTTCCAGCTCTATAAGGCGGGTTGCATAGTTACCGCTGTGGTTTATAGAAGAGGCCGATGCGAGAGAGTTATTGAGGCAAAAACGCCCAGTGCTGTTGAAAATTAGAGAATCTTTAATAATTTTCGAACAAAACTCTAAATATCTGAGATTTCTCAGAGCCTGTGATTGCGCAATAAGGCAAGCGGGGTTTCTCTATTGCTCGCGTATTAACACCAGCATTGAATATTCTTATTCCGGGAGAATATTTTCAAAACAGGATCTGCACAAAGCCCCCGGCTACTTCTGTTTCTCCTCTCCTGAGAATTCACAAGGGCCGTTGGTTCTAGGAATGAGTGAACTGATATTATTAGAAAAGAGGTATAAAGCTGTACTCTAGCACACTCTCTTTTATAAAAGAGTGTGCACTAGCGGACAGCTTTATCCCTTTTCAACACCTTTCCCTTTACTATGTTGTTCCGAGCCCTCTTCTCAGGGCCTCCTTCGCAGTCCGGCAGCAGGACTGACCAGGGGAACATTTCCCAACTCATGCCATTTTAGGTAATGAGAATACTAGTAAATTTCAAGACAGTTTTTTTTGGCTACAAGCTGCTGAACACAGATGATTTAAGCTGCTTCATGCCTCGCTGCAAAGAGCGATTACACAGAACCTACGACTATCGCCCAGTGCGGGCATCGTCTTGAATGTAGCCTGCTTAGGCTAGCTTGAACCGAATTTCATGAGAAGCACACAATATGTTGCCCACAGAGCTTCAATAAGAACTAATTTAAATAATGTGTCTATGGAAATGTTCGAATGAAATGTAAGATTATCGCCTCAGGATTGAAAACCCAACATAGTTGTATGGACTAAAGAGCGAAGTTGAGTTCGGCCTTTGTTATATTCTTGGTTCCACTTCTAAGTGCTTTTTGAGGATACTTGTTATTTGGATATTAGATATTGGATGGTCGAAAAGGGAAAGTCTGGTAGGGAAATGCGACTGAGGAAATTTTCTGTCCTGATTTGTGTGGGAGGTGGCGACCATGTTGTTATTTATCAACGAAAAAGGCATTTGTGATAAAGCTTGCTGATTGGCAGGGGCGAGGGTAGAGCGGATACATAGATATGGGCACAATGGGTCCGAAACAGTTTTTTACGACGGTAGTGGTGCCTGTGTATTAAAGCGTAAGCACTGTATGGCTGGGCTGGCGATTTCGGGTCATCACGAGCTTGTCCGCATGATTACGTCCTAGCGAATGGGTTTATGTGAAAAAAATGATACCATTGGATAGAGTATCGAAATATCTCCTACGGAAAACCAGGGGAGTTGAGGTGGGGTAATTACTTAATTGGAGCCAAAAATGTCCACAAAGTGGGCCGGGCCACAGTAAACGTAGCGCCAAATTGAAAGCGCCGGCGGTGTGGCACCACGTGACCGAAAGTGCAGGCTGAGCCAACCCCTAGCGCCAAGTTTGAAGACGAAGCGTGGCGCGGAGTTTGAAAGCTCAGATGGGCAATTAATTGAACTTGATTAAATAAGACAATTAATCCTGGTATCGATAAGGCATCGATAAAGTATCGAAAATGCTTACGCATTTATCTAATGTCGGCGCCGCAGTTATCTCTAACGTTTTTTTTTCCTTTTTTTTCCTAACAAAACACTCTTATCGCTAAAACATTTACAATGCCATCATAATGACCATCATAATGACTGGTGCTCGACAACTGTGAACAAAGAATGCCATCTAATTTATCTAATTCTGAGAAATGCTGTGTCCATCTGCTAGACGTTATTGAATAATGCTGACCGTTATTGAGGTTGTTACGGTTAGTGTTACGTCGTATATTGGAGGAATAGTCCTGTATTCTCAAGTGCTTGTGCTGAAGGCTCAACCGCCATGTGTCCGCACTGTTAAAAATGTGGCCTAAGAGTCTTGCGGTGACAAGACTCGCTGCGACAGGCGCAGGGCAGGTGATCTTTACGCGTTGGTCATTTTCGCTCTTGACGGTGTTTCACAAGGAGCGTAGGAAAAAAATAAAACGACGAAATAAGTAACGAATGTTACCAAATACCACAGTTATTTGCTAGTGTTTATCGCCGCCGTTTGCTGCTGCTAAAGTGGAACACAAAGTAAAGTTTTCTCGCAAGTGAAACGTTGCTGACGTCTCAGCTTTTCAGACGGGATAAACGCTAATAAAATTTCACTTAACATTAAGTCTATGCACAGTGCTTTGCCTATAGGTTCAATTTCGCCTAAGGTGTCGCGGAAATGCATTTCTTCATAAGGAGACTTCAAGGATCCCAAAATAATTCCCGTATTGTTCTTTTTGTATGTAAAACCCTCTGGATGTCATGAACAGAGAAGGGTTGGCATTTCATATAGAGGTATGCCTTAAATATAGCACGGCTGTGGTAATTGAAGGATTAATGGCATTTATTTTCACTTGCAAAAATATTTCCGTTTTCACGCTGCAGAATTCAGAGTGCAACTGCACCGCTTCGAGTGACCGCTCAATCCGCAGTGTGGATTCCCTCTCGGATAAGACTCTGGGCGAAGTCGCGTCAAGGCTGGCCAGAATGGAATCAGCCTGCAAGAAATACGGCGAATCGCTTCATTTACGTCATACTGGAGGTCACCAAGGGTTCCCAAAGGAACCGCTTTGCACGTGGAGAACGTGTTCCCTCTATGTGGTGAGGTCACGTCACTTCGCGTTTTGTTCGGTGCCGAAGGCTGCCGCATCCGGTCTCAAGGCACTCCTCTTGAAAGCCGAAAATGCCTTGAGTTCGAATCACACCGCTGACAGCATTTTCTTCGACTTCCGGAGAAAATATCGCGCCGTACTTCCCGGCGCCTACTGGAGAGACAACCTTGGGTCCAACTACACCAAGGTGATCGTAGTGCGGCATCCATTTGAAAGACTGGTCTCGGTGTACTTGAACAAAGTCAGGACTACCAAACCCTACGTGTGGGGAGCCAAGAAGATGTACAAAGAAGGATTCGTAGGCAGCGGACCAAACGGAACATTCACGTTCGCAGAGTTTGTGGAGAAGATTTTGGACGAGCCCTTGACATACTGGGACCCTCACTGGACACCCTACACGCATCGCTGCCAGCCCTGCACCATGAGGTAAATCGCTCCTTACCTGCGTAGGAAAAATACGCTAGCCTTTACATGGTGATTAGCGCTGCTAGAAAACAGCGTGTAGTGAAATATATTCCGGTTTACCTCCACATTTGAAGCAAAATTGTGTAGCGGGTTTTAAAACTAAAGTTACATTGAGCGCAGTACATAAAGTCCAATTACATAAGGAAAATTGGTTCCTAGGATGGCAGAGCAATTGAAAGGCCTTCATGCTTAATCAACCTGTCTCATATTCGGCTTTCAAATTTCGCACTCGGTGGAACCGCAGTGATTAGCGCTTCCGGCTACTAAGCCGGAGTTCCCGGTTGCGATCCCGACCACTGCGGCCGCGTTACGATGGAGGTGAAACGCAGAAGGCGCCCGTGTGCTCTGCGATGTCAGAGTAGCTAAAGGTCACCAGGTGGTCGAAATCATTCCCAAGACCTCCGGCCGTTACGGTACTGCATTCTTCCGTTGTTCTTTTACTGCATTTTTTACCCCTTCCTTTACGGTGCGGCTCAGGTGTCCGCAGAGATGTCAGACATACCGCGCCATTTCTTTTCCTCAAAAACCAGTTATTATTAACATTAATAATGTTATATTTAGTTACCACGTCTGTTTAGTGTCTGCAGTGTTTATATCCTTCCTCTGAAATGGTCACAGATGTATGTCTAAAGAAATACAGTAGACACGGTTTGTTTCATACCTGCATTTGTTTCTTTCATTTTCGTCCCTTTATTTTGAGTTCTTAATTTCTTTTATTATTCGCCTCTTTTTATTTTCAGAAACTGTCTAAACCTTCGTGAGGATCGTGATGATTTTACCAAATATACTGTATCGCGTGTTGCGTAAATCAGAGAAAAACGAAAAAAAATTCTCTCGGCTTAACCGCGCGTTTGTTTGGGCTCAAATTTCGCACAGAGGTTGCATTTGGTAGTCAGTTTTGTTTTATACTACATTTAGGTGGGGTACTTGCCTGATTCAGTCAGAATTTTTTGGAAATCCCCATCGTATGTGGCGACGACGATCCAAAAGTGAAAGACATCGCAGCAATGGTACCCGTAGCGCCATCTCGCACCCACCGGAGAAACCCAGCTGTGCTAAGTGGAGAGCTCGTTTCTCCTATGGCTGCGAGATGGCGCCACGCATACCACTGCTGCGAAGTCTTTCGATTTTGGTTCTCCGTCGCCACAGACGATGGGGATTTCCAAATAATTATGCCCGAATCAGGCAAGTACCCCACCTAAATGTAGTATAAAACAAAACTGACCACTAAATGCAACCTCTGTGCGAAATTTGAGCATGAACAAACGCGCGGTTAAGCCGAGAGAATTTTTCTTCGATTTTCTCTGATTTGCGCCACAGTCGGTACATATAATAGGTGATTGTAACATCTCAGGGTTAACCTGGTTCACTAGGGTCTGCATCTCAAGAAGATGTGAGATGTGAATTCGAGCAGGCTAACGAATTCTCAAACTTTGCGCAGCTCCAACTCAAAAAATTGCCTTCCCCCACTAAAAACGAAGCCTGCTAGATCTGTTTCTGACAAACGCCAACAATTTCACTATCTCGGAACATCTCTCAGTGCTGGAGCCGATCTATGTTGGCACCGTCCGTATGAGGATGTTGTTGAATCTTTAACTGTACTTAACCTGACTACGTCAATGGGGCATTACGGGGGACTACATCAATCGGAAGTGCTTAGGACAGTATACATACTTAGAAAATGATGATTGGGAAAACGCAGTTTTTTTCAGAAACGTGCGCCCCTAGATCTGCACAAAAGATCACCCACATAATTGCAACTGCAATGCGCTCATACTGCCCTAAAAATGTGTTAAAAGGGTCAAGGTATCCGCCCTGGTTCTCTGCGTATTTGAGGAAAGAAATGCGCAGAAAAACTGCGTTGTCATCGGTGGTATCATCTGACGTCACTTCATGAGTGGTATACAATATACAGTGCTCATTGATCGGAGGAAAAACGCCTTTACCTCAATACAGACTAGGGCAAAAAGGCCGTAAACATGAAGTAGTCGTGCGTTTCCGAAAATGTTTCCAACCGTGAGGCCGTCTCTATTAAATTTGCCGATTATTTAGCTAACGTTTATGCCGAAGCTTTTGTCGCTCTAAAAGTTACTCCTTCCTCAATAAAACGATTCTTTCCTCTTTCCTTCGTAATGAGAAATTTTAATGTGCTGACGAAATCGTGGTTTGTTATAGTAGGCTGCGTCGGTGTTCTTACTCCTCTTTTAGCTCGCGTTTTTAACTTATCCTTGCACCGTCGAGAATTTCCATTCTGCTAGAAGCTATCACTAGTTGTGCCAATACGGGTGCTGAACTATAGTGCAATATCTCTGCTGTCGTCTCTGTCGAACGTGTTTCTCATACCTGTTTACGCTTCGTTTTCATGAAAAATTCAGGGGGCACTTTGTTGACCTAAAGTGTGGTGAGGCGAAAGCTGTAAGCGCGGTGTTGCTGCTTGTGCCACTGATGCGTTGTTAAGATGTTAGGCTTCGCCTCTAAGAGTGAAAGGCGACAGCGTCTTGCAACGCTGCCAGGCAGTCCATAGAACGCCATCGCCCGTTCGGTTCTGCGCCTTGCTCGCCGGTAGATTGGTTTTTGAGGAAAGGAAATGTATCTGTCTCGCTTATCTCGGTGGACACCTGAACCTCGCCGTAAGTGAAGGGAGGAAGGTGGGAGTGAACGAAGACATCGCATTTACTAGGCGCGCCTTTGTTCATTCCAAACCATCGAGCAGGCATGGCGGGAGAGAGAGAGAGAAACAACTTTATTGCCATAGATTGGCGGGATTTAGGGCAGGTGGGCTTGGTGTGGCCCCCAGGTGGGGGCGACTTCCTGGGCCCAAGAAATGAGTGCCAGTTGGATGCTCTTGTCTGGCCTTCTGAGGAGTTGGTTCCATCCGTCTTCGGAGGGAGCTGGCAGTAAGGTTCGAGGGGGCGGATTTCCCGCGCAACCCCAGAGGATGTGAGCCTGGGTGGCGATTTCTCCCTGGTAACAATTTTGGCAGACGGGGTCGTATTCCCCGTCTGTGATGAGTGAAAGTCTAGAATGGCTAAAGATGGAGTGTGTCTGCAACCTGCGGAGAAAGGTGGCTTGCGCTCGATTAAAGTCGGGGTGTGGAGGCGGGAACTGGCGTCTCATCTCTCTGTAGAGGTTGGTAATTTCGGCAAAGGTCTGGGGAGCCTCGGCAAGAGCGTCTGGGTCCGTGGGGCCGGCCGCCCGGTTGGTTAGTCCTCGGGCTAGTCGATCGACCCCTTCGTTTCCAGAGTTTCCCGCGTGGGCGGGTACCCAGACCAGATTGATCTTATGGTCGGGAGTGCAGCCGCGAAGGATGCGTGCAGTGGGGTGGCAGATAAAACCTGCCGAGTAATTTTGTATCGCTCTTTTGGAGTCGCTGAGGACTGTGCGCGTACGTGGGTCAGCGATGGCCAGCGCGATGGCGGTTTCTTCTGCCGCTGTCGGAGAGTGAGCTACTACTGTGGCGGCGGTGACGATAGTAGATTGTGGCGTGGTTGCACAAGCCACGCATGTGTTTGCACTTTGCCGTGCAGCATCTACGTATATTGCGTGTTCGTCGGCAAGGTATGTGGCGTCTAGTGCTTGGGCTTTCAGCTGACGGCGCGTATCATGGCGGCCAGGTAGCATGTTTTTGGGGATTGGTTTTATAACTAGGCGGCTATAGACCCCTATCGGAATGGGCGTCGTGGGGTGGACGTCGCCTATGGGGTTGATGTTGAGACGGTCAAGTATGAGCCGCCCGTGTTTAGTGCGTGAGAGGCGGTGGATTTGGGCGGTCTTGTGCTGTGTGCTGGCGTACTGAGGTAGCCCCAGTGCCGCTTTGTACGCTGAACGTATAATGCTGTTCACAGCTTCCTCGTCCTTCCGGCGGAGGTGATAGTAGGGGTAGGAGTAGACTATCCCGCTAATGAGGAAAGCTTGCGTGAGCCGACAGAGGTCATCCTCCTTCATACCTCTTCGGCGGGTGCTGATGCGGCGGATAAGGCCGTTGATCTGATTGGCTGTGGTGCGGAGGCGCTGAATGGCCTCCGAGTTTTGCGTGTTGTTCTGTATTAACATACCCAGAACGCGGATGGTGCGGACCGGAGGTATGGGATGGGTGTCGACTTGAAGCACAATAGGTTCTTGCGGGTCGGGTACGGGCAGGCGAGCTCGTCTGTCCCTGATGACTAGTAATTCGGACTTCGTGGAGGAGCATGTGAGCCCGTTCGCCTGTACAAAGGAGTGTACTTTATTGATTGCTGTTTGGAGGGAGTTTTGGATTTCCCCGTCAGAGCCAGAGTTGGTCCACAGGGTAATGTCATCAGCATATATTGAGTGTTTAATGTGAGGTATCTCTTCCAGGAGCGGAGGGAGGCCTCTCATTGTAGTGTTGAAAAGGAACGGAGATAGGACTGCTCCTTGTGGTGTTCCTCGGGTGCCTAGTGTGATCTTCTCGCTGTGGAGGTCTGCAATGTGAAGTTCTGCTGTGCGGTTGCGTGCTCGTCTCGCACTCCGGAGACCGGGGTTCGATTCCTGAACTCGACCGATTTCTTACTCGGTTTTATTTAATTATCAGGTCTGACAAGAAAGGTTAATGAGGCTACTTGGTCAATTAAGCAATTAACTAACCTCAGTCCCACTTACTTAAAGCGTCACTATACCATGCCTTTATTTGGTTTCATGGTTACTAGCCCGAATACAATTGGCCCTGTTTGAAAGTCGCGCACTGTGACGTCAAGACCGTTTCAACCAACTGAAAAGCGTGACATTTCTGTCGACAACTTCTGCTTACAACGATGAGGCATTAAAGGCTTCCGCCTTAATAAGCGTAACAATGAGCAACACGGCGTTTTACCTGGTCGCCCTGTAGATACTACTCAGGTTTCTTTTCTAAATTACGTTGCCCAAGTTATTTCAATGATGAAGCAGGTCGACGCTATATAGTTTGATTTTAGGAAAGCACATTACCTAAATAGCCATTCGTTGCTCCAAGAAAAACAGCGATTCTGCGAACTATCGCACATATCATCATGCTACCCTTTGAGCTGTGGTGTACTGCAGGGGTGAAGCTGTCCCCGTTATTATTCGATGTGTTTGTGAACGATGTTAATGATTGTATCAAACATTTTAACATACTACAATTCTCTGATGTTTTAAAGCTCTTGGGACTGTCGATTCAATGCTTCACTGCGAAGATCTGCACAGAAAAATTCGTGGGGGCTTAGCTTTGGTTAAGCCTGGTAGGTTGTGAAAGCGCGCAGCGCCTCCAACTGAAGGAACGCAGCGCGCCGCGTCTACAGGTCACGCGTGACTACCAGCTTTTTGAGGAAAGGAAATGGCGCAGTAATTCTCTGCCATCTCGGTGGACACCCTAACCGCACAGTAAAGGAAGGGAGGAACGCCACCACCCCTTCGGCGCGATGCCTTGTTGTTGCGACTGAAAGAAAGAGAACTTGTAGAACGCCGCCGGGCTCGCCATTCTGTGGCATAGGCGCGTTGCTTAGCCAACCGCTCTTGCCTTTCCTCATCTGTCTCCTCGGCACGGCGCCGGTGTTTGCGCGCAGCACGTCGCTCCAGCGACGCCTTCAACTCCTCAGACATGACTAAGCGGAGCGCGCCCGCGGCGCCCCGTGTATCCTCTCCTAGCGAGCGCCCTCACGCGGCGGGCCGAAGAGGCCGTCACGTGGTAGCCGCCGCGCCGAGCGAAGGAACGACTACGGCCGAAGAGACGAATTGGGGCCCCTGCTCTCCTCTGGTCGTGACGTCACGCTGTCACGTGGTCGTGCCACGTGACAGCGAAGGAACGACCTACGCCGACGGCGGAAAAGTGCTAGCCTTATTGCTTTCGCAATAAAAATATCACCTGCGTCAGGCAGGCAGGGAGACTCGATCTCGCCTATGCTATTACTGCCTATACAGGAGGTATTCCGGGGCCTGAAATGGGAGCAGTTGGGGATAAGAGTTAATGGAGAATACCTGAGTAATTTGCGATTCGCTGATTACATTGCCTTGCTAAGTCACTAAGGACATGAACTGCAAAGCATGATCAATGAATTAGACCAGCAGAGCAGAACGGTGGGGCTAAAAATTAACATGCAGAAAACCAAAGTAATGTTCAACAGCCTAGCAAGGGAACAGCAGTTCGCAGTTGGTAGCCAGGTGCTGGAAGTAGTAAGAGAATATGTCTATTTAGGGCAGGTAGTGACAGCTGATCCAGATCATGAGAGGGAAATAATTAGAAGAGTAAGAATGGGTGGAGCACATATGGCAGGTTATCTCAGATCATGAATGGCAGTTTACCAATATCCCTCAAGGGAAAAGTATACAACAGGTGTATCTTACCGGTACTCACCTATGGGGCAGAAACGTGGAGGCTAACAAAGAGGGTTCAGCTTAAGTTAAGGACAACGCAGCGAGCTACGAAAAGAAAAATGATAGGTGTAACGTTAAGAGATCGGAGGCGGGCGGAGTGGGTGAGAGAACGCGCGTTAATGATATTCTAGTTGAAATAAAGAGGAAGAAGTGGGCTTGGGCAGGGCATGCAATGCGAAGGAAAGATAACCGCTGGTCCTTAAGGGTAACGGAGTGGATTCCAAGAGAAGGCAAACGTAGCAGGGGGCGGCAGAAAATTATGTGGGCGGATGAGATTAAGAAATTTGCGGGAATATGGTGGCCGCGGCTGGCGAAGGACCGGGTGATTTGGAGAGACATTGGAGAGGCCTTTGCCCTGCAGTGGGCGTAGTCAGGCTGATGACGATGATGATGATGCGTAAAAGAGTGATGCACGCGGAATGCTGTAACACTGATTTCTAATTGAATTTGTGGATCTCTTTAACACGTCAAAAAGACCCAATTCACTTTGATTACATCGTTCAAACTGATACAATACAGCGGGGCAATAGTGTTCGGTACCTAGCAGTACATATTGAAAGTGAAGTCAACGTTATGGCTCAGTTAATTATTTAACACGCTCGAGTGTCCGTACTTTAGGGGACCGTCGGACGCTTAACTAAGTAATTTAAATCGAAAGACTGTGTTCTCATTCTCTACAAGTCCTCAAGAACCGAGGACACTGCCGTGCTGTGACGACATTTACTCTATTAACAGCCGATGTAGCTTCGAGGGCTGCGTGCGATACTTGAAAAGAGTATCTTTGATACCGATAACCTAAAAATTGCATTGCCGATACTGATACAAGATACCGAACTAAAACTGATTTACGATACAGATACTCGATGCTATCATCGATACACGTCTGAAATCACCAATATTATAAATCTAGCAATGATTTGCTAAGTTCAATATACATAGTTTAATATACATAGTGTGGCATGGAAATTTTGCACAATTTTAAAAATACGCTTTTTGAACTCTAAGAGAACTTTTCAGGAATACCATTGTCAGCGATGTAGCACGTCTGACTACAACTAAGACATGCTTATTAGGAGGCTAATATTGACTAATATTGAATAATTAACCTTACAACTATTGCGGCTAAGCTTCTTAATTATTCAGAGGCGTGCAGCGCTGCGCACTTAATGTTCATATCCGTTTCTTGAGTTTCCAAAACGCGCTTACTCTCGGCGCTGTGGCCCAATACATTTTCGATATTTCAGCGCGTTACGTGCACTGGAGAGGTTACTTTGCCTTGAGGCTTCTCGAAAGCGCGTGTATTTCCGCACGATGTAGCCAGAATTTGCTGGGCCTAACGGCTTAATAAAACACGTTGCGAATCTAGTACAGCCCCATAACCGAGCGCCATAACGACTGAGCCACCTTGGTGTCAATGCATAGACTCATTTTCATGTCTTCATAAGTTAACTATTTAATATTACTTAGCCAGCTTGCTAGTTAGCACGTTTAACTGTATTCCGACGCATTATGCCACTGAAAAAGCTATGCCAAAAAAGTGCTCTTGTAACTCAAAAAGCCTATTTATAAATCGTGTAAAGCATGAGAGGAAACACCTAGTATGATGCATAGCGCACTGTACTTAAAAGAGCTTGAATGAATCCAGCCGCACAGATATCTCCAATTTATTTAAGCTCCAGTGTTCGCGCAGCTGGTGTCGTTAAAAGTTTAGCGCTAAAATGCAGCCATGGTGCCGTTTATATGACAACTTCCATAAGCAGCCCAGAAAAATCCCTTTCAATGCTAATGTTCTGCATGTGAATCGGTCCCTCAGTATTTCACTGAGTGGTTATGGTGCTCGGCTGCTGACCCAAAAGACGCGGGTTCGATCCCGGCCGCGGCGGCTGAATTTCTTTGGAGGAGAAATTCCAGAGACCCGTGTTCTGTGCGATGTCAGTGCACGTAAAAGAACCCCAGGTGGTCGAAATTTCCGGAGCCCTCCACTACGGCGTCTCTCATAGCCTTAGTCGTTTTGGGACATTAAACCCCATAAACCAAACCAAACCAAACCAAACGACATGCGAATAAATTTGAAAGTGTTTGTGATGCTCTCGGCTTGTTACAACAATATTTACAGGTTGCCTCTGTCTTTTCCTTGCGCTAAAAGGTGCATGTTCGATGCAGTTGTGGAAGCGGAACAGTATTCCTCCCAGCACTATGTTTACCGGATGTTTGCAGTTGAACGTTATTGGTTACAGGCTATAAGAACAGCAACAGAGAAAGAATCGACAGAAAGTTTTCAGTAGGCAAAGCATATCTAGCTAATCTCTGTAGCTTAGACCTTTGTTAACTTTGTTGTTGTGTTGTTTGTTGTGTTAACTTTGTTGTTAACTAACGATAATACCAGCCTTTTCTAAAATCATCGATCAGAATTAGCCACGGGGTTCCGATCTTCTTTAAACGAAGCAAATTAAGAATGAATTTGTGTACAGAGAACACGCGCACTTTGCCCTGTTGTATTTCATGAAGATGGCTTTTAATGCTGCAGTATTAAAGGTCCCTTTCAGTACAGAAACCGGGGTAGTCGTTGTTGGCTTGTCGAGAAAATCACTGTTGCACGAGAAGGCTTTGATGTCGCAACCTCCTCGCGCAAGTAATTAAAACAGCCGAAAACAGTCGCACAGTAAAAACAATCTTGACTTCACAGCAGAATTTCTCAGTGTTCTGCATGGCAGGGGCGTCACTCCATCACTTTCTTATTGCCTCTGAAAGAAAAGTCATTATTCTGAAAAGAAAAATAGCTCGAACTGGAGCTGGAACCGCTGTCCTATGAGTCGTGAGCCCGGCGCTTGACAACTGAAGAATTTTTATTTTTCAGTATTCTCTTCAAATGCGTACAAATACAATGCGACACCAGTCAAGTGGTTATACACCAAATTGCAGCGCCCTTAGCTGCCAATGAACATTCTAACTTTCAGTGCGAAAGCATTATACGTCCCCTTAGCACAAAAACCGGCGCCCGTCGCCTTCCAAGGCAAGAAATTCCTGAGTGATGTCACCGTGCTCTCCTACGACGTCAGCATTAGACCACGAGGGAGGGACGTCTACAGGAAAGAAAAAAATTACCGAGCACTGCGGTGTGTTGCATTGGAACGTAATGCACTTTTTCTGCAAGTCATCGTTGTCTAACATGATTACATATCCCCAATATGCTTTACCGTCATACACATCACAAGGCGTTCACCTCGTGCCACTGTTACAAATTCGAACGAACACAGATCCACCTCGTTCATTTAAGTCCCTCTTCAGTGAACAGTTCGCCTTGGTGCGGGTGTATGTGGCGAACTGGACTGGCCGCCTGATGTGTTGTCCGTTCTTCACGCGTTTGTCTGTCTCCCGCAATTATGATACCTTGGTGGAGTGCAGTGTACGAAGACATGAGAATGTGCTACTGCATTTCGGAATAGTGTGTGTGTGTGAGTGTGTACGAACAGAATTCGATAGCAAAGCGGGGTTGATTTTCATGGAATAAAGTAAAGAAAAACCCCTTCGTGGCATGTGCGTTGGGTGCCCACCTGGCATGCAGAGGGCCTCGGTTTGAACACAGTGCGGGGCAATTTCTTCTTTAAATGTGGTCACGTGAGAGGTTCCACTTCCTGTGGGCACATTTTATGGAGAATGTCTGAGGACAACTTCCGGTGACGGGTTTTGCATCACTGAACAATACAATTAGTTCTGCCGCAAGGTATCGGCCTACTAAATGCAGAAATAAAGACGTTAAAAAAAAACAATACAATGCTTTATCATGTGGAAGTAAAATTCCTTCGCTAGAACATACGAGCATTCCTAAGTATTTACACCTTGAGACTTGTTCCAGATTAATCCAATTTAGAACATAACGTAATTTTATGGTTATTTTTTGCTGCAGCACGACAAATTGCAGAGCTTCTAAAGCGGAATTTTAAGTAAGGCGTAACCTTACTGGTGCTGAGCACCAGTAAGGTTACGCCTTACTTACGCCTTAGTATAGTGGGTGCTGAGCACCAGTAAGGTTACGCCTTACTGGTGCTCAGCACCCACTATACTATGGTACGTATAGGTCTCCCGCATCGTATGGCGCGGTGTGGTATGGAAAGTGTGCTTAGCGCCCGTAAGCTGTCGGGCGATATAGAATACCACGAAGTGGAAGGCTGCGGGGTAATAGAGACCATTTCTTACGCGCACACAGGTCGCACAGCGCACGGACATCTTTTCATTTCCGCAATGTGTATGCGTATATGATCATCGTGTCAGCCCAGCGAACGTGCTGTTCGCTGAAGGATTTTGTTATCGAAACCAGCGCATTATTTTATACTTTATGCTTAACTATTTTTCTTCCTGTAAGAATAAGTTATTCATAGTACGTGCATTGCAGAAATGTACTTTATCAGCCAATTGTTCAATATCCATTGTGAATTTAATCCAAGCATGTCAGCTCTGCAAAGGCCAGGGAAGCACTGTAAGATTTGTACTTCAAGGAAATACATCTCGATTATAACAATCATATTTGATGGCATAATACGTAATGGTTCAACTGGCAAACAAATGGTGCATATAAGTAAAATTGCGTATGGCTATGTTTTTTCTATGCTCATATTTTAGCAATCTGGGAAGAAAACGAATGGGCTATATTCAAAGGAAAATGCTCATGTTGCAGGTACAATATCATCGGAAAAGTGGAGACACTGGATGCTGACCTGCAGCACTTCCTGCCTAAAATTGGACTGGCCGGCTGGTCATTTCCGAGGATGAACGCCAAAAGCAGCACGCACGACTCGAGAGGGACATCCATGCGTTATTTTGCGGAGCTCTCGCGGCAGCAGGTGCTTATGTTGTACGCCATTTACATGTACGACTTCGAGCTGTTTGGTTACACTTTGGACGGATACGCGAGTCTCGTCGCAAGAAATTAGGAGAAATGTTAGCGTTTATAACAGAACTTTGTAACTTACAAGGGAAGTTATGAAGGCTACTTGATCGTCCATCGTTCTTAAAACCGATTCTCGTGCGTTATCTCTAAAGAAGCGGCGTTCCTGACAACGCGCTACAGGAAAATAGCATTCTGACTTCGAACCCGTGCTCCCAATCTTCGTATCCTCCCCCTCCCGACCAACATGTCCCCCGTCCTACACGCCGGCCGTCGTGATGCGGCCGCGCAGCACCATTCTCCTCTCTTCGATACCCTGGGTGTAGGCTACACGGATTACTCCGTGGATCCTCGAGGTTCTTGCGGGTACGCCCTGTACCATCCCCACCTCCCCGCTCCTGAAACCCACACCAGCGGGCCGTATCGACGCCCTCCGGACGCATTGTCTTTGAAGGGCCTCGCCATTGCGCATGCCCTCCTGTCATTTGCCCTCCTTCCCTCTCTCCAAGAGTACACAGTGAATTGGAACTCACAAGCCGCTATACACCACATACAGAAACGCACCCTAACCCCTTCTCTCCAACAGGAGGTCCAACGAGTGGTCACCGCACTGCAGCCTTCCATCCTTTTCCTCCGCTGGGTACCTCGGCATTAAGGGATCGACGGCAAATAGCTGGCCCATCAGCTCGCCTGCGACACCCTTTTCAGGCCACCATTGATCCCGTGGCTCAAGGCTTCGGAGGATGGTGGGAGACTCACCCTTCGCCGCACCATAAAAGAGGTCAACTTTATGCTCCGCCTCGACAAACGCCTTTACCCTCCCCCTCATCCACCACTCACGGCGTCAGAGGCTGAATTCATCTGCTGTATTTATCTGGATGTGCCGAAGAAGGCGATTCTTCGGCACATCCAGATGAATGCAGCTGTCATCCTGTCCCGCCCCTTTCCCTATCACTATCCATCGGACACTTCCTGTCCCAACTGCCCCTGTTTCTATGGAGACCTGGCCCATTACCTCCTCTACTGCATGGCTGCTCAGCAGCAGGGTTCCTTCCCGCCACCTTCTCTATACATCACCACCTGGCTCAACTGCCGTGGCGCTGAAGGGGAAGAACAGCGACTCCTGGTCGCCCAGATGGTCGACATGCTCGGCCTGTAAATGACGGTCGAATAAATGTGTTCTACTACTAATACTATACCCTTTTATGGAAAAGCCTTTAGATCGAACCAGCCTTCATCGGAAAACAAGAAAGCCACGAGCACAATACCCTTAAGACAGCAGCAGCACAAAGAATTCACTATTATTTGTGCGGCAGTGCATCGCGCTCTGGAGAAGCGTTCTTTGATCTTTATTATGTAGATCCAGATAAACATCGATTAAAGGGAAATGTATTACGGGAAATGCTTTAGTACCACAGGATTCGGTGAAGACATATTGAGACATGATGTTTTGCCTTTAAGCTAAGGCCATGAAGTCTCAGCGGAGCGGATATCGCGGCAGTGTAGCATCAAAGTGTGGGTCGAAAGCAACATCCACAAGTGCAGTTTTCAGATTTTATTTTCAAAAAAGATTAGTAGTAAAGTAAGCTCCGACTTCAGACGCCAGGGATAGTGGAATCAATCTGAGGCAAATTAAAAGCTCCTATCGAAGGCATGTTCTGTTACCTCTATCATGTATTTATATGAACATAAGTACTAATGTTGCTTGCAAGATACCACAGTAGTTGCAGAAAACATTCCTCTTGGCGATTCCAAATATAGGACAGCTGCTTGATTTATATCAAGAAGAAGTGCTATGATGCTAACGACATGAGCTAAATACCACTCAGTGCTCGCGGCAGCACCACGACTCAAGCTCCAGGCAATGGCAGACTTGCGCCAACATCCGCAGTAGGAAGGGAAAGGGAAGCTGCGCATTGAATAGCTATGTCGAAGGCATTTTGGTTACCTGCAGAAAATATTCACTTAACCAAGACGTGCTCCGCATGCGTTCCAGTGGTACTGCAGCTTTCGAAAAGTACAGTTTTTTCCAGTATCATTTTCCATACAGACGTTACAATGTTACGTTCCATCAAGAATAATGGCGATCAAAGGAGCACAAGCTGCCCTTAAACGCCATGGACCAGTTCCGGTGTTCGAGATAACTGCTTGGACACCAGCGGCGTTGCTTTAAAAATAGTAAATATTTATATATTTCCTCAAGCCCTTCAAGAGGAAGGATTTAAAGAGTTAAGGGAAGCCATAAACGCTACGCCAGACAATTGACGGGACCTCGAGTCATCCCACAAAGGAATAGTGGTTCGTGAAGAGATGCCCTCCTTTCCACTCGCGCGTCGGTGGCGGCTCCATGACAAAAAGTTCCAGACGCTCCTTGAAGCTCCTCCGGCGTTTGACCAATCAGGGACGTCCACCCCGCGCGAGAAGGAGGAGACTGCACGGCCGATAGTCCGTGTATGTGCGCGCCCACTTTGACGCCTAGAATAAACAGACACGGACCAAGCCTATGTAAGAAGGGCGTGTACCGCAGTCAGTTTAGTCCGAGCCATCGTTCAAGCTTCAGTGAAGCGTGCTCGCTCGACTCCCCGGACAACAAAACTCGTCCAGACGCGGTTCAACGAGGGAGCGCGCACCAGCCTGCGGGACGGCATCGTCATAGACCTCTGCTCGTGGTACTGTCGCAATGCCCGGTGAACAAATTGTCTTTGTTTGCCTCTATATTGAGTTAGCGCACTTTAGGTGCATTATCCCTTGTCTATTGTAGCCTCTCTCGAGTTTAACTTTGAACAAGTTGTATTGTTTTGTGAATCACTATATATGTGTTTGTACTAATGATTGTGAAACCCTCTGTATCGACTCTTTGCTGTATAAAGTTTGTATTGTTTGTGAACCTTTGGCTCCGGCCCATTCTCTGGCTTGAGACCGGCGAAAGCTGGGCACCAAACGACCAAAAACGCCTTGCCACTTGGTAGCTGGTCTCCGCTCCGCTGAGCTTGCCACCCTAAGTCGAGGGCATCTCCTTTGAGTCCGAGACCGTTACACCAACACACTCTAAGGGTGTCTGGGAGCTCACGCTAACAGTGCGCGAAATTGGGTAAAAATATTCGGTAGCATATATTCCCCACAGTTGCTAATATTACTTTTCTGAAATTTTGCCTGAATGTGGCATTAAATCCTGTGAACTGTAAATAAAATAGACGACTCCATATCCAAAGCAACCTCTCTAAAGCGTACTATATTTCTGACATCACAAAAATGAACAAGGGAGGGGAAAACCTCAGGTTGCTTGAGCCAACGTTTCGACTAGGGGACTTGTCTTCGTCTGGGCAAAGCGTTCATCATTGGCAGGGATTAAATAGGGCCTTCGCTACGAGGAGTAAAGCCCCAGGGGTGGGGAAGGAAAGTGGTGTGAGAGGGGATGCGTGTCAAGTAGGGGAGGGAGGTGAACCTTGATTCGTTAAGCTGCAATAGTGGAAAAACTTATATCCGGGGGGTGTGTAATGAACAAAGGCTTTGAAGGGGCTACGACGGGGGGAGGCGCTGTAGGACCTGAAAAACTCAGATAAGAGGATTAGTCAGCGTGGTACAGGGAAATGAGAAGAAGGCAAACAACATAGGCTCGCACTGGAAGGAGGGGCATTTCCAAGGAAGGACAAGGCCGGGGGGGGGGGGGGGGGGGGATGGCTCGAGTTCAGAGAAAGCCAAAAAGGTGGGGCGGAGGGGGTAACAGGAATGTCATGGTTTCCGAGAACTGATAGTAGGGGATTAGGAGAAAAAAAAAGGGGAAAAAAAGGGGGGTGGGGTGAGTCACAGGGAGACGGTGAGAAGGCCGGAAATGTGGTGGAAGATATGACGTGGGAAGGGTGCAAAGAGCGATAGTATACTCACAAGTACTTGTATTTGGCCGTGTTGGTTCATAACTTTTCAGGAGGACACAGGGGCGCAACAAAAGACCCGGACATAGAAGCAGACAGGGACAAGGGCTTGTCCCTGTCTGCTTCTATGTCCGGGTCTTTTGTTGTGCCCCTGTGTCCTCCTGAAAAGTTATGAACCAACACGGCCAAATACAAGTACTTGTGAGTATACTATCGCTCTTTGCACCCTTCCCAATCATATCTTCCACCACATTTCCGGCCTTCTCACCGTCTTCCTGTGACTCACCCCCTTTTTTTCCCCTTTTTTTTCTCCTAATCCCCTACCATCAGTTCTCGGAAACCATGACATTCCTGTTACCCCCTCCGCCCCACCTTTTTGGCTTTCTCTGAACTCGAGGCATTCCTCCCCCCCCCCCCCCCCCCCCCCCCCGCCTTGTCCTTCCTTGGAAATGCCCCTCCTTCCAGTGCCAGCCTATGTTGTTTGCCTTCTTCTCATTTCCCTGTACCACGCTGACTAATCCTCTTATCTGAGTTTTTCAGGTCCTACAGCGCCTCCCTCCGTCGCAGCCCCTTCAAAGCCTTTGTTCATTACACACCCCCCGGATATAAGTTTTTACACTATTGCAGCTTAACGAATCAAGGTTCACCTCCCTCCCCTTCCTGACACGCATCCCCTCTCACACCACTTTCCTTCCCCACCCCCGGGGCCTTCCTCCTCGGAGCGAAGGCCCTATTTAATCCCTGCCAATGATGAACGCTTTGCCCAGACGAAGAAAAGTCCCCTTGTCGAAACGTTGGCTCAAGCAACCTGAGGTTTTCCCCTCCCTTGTTCATTTTTGTCATCGCAAAGGACCATCAACCACACCCTCTCTCTACCATATTTCTGACAGTAATTTATTGCATTCAGCTCGTGATCTTGGCTTCCAAGGGTCCCTTCTTTAATTTGCGTGGTTTATGTTTCCTGCAGTATACGGGCACTGCAAGTATATAGATGTCATCGTCCACTCAGAAGCTCGCATATCCAGGTGCCATTGAACATCAAGAAGCTCCACCCAAACTGCGTCTACAGGTTACACGTGTGATAGTGACAAGAGCAATGTCTCATGGTTAGCGCATGTGCACCTTCCGAGTTACCCATGCCCAGCTTTCTCAGAGAAAAAGTTCGAAAATCGTTAAATTGTAGGACACTGTTATGGAAGTACTGAAGGTAGTGATCCATTGTTTTGACGTGTAGCGACATCTTTCTTTTAAAGTGTTTCCACCGATCGCATCGAACAGTTAAGGCTGCTATGGAAAATCGATGAGGAACACTTTTGACGATGGCAAAAATGTGAATGAAAAAAAATTACAAGATTGCGTCGGGTCTTCTGCAAATATATTGTCACGCGCTACCTATGGACCCTGAAAGAACAATGATGTGCGAACGCCGGAAAATAAGTTTTGCTATCTTCCCGCTGAGGCATCAAGCTCGGTTGGACCTACCTATTTAAATCGCCTTTGGAAATAATATCTGCAACGTTATTGATTGTTACAGCCAAATATTAGATTATATGAAAGAACTGCGTTAATAAACAGTTTCCCGCTGCGGCTGCAATTTCGCTGGTTCGAAAGATGTTGCTGCGCTACGCAGTAAAATCTTCATATTTCGCTAACTTGGCCATCAAACAACATCGCGAAGTTTGACTAAGGTGTGACGCACTTACTATGTGCGCGTGGCCACTACGTAGTAGTGATCCCTTTAGCAGTGATCCCCTGTCTACGTAGCAGTTTTTAAGGTTCTGATCATCGCGCAGATTCCGAACGGCCAATACTACAGCTACTGCTACGTGTATGCCGCCTCGCGCTCAGTTTCACAATTAGCACCCTGAAATGTTTTGTTCCCTTCCATCGAGCACATCAAGTACCCACACAGGTGCTAAGCGCTCCCCCCCCCCCCCGTCTCTCCCACACTATTTCTTTATTTATTTGCATACCTTATGTGCCACAATTAGCATTCCTATCTGGGGTGTGGTGCATCACTGTTCATTCAATCATGCACTATGTGTAGTCGAAATACGTTCTATGAGCAAGAGAATTTTAGATCACATATTTAGCGGTTAAAGGTAAATATCAATGTTTGTATTTTTCGAAAATGTATATGTAATAAGCATGTACTGAACGCACAATGATGGAGAGCGATATCTGCGGTTGTCAGCATGAAACACCCGACCGCTTCTTGCATTTTGCCTGGCCACTGACGGTTTAAGTGCTGATGTTGGTTCAGAGCAATTTATTGATCCTTGCAAGTATTTCTGTACGAATGAACAATCACGGATTTCACAGCTTGTACATGCAGTGGAAGAAGAATCAGTTTAGACAGCAATCGGCCATAATAGAAGTAGTATAGTCTCCTCATTTATCGGTCATATAGGATACGGACCGACCTTCTTTTGACGCGTTCGCTCATTGAGCTCTGTACAGATGTGAGAGTTCCATAGAGAACTTGCGAATTCCAATTTTGGCAGAATGAGTGACTGGTAGAAAATGAGAAAATAGCCTTTGGATTTAAATTGCTTAGTTAAGCGTCCGATGGCCCCTAAAGTACGAACACTCGAGCGTGGTAAATAATTAACGTGGGTCTAAAAGTTGACTTCGCTCACAATATATAGTCCTAGGTCGCGAACAATATTACCACGCTCTATTGTATCAGTATGAGTGGTGCAATCAAAGGGAATTGGTTCTTTGTGACGTATTGAATAGATTGACATATTCTGTTAGGAAGCAGTGTTACAGCATTTCGCCTGCATCACTCTTTTACGCAGGTGATATTTTTTGGGCAGATCTTCGCAGTCAAGCCTTGAAACGACATTCCAAGAGCTTTAAATCATCAAAGAATCGTAGTATCCTAGCTGTTTTTGTAGCAGCAACGAATGGCTAACTAGGTAAAATGATTTCCTAAAATCAAACTATACAGCATATGTATCAGCAGCGCGAACACCACACAGGAAGAAGAAGGAGAAGAAGGTAAAGAGCGCTGTTTTTGTTCTCCTTCTTCTTCCTGTGTGGTGTTCGCGCTGCTGATACATATGGATCGCAACCAACTAGCCCGACAGATGGTGTTATTAAACTATATAGCGTGGACCTGTTTCTTTATTGAAACTACTTGGGCAAGTATTTGAAATCAAGAGGAAGAAGTGGGCTTAGGCAGGGCATGTAATGCGAAGACAAGACAACCGCTGGCCCTCAAGGGTAACGGAGTGGATTCCAAGAGAAGGCAAACGTAGGAGGGGGCGGCAGAAAACTAGGTGGGCGGATGAGATTAAGAAATTTGCGAGAATATGGTGGCCGTGGCTGGCGAAGGACAGGGTTAATTGGAGAGATATGGGGGAGGCCTTTGCAATGCAGTGGGCGTAGTCAGGCTGATCATGATGATTTAGAAAATAAACCAGATTAGTATCTACAAGGCGGCCAGGTAAAAAGCCGCGTTGCTCATTGTTCAGCTTATTCTTGAAAAAGAAGCTTAAACAGGTATCAGAAACACATTCGACAGAGATTACAGCAGAGAAATTGGACTATCGTTTAGCACCCGTCGGTCATGCTTCCTTTTTTATGTATTGACAGTACTGATAGCTTCCAGCGGGATGTAGATTGTGTGCGGTGCAAGGATAAGTTAAAAACTTTGGCTAAAACGAGTAAGAACACCCATGCAGACTACTATAACATACATAGCGACTTCGGCACTACATCAAGATTTTTTGTTCGGAACCTGACTAGAATAGACGCTCTCAATACGAAGAAAAGAATCTTTTTATTCAGGAAGGAGTAACTTGTGAGGCGACTGGAGCTTCAGCATGAACGTTAGCTAAATAAACGGCAAATTTATTACAGACGCCCTCATGGTTGAAAACATTTTCGGAAACGCATCACTATATCTTGTTTACGGCCTTTAGTAATTCTGTATCGAGGTAAAGGCGTTTATCCTGCAATCGATGAGCACTGTATGTGGTAATTCACTCATGAAGTGATACCAGATGATACCATCGATGAGAACGCAGTTTTTTGCGCAGTTTTCTTTCTAAAATAGGCAGAGAACCAGTGCGGATACCTTCAACCTTTTAACACATTTTTAGGAATGTATGAACGTAATGCAGTTGCAATTATGTGGGTGATCTTTTGTGCAGCTCTAGGAGCTCACTTTCTGAAAAAAACTGTGTTTTCCCAGTCATCTTATGGTGAACAGCGCAACAAAGAAGGGACACACACACAGAAGACAACCGCTGACTAGCAACTTCAGCTTTACTCAATGTGTTTCCCCAATCAGCATTTTCCAAGTATCTACACCGTCCTAGGTAGTCTTCATTGACATAGTCCCCCGTAATCCCCCATTGACGCAGTCAGGTTAAGTACAGGTGAAGATTCAACACCATTCTCACAAGGACAGTGCCAACATAGATCAGCGCCAACACTGAGAGATGTTCCGAGATAGTGGAATTGTTGGCGTTTTTCAGAAACAGATCTAGCAGGGTTCTTTTTGAGTGGGGAAGACAATTGTTTTTAGTTAGAGGTGCGCATTGCTTGAGAATTCAAGCAGGTCGTTGCCTTTTACCCGGACCTCACACTTTTTTGGAACGTAGACCCTAGTCAACCAGCTTAACCCTGGGAAGTTAAACTAACCCATGATGTGTACAGTATGTTTGGTTAAATTCAACACGATCATAACGAAGGTTTAGACAGTTTCTGTAACTAAAAACAGGCAAATAATAAAAGAAATTTAAAGAACTAAAAACAAAAGAAGACAAACGAAAGAAAGAAATGCATGTACGAACAAGCAGTGCCTACTGTGCGTCTTTACGCATACATCTGTGACCATTTGAATGGAAAGAAATGAACACGGCTGAGACTAAACAGTCGTGGTAACTAAATATAATATTATTAATGACAATAATAACTGGCTTTTGAGGAAAAGAAATGACGCAGTATGTCTCACATCTCTGCGGACACCGGAGCCGCGCCGCAAAGGAAGGGGTAAAAAATGCAGTAAAAGAACGACGGAAGAATGCAGTACCGTGACAGAGGGCTTGGGAATAATTTCGACCACCTGGTAATCGTTAATTGCTTTGACATTGCACAGCACAAGTGCGCCTTTTGCATTTCACCTCCATCGAAACGCGGCCGCAGTGGACGGATTTCCAACCGGGAACTCCGGCTTAGTAGCCCAAAGTGCTAATCCCTGGGGCACCACAGAGTGTAAAATTTGAAAGCCGAATATGGGACAGGTTCATTATGCATGAAGGCCTTTCAAATGCTCTGTCATCCTAGCAACCAATCTCCCTCATATAGTTGGACTTTATGTATTGCGCTCAAACTAACCTTAGTTTTAAAACCCACTCCCCAATTTTACATCAAAAGTGAAGGTAAACAGGAATATCTGTCATTAGACGCTGGTTTCTAACAGTGCTAACTACCATGTAAACGCTAGCATGTTTTTTCCTACGCAGGCAAGGAACGAGTTACCTAATGGTAGAGGGCTGGCAACGATGCGTGTAGTGTCCAGTGGGGGTCCCAGTATGTCACGGGCTCGTTCAATATCTTCTCTACAAACTCTGCGAAAGTGAATGTTCCGTTTGGTCCGCTGCCTACGAATCCTCCTTTGTACATCTGCTTGGCTCCCCACACGGTAGGATTGGTAGTCTTAACTTTATTCAAGTACGCCGAGACCAGTCTGTCAAACGGATGCCGCGCTATCATCACCTTGGTGTAATGGGTCCCAGGCTTGTCTCTCCAGTAGGCCCCCAGAAGGACGGCGTGATATTTTCTCCAGAATTCCATGAAAATGCTGTCCGCGCTGTGAGTCGAACTCAAGGCCTTTTTGGCTTTCAAGACGTGTGCCTGGAGACTGGAGTGGCTGCCTTCGGCACCGAATAAAACGCGAAGTGATGTGACTTCACCACGTAGAGGGAACACGTTCTCCACGTGCAATTCGGTTCCTTTGCGAACCCTTGGCGACCTCGAGTATGACGCAAACGGAGTCATTTGCCGTATGTTTTGCAGGCTGAGTCCATTCTGGCGAGCGTTGACGCCAGATCGTCCACAGTCTTTTCCCAGAGGGCCTCCACACTGCGGATGGAGCGGCCGCTCGAAGCGCTGCAGTTGCACGTTGAATTCTGCAGCATGAAAACCAAAACATTTTTCCGTGTGAACGAAAATGCCTTGAATCCTTCATTCACCGCCGCCGTGTTATTTCTAGGCACACCGACATATGACATTCCAACCCTTTTTTTTTCATGACATGGGGAGAGTTTTACATACGAAAGAAACAATTCCAGAATTATTTCGAATCCTTGAAGTCTCCTTATGAAGAAATGTATTTCCGCGACATCTTATGCGAAATTGAACCTTTAGGCAAAGCACTGTACATGGACTCAATGTTAAGTGAAATTCTATTAGCGTTTATCGCGTCTCAAGAGCTGAGACGTTAACAACGCTTTACATGCGCGAAAACTTTACTGTGCGTTCCACTTTAGCAGCAGCAACCATCGGCGACAAACACTAGCAAATAACGGAGGTTTTTGGTAATATCGGTTACTTATTTTGTCGTTTTATTTTTCCCCTATGCTCCACGTGAAACACCGTTACGGGTGAAAATTACCAACGCTTAAAGATCACATTTCCTGCGCCTGTCCCTGCGACTCTTGTCACCGCACGACTCTTAGGCCACATCTTTAACCGTGCGGACACATGGCTGTTCAGCCTTCAGCACATGCACAAGAGAATACAGGACTATTCCTCCGATATACAACATAACACTAACCGTGACGACTTCAATAACGGTCACCATTATTCAGTAACGTTCAGCAGATTGACACAGCACTTCCCAGAATGAGGTAAATTAGATAGCGTTCTTTGTTCAAAATTGCCGAACTCTAGTCATGATGATTTGATACCCCTCGCGTCATAAAACCATGTAAGTGTAACCAGACACAGCAGGGCCCCGACTGAAATCGAGACGCTTTACTAAGAACGGAAAAACCGTGTACTCAAGGCCAACAATAAATTTCTGTTTTAAAATGTACTGTGTGCTTGATTCCACTCTTTAGCTACAAAGGAATCGAGAGCAGTTCATGAATCGGAGGGCAAATCTTTATCGAATAAAAAAAATTGCCTTAATCTCTGTCTTAAGCAGGGAACCACGATGGTCTCAGACGGGTCACGATATGCATTTCAAGGAAGAAAAATCAATCAGTAATAAGTGTGAAAGTAAAGGCCTAGCTTTTGAGAAAGAAATCTTGCAATTCGCATTTCTCTTGAAAATTTCAGGGAAGGCTTCCACTGCGCCGTCCGCTAACTCGCTCTTGTGAACGCACACGTCGCTTCTTCGCTGGGGTAGTTCATACAAATTTTGCATCAAAACGATTTTACAATTGCGACGGCAGAATGTTTCTAACTGGCACTCAACCCTTCTACTCATGGCTCAGCAACGTTTACCGGAAGTAGCACCCTCGCTGTGCGAATAACTTCGTTGTTATTCTCGCCGTGTAGTTTCTATTGACGGCAATTACGTTTTTCTTATTCACAACATAGCGGGAGCACACATTTCCACTGTAAATGGATATTTTTTAAGGGCGGGCCGCGACTGAAAGTGAATGGGCAACCAGCCGTGTATCTGAGCCACTGGGAGGTTGGGCATGGCGGCGTCCACGGCATTCTCACCCAATCACAGCACCGTTTCAAGAAGCGTGCAAATGTTGACGCAGCTCCGAAATATATTTCTTGCCTCAGAAATGATCAGCGAGAATAAGGGACAGGCGCAGGGTCAAAGTAGAAATTCGCCTTCTTATGGCTAAGTGAGAGGCTGTTGGCAGAAGGCCTACGTCGTCTAAGTACGCGCTGAGTATGTATGGTAGCGGGCTCAGAAACACGCACACTCCCGTCATCACGAGGCTTGCGAACCCACTCCCCCTACGGTTTCAGAAACATCGCTGTTAAAATGAGAAGGGAATGTTTGGTGCAGCCTAATTTCGAAGCCTTCCGCATTCCAAAAAATTTTTTGTCATGACTGTCAATACGGGTGCAATAGCAGTATGGAAGGAAAGGGCACAGCTTTTTATCAAAGTGTCGCAACAACGGAGCAATAACCAACATCAAGCGAAAGGCTAGTTCAGCCTGCAGCCTGCAAACACCTTAGCTTTAAATGAATTCAAACCGTTTACGGCGCAGGCTGGCATCGTTTACACAAATTTTAAACTGCTACTAAGAGCAATGGACAAACTCTGGCCGGGAGTACAGAAAAATGACAACGTGCAAAGGAATGGAATGATGACAAGCGAGACCGGAAACTTGAACTATGTGTATTTTTTGTGTAGAATACGAATACAATGTAAATTTAAATGCCAAATAATAAAAAGACCCAGACCAAACAAATAAAAATGCAAGAGAGCGGCTGGCCGCTAGGCAATATTTGGTGTGAGGTGTTGGGTGTCGTCGTCATCCTAGATCCGGAGCTTCGGCATCCTGCGCCGGCCGGGGTCATCGGCCGTGCGTACCTGGTCCGCCCTGCCCTGCTGTGCCCCAGCCCACCAGACCTGAACAGACCTCGCCGGTCGCCCCAGCCCCGTCCCCCACCCCGCCCACAAAACATGACGAACTGACGACGCTGTCGAGACCAGAACCAGTGAGTCGACCGATCCTAGGCGCCGCTGACAAGTAAATACACTCTCCCCCTGCCCATGTCGATCTGTGCGTTCAAGGACCTCGGTCGTCGGCTCCTGGCAACCTGCGGCCCGGATTCTTCGTGAAACGGGACTAATTTGCTCATATCTCTCATCGTGGCGTCCTGTGGCCCGGCAGTTTCCAGGACCAGCCCTCATCAGCTCATCTCTTTCATCGTAGCGGCCAGCACATCACCACCTTGCCATTTCTGTTCTGCCCTGGAAGCCGATCCCCGTATCGCGCGTCCCTTCGTCGATGTCTTCTATTTAGGATCGGAATGACCGCTCGGTGGCCCCAGGTTATGTGACGAAGACGACGAAGCTGGCAGTGGCGCGGGATGGAGCGCTCGTGCTAGGCCAGCGGTCATTGAATCATCTCTTGTGCATCGTTCATCACGCCCCATTCTTCGGCTGGCCGCCATGTAACATTAATTATGCAGGAACCAAACGAACATCAAATATAAAGCGTAAATTACGGTGGGTATAATCCGTAGATGTCTTCGCCAATGTCGTTTTGCTGAATTTGTACGCATACCTTGAGAATCGACCATATTTAATCTGGGTACATTAAGTTCGGTAAAACACTGAATAGAAACGCTCTGTGTTTGTTTTCGAAACCTTCATGACAATAAGCTGCAACATTCTTTAACCATAAATATTGTTAATAAAGCTTACGCAGTGACTCCGTGGTTATGACACCCGGCTGCTAACGCAAAAGACGCGTGCTCTATCCCGGCCGAGGCGGTCGAATTTCGATGGAGGCGAAATTCTGGAGGTTCGTGTAGTGTGCGATGTCAGTGCACGTTAAAAAACCCCAGTTGGGCGAAATTTCCGGAGCCCTGCACTACGGCGTCCCTCCTAGCCTGTGTAGATTTGGGACCTTAAACCCCCATAAACGTTTGTTATTCAAAATTGCGGAAAGTAATGCAGAATATAGCCAACAACAGGCACGCACGTTTGCGTCGTAAAGAGGATGGAAGAATTTTTCGGCGCCACCGTAATTAATAATTCTTAGAGGATCTTGATCACGGCATCTAATCCGTCAATTTATTGTGAAAAAGTATTACCCATTTTTCGTTTTCGAGCGCTTTCATTTTTTTTATTTGGGCGGAGTGCCAAGGAAGGAGTGGAGTATTCTAGAATGCCTAACTCCGAGAACAAAAGGACGATGCTGATTTCCTTCACACAGCCGGCATAATATTACAATGTTTTGTGGGATGCCAATAGTTCAACGGTTTTGGCAGCAGCACAAATTTCATTATTCATTCTCCAATTTTTCTGCTGATGTCTATTTCCTTCTTGCATGGCTTCCAGCCTATATTCACGCGGTGTGGCTGCCAGCAATGAATCGCTTATATGATTTCGTGTTTTTGCATTTTTTGTGGTCCTGCAGAGCAACTGGCACCTTACAAGCACCTACATGGTGGAATATTCCTCGCGGAATCCACACCGAAGATCAGTTTTGGGAAGTTCAAGATTAGGCTGCTTCCTGATTTGCTTAGGTCCCTCACGAGGATGCACAAGCCTTGCGCCTAACCGTGCAGACGTGAAACCCTATAATTAACTCAGATGGGACATTGAACTATATTCGATGTTTGTTTTCATGTATTCAACGCTTGAAAGCACATGAAATTTGTTACAAGCACTGAAGTTAGAATGCAGAAATACCGCGCAGTCAATATTCCAGTGTTGCTGAAAGAGAGAAAAGAGAAAAAAAAACTGAGGCTGATAGCATGCTGCGCTTTATCATCGACAGCACACCCTCCTTTTTTTTTCATGCTCAAGACTGAATATGAAGAAAACACATAGAATTTCTTTGGAGACCGTTGGCTCTCCAAAGAATCGAAGAGAAGAAAAGTAAGCTCTGAAAAACAAATATATAATATTCTTCGGTTTCTTAGCACGTGAAATTCATGAACACGCTGCTCTTACCACTTTCACAATGAAATTGCAGAAAGGGCACGAAATCTAGTCTCAAAGATTACTATTATTCTATTGGATTTACCTTTCCACTTAGTAAGTCTTGTCTGATGGGGATAGCATTTTAATGTGCAAGTTAATTGAAATTAATATATTTGTTGTCGACGGAGGCGCTCCGGTTTCTTGAGACAAGTGCACAGGCGACGCCGGCCGTTCGAGTCCTGCAGCGGCCGCCATTCTCCGAGCACCGGCGACCACGCTCCCCTTCTTGGAAGAGCAGCGGGAGGCCCAAGAGGCGCGGAGCCACATCTGGACACCGCTCGCCGGTTGCCGTGGCCCCCTCGACATCCGGTCGGAGAGAGGGACACGAGCAGTGCCGTACGAACTCGCTTGCGGAAAAGGACATGCGTGCTGTGCTCCGTCTTTTCTGTATTCTTATGTAACCTTCGCAGGCTAATAAACCTGCCCATTTATTTGTTTTATCTGGACGTTTGTTGTGTCGACTACATCTACTACATCTTCAGAAGTGGGATTGAGACTGCCTTGCAAAACTGGCGCCTTCACCGAGAGCTTCGACCACGTAAGCCACGATGATGCTCCGATCGAAGCCAACGACGGAAGGTCCTGCGAGCAAGGTAGCACCACGACCGGGCCTTTCAACGGACAGCGACGCACCCAACGATGTGGGGGCAAGGGAGGCGGCACTCAGCGAAAGCGATACTCTACGAAACGACGAGGGGCAGTCTAATTCAGGGCGGGGATCCATGAACGCCGACACGGTAGACGGCCACGGACTGGACAACCCCAACGGAAGAGCCCCCGGGGCCTTCGACTTCCAGGCGCTGATGCAGGCTGCGGTGCAGACGGCGGTACGTGAGGCCTTGCAGGGAGCAGCCCAGCTTCTGCAGGCGGCCCAAACACCACATCACCCACCGACGGGAACATCAAGCGTCGTGGATGGACGACTGGCCACGGCAAGTGCACAACTAGTGCCAAGTTATGACCCGTCATCTAACGACCAGCCAACAGTCGAAATGTGGCTGAACAAGGTAGACAACCTGGCTGCAGCGTACGGTTGGAGCGACCAGCAAACGACGTGCTTCGCACTCACAAAGCTGCAAGGTGTTGCCAAGACGTGGTACGACGGCCTGACGAATGTCCAGCGCACTTGGGCAGAGTGGAAACGCGAGTTGAAGAAGGCATTTCCGTCAGCATCCAGTTTCCAGCATACCTTCCGGGACATGGAAGCACGCAAGAAACAGCGCCACGAAAGTATAGAGGCGTACTTCTACGACAAGCTGGCGAAAGCAAGGCGCTGCAATGTCGGCGACACGGCCTGTATTGAATACCTGATCACTGGACTCGACAATGAAGATCTTGTGCGGTCCCTCAGCGTCAGAGACTACGCCAGCCCCGACGAGTTGCTCAGGTGCATGAAGCGGCTCTACGAGCGTACAGAAGTCGTAAAGGAAACTAGAGCCAAGACGCTGTATCAACCACCAGCTATTCGGCACCCTCAACGCGTCCTAGGAGGACACAATTCGTCACAAGCGGCGCATCAGCTTCAACACTGCGCTGGAGACAACGGATCGACGAGGGCTCCCCGACGAAAATTCAACGACAAAGGCGAGCCACTTTGTTTTAATTGTTCTTCTTATGGACATTTCTCGGCAGCATGTCCAAAACCTCAGCGTAGACCGCGCTGCACGAATTGTGGAAAAGCAGGCCATGAGAGCAAAGACTGCTATTCGAGGAAAGGCTTGACAGCCAGCGACACAGCTAAAACAGCAGTCCTAGCCCAAGAAAGCAGCAGTACAAGTGGCAGCATGGTGCTAAATCAGAAGTACTTCATGGATGCCAACGTGAATGGGAAGGCGATCAAAGCGTACATCGACATGGGCAGCCAATGCTTAACGATACGAGAAAGCGAAGCGGAAAAGTTACACCTCTCTTATGAAGCACTCAGCCGTCCATTCACTATCAGAGGGTTCGGAATGGGAAAAACAACACCCCTGGGAAGCTTCGAAGCGAGGCTGACGGTGGACCAGGCTACGGCCGACGTCAAGGTACACGTTGTCCGCGACGAAGTGCAGGCTGTCCAATTGCTTGTCGGTCAACCCTTTACTGAGCAGCCTCACATTACGGTGGTGCGCCGTAAGAACACCGTGCGCATTTTCGAGGAGCGTAACGGGTCGGAGGACGAAGACGGAACTCTTACCAATCTTGCTATACCGGCCCTACCTCCGCGACGTGTGAACTTGTGGGCGAAGGAGGCCGTTGTCATACCTCCTAATTACGTCGGGTTCATTGCGCTTGGGAGTGACAACGTTACGCACAGCGACATCTTCGTTCGCGGCAGGCTGCACGAGACGAGCGGCGAGTATGTGCGAAGCTGCGTATTAAGAGAAGATGAACTGGGCGAGATATGCCTGCCCGTGGCAAACGTATCCGAATCTCCTCTGATTGTCGCTCAAAACCAGAAGATCGCGAGAGGAACGTTGTGCATGGAAAAAGAAAATACCGAACCCTCCCTGATCGCAAACAGCAACGAAAGAAAACTGGTAAAGGCGATCTCGGCTGAAGATTTGACGGTTGGCACAACGATTTCTGCCACGCAGAAAGAGGCACTCGTCGCAGTGATTAACCAGTACCGCGACTGCTTTGCGACGTGCCTTTCAGAAATCGGGTGCACGGCCGCGGCACAAATGAAGATTGAGGTGACCACCGACGCTCCTGTAACGTACCGCCCATACCGCCTAGCCTACTCCGAAAGGCAGGCTGTGAGAACAATGATTGACGAACTCAAGGAGGCTGGAGTGGTAACGGACTCTAACTCTGCTTACGCGAGCCCTATCCTACTTGTTTCAAAGAAGAATGGCGAGAAGCGGCTTTGCGTAGACTTTCGAGCCCTCAACAAAATAACGAAAAAGGACAGATATCCGCTACCGTTGATTGATGACCAACTTGACAGGCTACATGATAAACGACTGTTCACTAGCCTAGACCTTGCGTGCGGCTATTATCAGGTGCCAATTGATAAAGAGAGCCGAGAGAAGACAGCGTTCGTCACTCCGGATGGACACTACGAATTCACCCGCATGCCATTCGGACTTGTCAACGCACCGAGTGTGTTCCAGCGTATGATAAACACCGTCCTCGGCTCCCTTAGGCACACGAAGGTCATGGCCTACATGGATGATCTGCTGATTCCATCGGCTTCGTTTGAGGAAGGATTAGACAGCTTGGGCGAGGCACTCGAGCTCCTGCGTTCGGCTGGTCTCACGCTGCGCTTGAAAAAGTGCTCCTTCTTCCAAGAGAAAATTAGCTACTTGGGTTATGAAATTTCCGCATCGACCATCAACCCCGACAGCCTCAAGTTGAGAGGAATTGCAAATTTTCCTACACCAGCAAACGTCCACGACCTCCGACGCTTCCTGGGCCTCTGCAGCTATTTCCGACGTTTTGTGGCTGGATTTGCCATGATAGCCAAGCCACTTACGATCCTGCTTTGCAAGGGAGAAGAATGGCGCTGGGACGACGATCAAGAGACTGCATTCAGGCAGCTACAAAGACAGCTGATGAGCAAGCCAACGCTGGCACTTAACGCACACGGAGCGAGAACGGAAGTGCACACCGACGCTTGCAAGGTCGGCCTCGGAGGAGTGTTGTTGCAAGAGCAACCAGACGGCCTCATGCACCCCGTTATGTATGTTAGCCGTAGCACCACGCGAGACGAGGAACGCTACCATTCATACGAACTGGAAGCTTTAGCCATTGTGTGGACAATTGAGAAGCTTAGACCATACCTGTACGGAACCGAGTTTCTTGTTGTTACGGACTGCAACTCATTGAGAACTGCTTTGTCAAAGCGAGATCTGGTGCCACGTGTCGGCAGGTGGTATCTAAAGTTGCAAGAGTATACGTTTCATGTAGAGCATCGACCAGGAGCTAGGATGAGCCACGTCGACGCCCTCAGCAGGGCTCCTGCGTCGGAAGCTGAAGAAGTTGACGTTGCAAGTGGCATTAATGTCTTTGTAACAGAGCTCTCCAACGAAGACTGGCTAACGCTAGCACAGAAGACGGACGTAACATTACAGTCGATCGTGGATTCCCTAAAGGGATCATCAGAGACGAAAGAAGCTGAGCGCATCAGAAAAGAATATGTCCTGGTTGAAGGCAGGCTTTTCAGGAGAACGTGTGGCAACAACGGCGACGAGCGTCTGCTATGGGTAGTGCCACGAGCGGCACGTTGGCAGGTCGTGAGACGATGCCACGACGATGTGGGTCACTTTGCAGTTGACAAAACCATGGCCTTGCTCGAAAGCAAATACTGGTTTCCAAGAATGCGCCGGTACGTGAAGCGACATATCTCGTGCTGCTTAGAGTGTTTGTATCGAACGGTTCCGTCCGGAAAAAAAAACCTGGAAAGCTGCACAGCATCGAAAAAGTGGCCGTGCCATTCGACACCATTCATATGGATCACTTGGGCACATTTATCCGCAGCAAGAGTTGCAATACACACGTGATTGTGGCAGTGGACGGCTTCACTAAGTTTGTGCTCATTCGGTCCGTGCGAAGCACCGCGTCGGGCTACGCCAAAAGCTTTCTCAGGGACATCGTCTCCATATTCGGGGCCCCACGAAGGTTGGTTACCGATCAGGGAACTGCCTACACCAGCCGAAAATTCGAGCACTACTGTAAGACTCTCAGCATAATCCACGTGAAAAACGCAACTTGCACGCCTCGTGCCAACGGACAAGTCGAGAGGTACAACAGAATGATAACCCCTGCGATTGCCACCTTATCCGAACGAAGCGACGGGAAGGACTGGGACGAAACGCTCACGCAGGTGCAATGGGGAATCAACAACACGGTAAACCGAGCTACGAAGACGACTCCATTCACTCTGCTTTTCAACCTTCGCCCCCGGAACGTGACAGGGGACTCAGTTGACGACGAAATCGCACTGGAGCTGGACGCCAGTATGCTGAAACTAAGAGAGAAGGCCATCGACAACATACGCCGGGACCAAGAAAAGCAGAGAAGTAACTACAACAAACGAAGAAAGACCGCGCCGAGCTACCAACCGGGCGACATGGTGTTGCTGGAGAGGGAACCAGCTGCAACGGGGGAGTCCCGTAAATTGTGCCAAAAGTACAGAGGCCCATATATCATCGTGGAAACACTTCCCAACGACAGATACAGGGTGCAAGACTTCCCAGAGGTCCAGCGGACGCAGCGGTTCTACGAAGGCGTCGTGGCGGCGGACAGGATGAAGCGCTTTGAGCTGGGAACGGTGGCAAGCGAGGATCATTCGTCGGACAACGACGAGGGTGAGGAAACTGAGGCTTGAAAAAAGAAAGCAGATGAAGCGAAGATGCACACCAACCGAGGGCGGCTGGAAAGGAAAAGGATGGCCGACTGTTGTCGACGGAGGCGCTCCGGTTTCTTGAGACAAGTGCACAGGCGACGCCGGCCGTTCGAGTCCTGCAGCGGCCGCCATTCTCCGAGCACCGGCGACCACGCTCCCCTTCTTGGAAGAGCAGCGGGAGGCCCAAGAGGCGCGGAGCCACATCTGGACACCGCTCGCCGGTTGCCGTGGCCCCCTCGACATCCGGTCGGAGAGAGGGACACGAGCAGTGCCGTACGAACTCGCTTGCGGAAAAGGACATGCGTGCTGTGCTCCGTCTTTTCTGCATTCTTATGTAACCTTCGCAGGCTAATAAACCTGCCCATTTATTTGTTTTATCTGGACGTTTGTTGTGTCGACTACATCAACTACATATTGAAAATGAAGAATAAAGGTTCTCTCCTCCAGAAGCGCAAAACATTTCAAAGTGGCCCCACCAGAAAGCACAAATTTTCGTCAATTAACCATCAGTTTATTCATTCATTTATTGAAGTACCCTAAAGGCCCAGCAAGGAATTTCTTGGGCGGGGGGGGGAGGGGGGGGGGGGAGGGGGGGACATGAAAGCAAAACAGAGTCATAACTACGAGCAAGACAAGAGATGCTGTTATTAGGATAAGCCCGAGCAACAAAATGATGGCAAGTGAGCTGGAATAAAATTAGAGTAAGTAGGTTAAAAAAAAGCACTTTTTCCTGTAAGACAAATAGCGGCTTCTGGAAATACAAAAAACTCATCGGCGACCACTTTCTCTGATGCAAAAAAAGTAGATTCTGATGGTCTTTGATAGTGGAAAGCACAAAACAGCACGCATTTTGGCTAGAATCTGCGCATCTTGGAAACGCATGCCTAGCTTTCCTGGACGTCGTCAATTCGGGGCATGTGTGCGCTCCCAGTAGCCAACATCTCGTGACTAAAAAGAAAAAATGGGCACTTGTGATTGAGTGAAAACTAAAGAATGCGGGGCAATTTTGAGGGAGGATGTTGTTAGCGGTGACCTACGCTTCCTACATGCTGCAGAAACTACCCTACAAAGTGCTTCTTCTGCTCGCACCCAATAGTTCTACCGGCCGTAGAAAATAAATGGGGTGTCCCGAAGACTGAAGACGCCGCTGTTTTTCGGTGTTCAGCGCCATTCAGCTAGTGGTGGCGGCTGCAGAAACTAGAATTTTTTTTCCAGATTATCGTCAGCTGACGAACCAATAGATATAGCTCGAGGGAATCTATACTCAACTTTTTTTGACACTTTAGATTCCAACACCTTTTGTCAGTATGTGCATGAGCCATCACGAACGGACGGAACTGGTCACGTACTCGACCTCTTGCTGTGTAACGTGCCTAATGTTGTATGCAATGTACAAGTGTTACGTTTGGGTTTTCTACGGCGGAATTTTAGCCATTTACCAACTAACTTAAAAACACAGCTGTATTTCAGTCATGTACGCTTCATACTTGAATATGGATGTGTTTGCTGGGACCCACACACATCTGAGTGTGTAGGAAAATTAGAGAAAATTCAGAATAGGGCAGTTAGATTTGTTCTTGGTAATTATAATCGGCAAGTTAGTATGACGGAAAGCAAACCAAAACATAACTGGCAAGAGTTGAAGGACCGTAGAAGGTACATCAGATTGAAATTTTTCCATGAGATTTATTATTCAAAAACTGGCATAAACCGCGAACAATGTATCCAGGCACCTCATTATATATCAAAGCGACTGGACCACTGCTTGAAGGTCAGGGAATTTTCTTGCAAGGGTGACGTCTTGCGTTATTCTTTTCTTGTTAGAACTGTACGGGACTGGAACAATTTGCCATCGAGCATTGTATGTATTACATCTAATGAAGCATTTTTACATGCACTGCAATAATTGTTTTATACCTATAATGAAGTCTGTACCCCCCTGCTGTAATGCTCTGCGGGGCGATGCAGGTAACTAATAAATAAAATAAATAAATTTCTGGGGCTTGCTTTAGCGCCAAGTGGCAAATAGGATAGGGATGAAGAGAAGACAACCGCCAGGAAACATCGCTTCTAATATTTTCGCTCTACGTCATGTGCTGTCGTGTTTATCAGTCCCTGTCTCGTTTGCTCTCACAAGTAAACACACGAAGCGGAAAAGACGATGGCACGAGGTTCGAGTCGTAATACAAAGAGCACAGACGGTTTTCGTAACCGCCGCGCTCGTTTATTTTCTTGCGCCGGTGCCGTACGCACTATAGAAGAGAGCACATTATAAATTCTTTGCGTACTTTTACCTAGATAGTAGCGGTATATTTTCACTGTTTATAAAAACGAAAACAAAGTTAAAGCAGCGTAGTCCTCCAAAATAAAATGTAAGGAAACAGAGTTTTTTTTATATATCTTGCTGTGAAACCAGTTGCCAAAAATACTTATGAGCTCTAGGCTATTACTACCTGTTCCAGCTTAATGTTCCAGTTACGCCCTGTAAACCGGAAAAAATGTTCACATCAACAAATATTCGATCATTTTTGCTCTATCGTGATTATAGAAAACCGGTACCAAAATCTGTCCACAAATGACCTTGATTGTATATCTGTCCAGGTGGTGTGGTTAGAATATCATTAAGAATAAAGAAAAACAATGACGCTAAACATCGACTGGCATTCGCTCTAAATGGCTAGTTTTTATTTTTTTAACGCTGGTGTTTGCCTTTACGTACGCATTCATAAATTATGATATACATCTCTCAGCAGGATAAATGTACACTTACCTAAGCTTGAAGACATGAACTGAAAGTTTTGCAAATACAAATACCAAGCATATACAGAAGTGTCTGAGGAAGTTAGCGCAACTCGAAAAACAATCACGAGAAAGAAAGGCACAACGATGCGTCGTCCTGTCTTTCTTTCTGGTGATTGTTTTTGCGTTGCGCTAACTTTTTCAGGTAGTATGCACCAACTCACCAAGCAATAAGTTTTACTTGAGTACCTTTCACATACTGTGGGCCCTTTTCTATGTACGAGTATTTTATCTCCTTCTTCTCAAACGGCCGTCATCGTCGCCCACATTTCTTGGACATCCTGCCGCGCCATACACGTCACGTACTGCATCAGGAAACGGCTGGTACCCGGTCAGATCATCGCTCTTTTTGGAGCAGTCCGTCCTTCTTATGGCCGTGTAAAGCGTCTGTGCAGAATTTTTAGGCCATAGCTGGGAAGATAAGAGCGCCTCTTATATGACTGGCTTCGCGTTGTGTGCTACAGGCAAGACCCTGAGTGGATAGCTGACAGGATGTTTCGGGCGCAAAAGAAGCTCGCGGCGCACACTACAGAGCTCTGGTGGCGTCACTTTTTGAGTATCTTACCGAGAACTTCAGGAAGACAGAAGGCGAGCAGCGGAGCTCTGAAGGTGCTCAGGGATGTTGAGGTCACGGAGGATGTGAGCAAGGTCCTGGCAAAAGGACCGAAGTTCAGCCTAGAGCCAAGATCAATGGCTCACGAGCTCCTGGCTCTGAATAGACGAGTGGCAGGGAAGGCGCCGTCGGAGGACCGTGAACGATGCCTGCTGGATGGAGTGGACGCGCTCTCAAGAAAAGCTTCTGAGAAAGTGTCTCAGTTCAAGGCTACAGTCAACACTGTCGTGAAATACTTCGAGAAAAATGGTTTACGTTTGTTGCAAGTGGACAAGGAGGTAGGATTTTTGGTGGTGCCAGCAGGGATATATAATGGAAAGGCCCGTCGTGCTGTGAAGAAGAACTTAAAGCCGTCCAATCTTAAGCCTGTCAAGGTGAAGTCAAGAGTCGTAGCCCTATGTAGGAAACTGGAACTTAAAAAGTTAACGAAGTCTGTAGTTGACTGCAAAGGAAAAATTCTTAGCATATTTTTTTTACTGCCAAGACACACAAAGAGGATGTGCCATTTCCCTGCATTGCGAGCGAAAGGGCGTTTTGGCAGTGCCTTGCTAGTAAATACCTTTTGAAGAATGTCAGCGAACTTGCTGTGAGTGACCCATTTGCAACAAAGAACTTTTTGCACATAATTAGATTTCTTCAAGCCAATAAGCCGGTTGGGTATTTCTGCTCTGTTGATGTAAAGTATATATTTTATTGGATTCCTCGTAAAGAATTGTTCATTGCAGTTCAAGCACGTGTTGAGGAAAACGGGGTCACGCCCTTCCAGAATGCCGCCGGTGTTTCTATCGGGAATTTTATGTCGTTGCATGAGTTTTACCTTAATGTTATTGTTGTACAGTTTGGGAGTGTTTTGTTCATACAGAAGAAGCGGGTGAGTATTGGCTCTTGCGTTGCGTCTGTTTTGCGCAACATTTTTCTAGCGTTGTTAGATCGGAGTGTGAAAGACAATGTGGATTCAGGTAGAGTATTGATGGTTTTTCGTTATGTGGACAATTGTTTTGGTGTTCTCAGAAAACAGGACACACGGTCCTATCTAATCACTGTAAATGACAGTCTCAGGATTTTTAGCGAGAAGGGAAGGTTGGAATTTACGAATGAACAGCCGGAATGAAACAAATTGTAGTTTATCGACTTATAACTCTCTAGATCTATAGCCAGTAATAATTTTTGTTGGATGAACCCCCCTCGGGCCCAGAAAGAGTTCCTTATGAATCAGCACACTCCAAGACAGTGAAGCGAGCCATTGTCACCTACAGATAGGGAGGCTTCAGTAAGCCGGCTTCCTTCAGTAAGTCCTGACAGGGGTAGCGGAGTCCCTTCTTACAAGTGTAAAAGCCAAGAAAATCAAGCAGGCAGTCTTGAAGATAAGAGAATAAGCCCAGCAGATGCACCTTATTCGCACCGAGTAGCTCATAAATTGAAGACGGTAACATCAAAGTACAATGTTCCTGCAGTTTTTTCGGCTCCGTGTAACCTGGCCACTTTGTGTCCTGGCATTAATACGCAGAGAACGGGTGAAACTTGACGGAATAAACATGCCTGTAGGTATGTAGGTTTCATAGGCGGGGCAGTTTATCAGATACCCCTCACATGTGGTAAGGTGTACACTGTCCAGACGGGGCGCTGTTTAAATGAAAGGTTTAAGGAGCATGAACGGTCAATGGGGATTAAAGAGTTAACTGCGCGAAAGGGTTATGAGACACATTCACGCCACTTAGAAGCGAAGACTGAGAACTTTATTTTTCAGGAACACGCAAGCCGTATTTAAGCGCTCTCTGTGACAAGTCGGTATATTGCACGAGATAAACTCGAGATTATGCCCACCTTATATTTTCTTTTTTTATTCTAATAAACTGATTCAATTCTGATTCCTCCTATGTTGTTCATTTTGTGTTCACTTATCTCAAGGTAATTAAAGAATCCGGTGGAGAAAAATTTAAACTGTTTGAATCCGACAAAGATAACAGGTAATTAAACGTAGACTACTCCTTGGGCGCAGTTTATAAACTCTTTGTTCATGAAGCAAGTTGACTGGCTACATATGTAAGGAAACCAACAGGCAGCCATCACTCACTAGATGGGCTTGCCAGCAGGAGTTTAGGCGCAATGCTCAGTATTGCGCCTAAATTTACTTCAATGTTTTAGCCATCTTTCTACCCGCATATACGTCCTATCTCGGCGACAGTTCCTCCCAATTCCCTTCATACTAGACCACTACCTTTGGCATCAAGCTTTTAGCACGCAGTGACCACTACTTGATGACCGACATTAATGTGCGTTCCCTCACCGCTTCAGTGACTGCGGCATTTTTGGTAACGCCACATCACGCGGACACAGTCTCGTGTGTAAGAAGGCTGCCATCGTGGCTTGCACCCATTGGGCTTTTCACCAGCAGCTCGGGTAGAGTGCTCAGAATCCCTTTTTGCTGCGTAGCGCAGTTAGAGAATCCTTACTGTCCGATTGATGTCGTAGCGACAACCGCTTTTTTTTGCCCATGCTTTGACAACTGAGTATAAGGTATGATTTAACGTGCGGTTTCTTTTTTCAAGGTGGTGTTTTAAATTACGGTGAACTGGACAGGAGCCGAAGCTGAAACATACCTGAAGACCAAATGCTCCAGGAGCTTCCTTTGGGTCAACGCACTCTGACCAAGCCTGTTAGTGGCAAGCTTGCAAACAGGGTGCTTTTGAAGAAAAGATATATGGCTTGACAGAGAGAAATAGAACTTTGCAATACGAGGTGGCATTCCTAATTAGCTTCAGACAGGAAGTGCATGATGTGATGCCATCTATTGCTAAGCTTGCAGTCACTGCATGATACCTGTAAATAAAGCCGACAACTAGAATTCTGGAGCCGTAGGAGCAGCAGTCTACACACTTACGCCATAAAAGAAGCGATGGTTGCTGGAGCAGAGCTTACTGACAAACACCAAAGGATGTGTTTAGCGAAAATCTCAGAGTTATGACACAGACCAGGCAAATTGCCGGCGAGCAAGTGAAAAATGAAAAAGAAGTGACTCGTGATCCCAAATTCACAAGATTACCAAATGAGGACATCAGAAACGGAAGAATTCTTTAAATGAAAAAGCGCGGTTTTTCATCATTCTCAATTTCTTAATAAGATTCCATGATGTTCGAAAAAAAGTTATTGGAAAGCGCCCTTCAGTGAACAAATAACAGTGCGACAAGTCCATCTAGTTTTGGGTCAAGGTAAGCATTGATGTTGTAACGGATCGATGTGATATTGCAAAAACAAGCGCTGTAAAACTAAAAAACACATCCTTAACTGAGATGAAAACGAGAACCAACCAGAATTCAACATTCTAAGCATAAATTGTTACAGCATTCTCAATAAAGCTTTACAACTTGAGGGTGGGCTGTTCTCGCACAACCTGGACGTTGAAGTGCATACGCAAGCCTCGTTGAGCAGTGAAATATTTTACAGCGTATTTGTTTCTAAAGACAACAAGATTTTTGTGCCCACAGCGACAAAAGAGGGGAGAGGATGCCATTTTCATCAAATCATAATACAAAATATTATACTCCGTGATGCACATGACGCTGAATACGTCTTTTGTAAAATACCCCAGTAGCACAAGGTGGCGGGCCCATGCAGGTCCGACATGGGCAATGAGGGCTGGTGGCTGCCCGCAGTAAACCCACAGGGGTCCGCCGTGGGTGCAGTGCTGGCACAAAACGCTGGGGCTGCCCACTTCGTACCCGAATGGGACCCTCCTCTGCTAGGCATAGGCTTAAACAGACTGGGCAGCCCACCTAGGTCCCACCGCAGATACATGCAGGCTAGGATGCGGGCTCTATTATGGTGAAGCGCGGGCAACCCCAAAAGGGGCTTGCCGTACACCACCATGAGGGAGCCGCAGTGGTTTTGTGTGGGCAAAGAGCTAGTATTCCCGCCTTCAGCCGACATGGGTCCCGCGTAGGAAATACAGGGGCTAAACTATGGGCTTCATAGTGGCGAAGCGTTTCAGGCATGCAGTTTGGGCTGTCTTAGCAACACCGGCGAAGGTCCCGCGTGGGCTGGGCATGGGCACATTCGCCATTCCGACGTCTTCACCGCCTGTATTTTAAATCGGGTACGAAAGGGGTAAGCATGGGCTGCGTGCAGTTCGTGTGCATAAAAGATGGGGCTACATGACAGTGAAGTGCGGGCACACCCAAAAGGGGCTGCCCGTGCAGCGCCCTAACGGAACCAATTGGGCTGTAGGTGGGCTAACACCAGTATTCCCCGCCTGTAGCCTAAATTGGTCCTCCATGGAAAATATATGGGCTAGGCATGGGCACAATTGCGATTCCAACATCCTCCCCGCCTGTATCGTACATATCTGCTAGAAAAGGCCTAAGCGTGAGCTGCGCAGTAGCAAGACATACAGTGTGTGCGGGCAAACGGCTAGTATTATATCCGCCAGCAGCCTTCGTAAATCCTGCGCAGACTACTCTGGGCTTCACATTGCAGAAACATAGTGCGCCATTAGCGAGTTGCCGGGCAAAACCTATCGACAGTCACACGTACACTAGCTGTACACGGGAAGAGTTGACATTCTTGCATTTAGTCTGCCTGCATATCCTACATCAGAGGTGAAAGGGTTAAGCGTGACCAAATAGCAAGACCTTGCACGTTTCACTCTGACGAAGAGCTGCTCTTTGAACGTCGTAATAACAAAAGAACCAGCTTCTGAGATTTGTTGGTGCTTCTTTTGCGTTTATCGCATTGTATTTTTTTCTGGTGTGCTGCGGTCGCCGCGGAGAAAGCTGCCAGGATAAGGTTTCTTGCTTGTTTCAACACACTTCAATTACTCCAGCACTTAAAGCGCTTTCGTCGTCTCCATGCAACAAGTGGCGCATGGAATTCATGACTAGTTGATGAACATATCGAGCCTCCGGCGACTGCGCCAGAGGCTGCAAAAGGTTTGTTACTGTCGCGTTAACAGCAGCAGCTTTCTTAATGTCCGCTAGCAGCAGTCTGTAGCGACGCATCGATCAAGACACAAAATTCTTGGTTTTTGTGGAGGCATTCTTTGCGCGTCTTCTTCGTCTAGTGATCGCACATTGATAACGCAACTTGGCCCAGCGCCATCGCGAGCTGCCCCACCCTTCACCCTATCAGGAAGAGATACTAATCACAAATCACCGAGAACATTTCTATCGACGAACAAGGAAAGGTTAGCTAGCGAAAAGGTACAGTGCTAGAGAGAACAAAATAAAAACAAACTCCTTTAGAAACGTCACACGAGTAACCTGTCTTTGCGCACTTTTTTTTGAAGTTTTTTTTTCTCCACTCACCCCCGCCTTCCCTGCTTTTCCTGGGTCCACTCTCAAAAAAAAAAAACCTGCTGAACCCTGGTTTTTTTGTCTGCCTTTGTTCCTTCCCCAAGGGCTCCTCTGTGTCTGTCGTGTCCCTCCCAGCACCCTTCCCCGAAATGGCGCGGAGGCACTCACTCTACAGCCCACTACGGAACATTTTAAGCCGCCCTCCCGACCACACTCCCCGCGACGCTCCATGAAGTGGAGAGGGGGCTCCGATTCTACTTGTTCACTGTGTCCGGTCGCTGCACCCCCGCCTTTTCTGCGTTTGTTTGGAACAGGTTTTTCTTTTCTGCGGTTGGGTTGAGTGTCAAGGGATGAAGGTAGCTGCGAAAACACGCTAGCACTCGCTAGTCCTCGTTGAATTTGTGTTAAGGCCGGAATACATGGAGCGTTTTTACCGCGGCGAGTCGTCGATTTTCGCCCGACGGCGCAGATTTGACGCTCGGCGTCGAGAAAAACGCCCGCCGCCGCCGATCAGGACCGGCTTGATTTTGACGCGCGGCGTCCAGTGAGACCGGAAGCGGCGGCTGAAGCGAGCCAATGGCAGCGCAGACAGCCCGCTCTTCCGGTCCGCTGCCTGCCGCTGCCAACATGGCCGCCATGGCCGTCGAGCTGCGCCGTGTTTTTGGCACGGAAATGTTATTGTCGTGAAAATAAACGCTTCATCAGACTTGAAATGTCGCTTTTTTTGGAGAATACGGCCGAATCTTGGATCGGAATGCCTGCGCTCCCTCCCTGAAGCGAATCTGTCGAAGAAAACTGCAGCCGCTGGCGTCCGCGGCTGAGCGGGCGTCCAAAGGTACGCGACGGCATGCATTCGAGCACGCAAATATTTATAGATACTTAAGCGCGCGTGCTAAAATTCGTACAATGGTATCGAAGTGAAACTTTCCTGATTTTAAGACAATGGTCAGCATCACTGTTCTCACAGACCTCCTTGCACAGTGGTGTTTGCCACTTGTTGATCACGTTTGCTTTCGCGTCGAGGGATACGGAATACGCGGCGGCGCGCCGCCGCTCCAACGCTCCATGTATCTCCAGCCGGGCGTCGCGCCGCCGCGACGTTTTCTGCCGCGCGAATGTCGTCGGAAAAAACGCCGCATGTATCCCGGCCTTTATACAGTTTTTTGTGCCTTTCCTCGTGTTGCTTGATCAAACCACGATCGAAGATGACATCGCCTTCCATGCGTACGTCTAGTGCAAGTATGGTGGAACCCTGTCGTCCTTGTCTCAGTGTTGAATAACTTCGCTCCGAAAGGCGTGAGTGATGAACAGCGGTGGAGACCACGGCGGAGAAGGCGGATTTTATGACGGCGACGTCGTGCTGCTAGGACGTAAGTACGCATTTGAAATCACTCTGTTGTCTGAGTACTGCCGCCGTCTCAGGTATATGCTCGGCGTCAATAGAAACTTTCTAGTTGTTCAGTGTCTTTTTTGAACCAGCCAGTTCTAGATTGCACAGAGTAGAGAGAAAAAATACTGAAAAATTTTTTCTGTTACATACCGAAATTTCTTGTCCTTCATGGTAACAAGACTACAATTAGTTTTGTGGTGTGTATTCTTTCTTTACACAGGCATATGGTGCATACGTGCGAGCGCAATCAGCGACGAGCGTCCTGAGGGGGAGCAGCTCAAGACCCTGAACAAACATCACGCATCGCATCGATGCTGCGGAATGTGCCGTAAATAAAGGAGGATGACCAAGCAAGCATTGGAATCGTCCGAGCAACCTGTTTACACACCAACAATGTTACGGCACACATTTGAAACACAATATTGATTCAAATACGAAAGGCGTGAGGTGCATTTACGATACTGAGCATTGCCAATCGTCACGGCCAGGCGTCATGAGACGCCTGGTTTGTCCGTGCCTTCTCTTTCGTCCTGTCTTCTTTTGCACGCATTATCTCCTTTTAAGTAATGTGACGTAGACCTTCCGCTGCGTGAGATTCTCGGTAGCTTCTTTTCGTCTTTTTTTCTTTTTCTTATTTCTTAGCGATTACCAATCCACAATCACTTTACCGATAACGATCGTCGATTACAATCCCAATTATTGATTACCTATGATCAATCCTTATCTAGCTTACAGAGCACGGCATACTACGCCACTTTTACACATACACACCATTTGTTCCACTACACTGAAGCACCATAACACCCCTTTTCATTCCGTCCAATTTCTGACGCGTAATTTGGATATTAATATTTGTCTGGCTCCGCGCTGGCTCAATGGCTACGGCTCTCGGCTGCTGACCCGAAAGACGCAGGTTCTATCCCGGCCGCGGCGGCCGAATTTCGATGAAGGCAAAATTCTAGAGGCCCGTGTACTGTGCGATGTCTTTGCACGTTAAAGAACCCCAGGTGGTCGAAATTTCCGAAGCCCTTCACTACATCGTCCCTCATAGCCTGAGTCGCTTTGGGACGTTAATAACCCTATACACGATACCAATATTTTTTTCACTACTGTCAGACCAGAACACATCCCAAACACAGGTTACTAAGCCATACACCCGACCACGCGTTCAATGGGTGTCGCTCAAACACGCCTGAAGCAATTACCCTTCGTGGCCTACGGGAATAAAGAACAAACAAAAACCTTCGTGGCATACGCGTTACTTGCCCACCTGGCACAGTGGGGCGATTTTCTTTTTCTATTTACAGGAATTTAGGGTTTTTTTCCGACGGGCGGAGCCGGGATTTCACCTGAACGAGCTCCTTACGCTGTCGCTTAATACCTGCGACTGTCCAATACTAGACCTTTCCCGGAATGCATCACAGCTCACGTTTCATGCTCAATGGGAAAAAGATAGCGCGCACCGAGGTGTCTCTAACAAGGAGAAGAAATTAGGAGGGGGAGCCATCACCCAAGGAAAACCGGTTTAGAAGCAAAAGTGGACTGTTCTGCCTGCGGATGAGGTCCAGATTGGGCTAATTAGTGCATATTCATAATGATGGTTCAACAGCGCGAACACACCAAGTCCAAGAAAGAGAGAGGACACACACACCAGCGCTGAATTCCGCGCTGGTGTGTGTCCTGTCTCTTTCTTGGTCTATGTGTGTTTGCCTGTGGGCCGAACTTGGGCTAGCCCATGTGGGCCGGACTTGGGCTAGCCCACGCTGGCCGGACTTGGGCTTCCCATGTGGGCCGAACTTGGGCTAGCCCGTGCGGGTCCCCGCTGCACTGCCGCCTAAGCCCCCCTGGAGGTCCCCTCTAAGAAGCCCATTACTGCCCCTATGGATCCCACAAAGGACCGAGGAAAGCCCACTGTATCGTTTTTATGCATGCAGACCATAGGGGTCCCCTGCTGGTCCTATGTAGCAAGCCCACTGGGCTGCCCCTGTGGGTCCCGCGCGATGCGGAGTTGCAAATCCCGCACATATCCCACATCGGGCCCCCATGGGCTGCCCGTGTGGGGCCCACGAGGGCCCGCAATTCCGAGCCCCGTTTGTGCTACTGGGGTATATATCAACAAGGTCCGCTCTATTTTTGAGGCTTCAATGGGCCTCCAAGTCCTCCTTCTGTGGTCCTCCAAGAATAATTTTTGGTTTATACTTTGGTAACTTTGACAAACTGTGCAAGTAATGTAAATGATATGGCTTCACTTTTAGAAATCGTCTTGGAATGTCTTCATCGGTTTGTTTCCAAAATTTGGACTCAATCTGTGCACTGCTACCCATGCGTTAACACGTTTCGGCGGGCTAGTTAGTTGAGCATCGTGAATAAACAGCGCGAACGACGACTAGAACTAAAGACGTCAAAAAAGGAAACACGCGTCTTCTCACCTCTGCTGCGGCAGCCCTCAGAGACGCAACGGTGAAGCTGCTTCAGTCCGACAAGGAGGGCGGCTTTGTCATCGTGTCTAATGACCTGTACATGGAGAAGGCTCCAGAAGCAGTGCAAGCCATTTCAGGGAATAAACTCCCGTAAAACCTGGTAAAATGCAAGAAAAATCGGTCCAGCTTTGTGAACAAGCTGCCCTCTCGAGGCTGGCTTCGTCGGTAAAGGCATCTAATGAAACCTTCCTTTCAGTGTTCTTCACTGTCAAGACACGGAATGATCGGTGCCTATTCCGCGCAATCGTGTCTAAAAGATTCACGTGGCAATGTGAAGTCACTGTTTTCTTGCAGAAGTGCCTTATTGACTTGGAGGTAGACGATCCTTTCCTTATCAGGAAGCCCGAAACTGTTTCAGACTTCCTTCAGAATGAGTGCCCACCACATGTAAGCGCTTTTTTGGTTCATGTGAAGGACCTGTACTATTCCTTCTCTCAGCGCTCTGTGACCGCGGAAGTCAGTCTTTGCATCGTCCGCTTTGGCGTAACCAGGTTCCAAAACGCATGCGGAATGGACGTTAGCAGGTTTTGAGAAATGCTAAGTTTTTACTTGAGCTTAACCTTTGACACTCTAGACAACAAATTTTTATCTAAAAACAAGGAGTCTTCATTGGCTCGAGCATCCCTCCTGTACTGAGTGATCTACTACTAGCAGTTTATGACAGGCGCCTTCAAACTAAGCTCGATGACGCGACCGTTGTTAAGATAATGCGATATGTTGACGACTTTATAATTTTGTATTGCACTAACGACGCACAGCAAACAGCTGCAAAGATTTTTCATGTGTTCTGTTATGAACTTAATGACCTCCGATTAACTTCAGAGCTCCCCTCTAATAATAGGCTCCGATTTTTACTATATTTGTTGGGCATACTCGGCGCGGTCCAGGAAGAGCTTTCTCCCTTTCCGGTCAGCTCACTCGAAGGTTGTTAAGCGCGGTATCGCCAAGGCATGCCTAAGAGCCGCACTTCCGAAGATCATGTGTGCATCAGACAGTAGACAGTTTCTACGCACAGGTGAGCAATCTATCTGCAGCGGGATACCCCAAGAAGAGGGTGAGAAATGTTGCTGAGCCCCTGCTTGCTGAATGTAGTTTGCGAAAGATCAAGCGCACCGATGCGGGTCAGGCAGAAAGACAGAAAATAGCGTGCATCCCGTATGTGCACAAAGTTTCGCATAATCTAAAGAAAATAGTGAGCAAACGAGGCATTAGGCTCGTTTTCTTCAGCCAGGAATAAACATAGGGGATTGTGCAAACGTGTAAACGAGGATGGAAGCAAAAAATGCTGCCAAAAGAAGCATAAGCGAAAGTTTGTCCGCTGTCGTGTTGGTGTCGTTTACAGGATCCCGACCTCTTGTGGCAGGTTTTACATCGGTGGGACGGGACGCTGTATCAATGATAGACTATGTGAACACGCAAAAGATATAGATAACAAGTCTGGCAGAAACCATCTTGCTTCGCATTGTGCAGAGTGTAAAGATAGCGAAGCGCATCTGAATCGGACCACTATCATCGCCCGTTATAAAGATGAGACCACGAGGATCATCTCGGAAGCTTGCCATGTTAAAACCTAGGTAACCGCTATATCAGCAGCCTACCGATAAATCTACTACCTAAGAAACTTGCGTATATTGTCTGTGACGTGCCTTCTTTCAATTAGGTCGTGTGGTTGTGCGCTATCTTTTTCTCATGCTTTTTCTTGTGTTTTTGCTCGTAGTATTTAATTTATATGCTGCCTCGCCTGTAGCAATAAACAATTTGGTTGTTAGTACAGCGCTGGTGTTTCTCCTTCTCTTGTCTCGTCTTTCGTTGCGCTGTTTTTTTTTTAAATTCTTCAGAAATGTACCAGCAGACCGTATTTGCACTGTTCTCAAAGCTATAGGCAGCGTCGTCATTCATTCTGTTCACTGGCGTTGGCGTTGGCAACGTTCTAGACTGGGATGATTTTGAGGAAAGGAAGGGAACATAACTGGCTCCCAGTGTGGGTGGATGGTTTACTCGCGCTTTTGTGGTACTTGCCAGCCTAGGCGTAGGTCTGCATGTCTAGCGCGGCCCAACCACAGCTAAACCGAGGCTTAAGCAGCTGATACCAAAGCTTTCGCTTGCATAACGAGGGTTAGCTGAGCTAAGCCACTTTTTTTTCCGCTTCCTGTCTCCCATCGAATACGGTCCCTCACACAGAGCCCACGAAGGTTTACACTCGTGTCCATCACTGCGGTCCTCAATCCCATAGTGCTTGAAGCGAAATTTCGTGCTTAGGCACAGGTTTGACCGATGCCTGAGATTTACACATCGGGAGCACACTTCGTACCTCTTCTCGTATAGCGTAAAATTTAGGATGACTTGTGGCTAGTACATGCGGCATGGCAGTCGTCTTCTTCCTTTAAGAAGACGACTGCCACTCCCGTTTTTCTCACTTTCTCACAGCGATGATTTCTTCGTGGCTCGGGTCCTTCAATAGCTTCAAGAGCTGGTCGTCGGTCAAGTCCGTATCCATCCGTCGCATTAAGCGTCTCCTGCAATTTTCCGGCGGTGCGGTGCAAGACTTTACGTCGTATTTGCTTTCCCTTAGCTTGACCTCCGTGACGCGGCAGAGCTGCCATATTCGGCCCCCGTCAGAGGTGCTGTAGGCAGAGCAATAGAAACTAAGACATCACTGCGGGGACCCGCATAAGAGAATGCGAAAGTATTGAGGCCTCCTCGGCACTCGGCACCTCTCTTTGCCTCCTTTTATCATTTTCTTTTTGTTTGTTAATTGATTTAAGTACTGAATTAGCGTAAGTGACTTTCGATTCAATTAAATATCGATTTATTTACTCTGATTATACCTTCTTGTATCCCAATCAACCATTTTGGTTTTTCAAAATTGGCGCCGTGGTTCCGTTCCCGTCCGCTTAATATATTCCCGTCCAGCCTATTTAACCGTCAAATGGTTTTTGCTGATTATTAATTCACAAATTATTTATGTCAATGGAAATGTTCTGTTTGATCAATTATTGCGATAGCGCGACGCTGGTTGTGACGTCATCGTGTTCTTGTGGACCATGATTCCGTGCGGCGTTCTCACGACGCTCGAGCCTATATATTGCTACGCGCTTTTCAATAAACGCCGAATGGTATATGATGTTGAAGCAAGAGGTTGAATGGTGCGAGCGGGGTGTCCAACCTCCAGGGGCAGACCACGACGTTACAGTCAGGTTTCGGGCGAGCAGTTGAAGGTGCCTTGCTGCCTCAGCTCTTGTCAATGGTATGCGGACAGTGTTTGTTGTATCGTGATACTACGCTGTTGTGCCGCCTGTGGCTGGGAGTGGCGTTCACAAACGCCTATTCCCATCTCATCTCAATGGCAGACTCTCCAGCGTGTGACCAGTGCGGTTGTGATGAAACGATCGGACACCCCCATTATGACTGCCCTCGTTTTGAGCGAGAGCGCGATTTCCTAATTGCTACTCTGTACCGCTTGGACTCGCGTCATTTAACAGAGTCCAACGTTCTGGGGCCTTGGACACAATCTTCCTCGCAAAGGAAAACGGTGAAAGCGCTCCTGAGATTCTTAAGGGACTCGGGGTTGTACTCCCGTCTATAATCTTTTAAGTTTTCAGTGCGCGCCCTCTGTCCCCGTGACGTGATGGTCGCTGAACACTCAGAAAACTCATTTCATTGCCGCTCTTTTTCCTTTTTTCCCCTTTGTTCCCCTCCCCAAGTGTAGGGTAGCCAACTGGGCATCGCCTGGTTAACCTGCCTGCCTTTCCGTCCATTTCTCTTTCTCTTCAATGAACGCTCTTCGTTCGTCGGCCACGTCTGGCGTCCATCATATCAATTATTACTTATTAAATACATTTAAATTCATTTAGAACTTTATCTTCACATTTTGCCTATTTTTTCACTATTTTGCCGTCCAGTACCGTTTTCCCGTCCGCTTACTATATAAACATCTGCGTTATTTCAACATTATTTCCAAATTTTTGCCTACAATTAATTAAGTAATAATCCTATTCCAGAAGAGGGCAAATACGGGCTGGTTGGTACATGTTTTACGAATTGGAAAAAGAGAGCAATGAAAGACGACACAAGAAGACAGAACACCAGCGTTGTTAGTCAGCGCTGTTGTTTTGTCTTTATCTTGTGTCGTCTTTCATTGCGCTGTTTTTCCATTTCGTAAAATAATCCTGTCCACATAATTTTTTCCCCCACCAAAGCATCCTCACAACGTCTTGTATCGGTCACAAACATGTGTTTGATACTACATCTGAGAACGATCAAACTGCTGCGGAAACGTTTTGGTGGCAACACCCTACAGATTCAGATTTTAATGCAAAAACTACGCAGCAATACGCCAACAAAGCAGTTGCGCGTCAACCGAATGCGCCGCCCCTTGCAACCGAGGGGGAGGGGCGGGGCAGCACTAGAGTAGCGTCGTCACAGCGTCCGATAAGCCACGAGCACCGCAAGTTTTCAGTGCGCGCTCATCGCCTTTCCCTTGCTGTCGATTTGAGCTTCGTCATGACCCACACACTGATTTGCAAAAACGTTTCACGCAGGCATCTCATGTTGTGCGCAGGTGCTTGTAAAAGACAACCTGATCACAACGCACATCTTGTGCGGCTGCCTCCGCGAACGCAAAAACGTTTCCGCACGGGCCTGGCTTCAACCGCTAAACGGCAGTGAGGAAGGGAAGAATTTAGCAGAGGCCGTTGCGTCAGATTTTTTCGAAGCTGGACGTGAGTGCTCCACATAGCTAGTTGGCCGCTGTCTCAGGGCGCTTGCGTATGCGCAGCAGACAGTGAAGTAGAGACGCTGCTGCAGCCGACGTTGCTCCTACTCGCTGCGCCATCAGCCTAAGGCTTCCAGTAGGTCTTGGAAAGGCACGGACTTCTGGCACACTTTTTGTCACGCAGCTAGGATAGCCATTGCCTCTCCTAAGGTTTCCTTCCTCCATCGCATGTGGGCTGCCGTGCCTACAAAAAAGGAGAGGGTGCCTGTCAATATGTCAGGCACGGTTATTTTCATATGTTAACTATTGCTATTCGGTGTGGTTAACAACAACCATGACAACATTAAGAAGGTTGACGTGTTGCAAAAAAAAGATTGGGTGCATCATAGCTAATATTGACTACTTTTATTCGGCAGAACAATATTTTTGTAAAACAGAATACACTCTCGATACTAAAAAGCACGGGTTTTCTACGTTGCGCTAATTTTTTTTTTTATTTTCACCCGCTTTTAAACAGTTTATTTCGTCGATCGCATCCTTACAATATAACCTAAGTATTGCCTCTACACACAGCACTGATCTCCGGCTCATCCCACGCTTCCGCATCAATTACAAACCGCAGTCTGGGAAACACAACCTTCCCTTAATATCCAATATGAGCAACTTACCAGATCCAACCTTAACCAACTGCGGCAGTATTTCGTCCCTTAAGAAATTACTGATTGTTATTTACCTCCTATTATCCACATTTTCTGCCTTATATCTACGTTTTACTCCTTATATGTACATATGTCCTTGCTACAATGAATTTATCACTTGTTCACTTATATGCTATTATTTTATGTATTTCGTTATTGTTCACCTTATAACGCGACCAAGTACGGACCTTATTTTCCCCATGAAGTAAAATTAGATACTGCCCAGCTACTATCGCTACCTGCATGTTCGTAACAACACGCTGCTACCCAGAAATTGTATCGCTGTGGTCACTTGCTATTTATGCTGATATTTGTAGTGCAGACAGTACTGACAAAGCAATGTTACCTCGAATAAACTTAAGGCATGATTCCACATAAGCGGTATGTAATGAAGAAAGCTTTACAACTGGGTGAAAAATAAGCAGGTACCGACACAAAGAACGCAAGCAACAGAAACAGTGTTTATGAGAAGGTCAAAACATGGAAATCCAGCATTGTGAACAACTGAGATTTTTGCCGCGTGCAATAAAGCAACTTATAGGAGCACCAATCCAGTCACAGAGCTTCGATTGTGGCCCTCAGTTTCTGAAACACTCAACACGCTGTATACTCGCTCATTTTTTGCGGTTCCCACTTCCATATGAGTCGACCCAGTGATTTCTTCAGGGGATCTTGCCTCAAACGGCGGCTTCTGAGTATCTGGTCGCGGCCCCGCCGCGAGAGTCGCCAGTGTATGGTTGACGGATTTGATCGCTAAAGATGTATCTTGTTTCCTACGAACCAGAAGATGACGAGATATCATTCGTTAACGCAAGCCGAGCCGTCTTGAACACTGGTACCTCTTCCGTCAAGAGCACTTTTCCTGAAGCCGGAGACAACGAGATGCCTTCCACTGGTGCCGACGGAGTGTTCCTGACCAAGGAAATTCCTCTTGTCTCGAGCACTTCCGATACAGGTTGCTCAAAAACTTTACCTCGGTTGCCGAAGGTTCTCGCTTGTCGATCGTTCTTCACGGCGCCGGCGCCTGCGACAGAGGCAGAAAATTCTGGTAAGGCTTTCATCGCAAGGCTACTGGAAGCTTCAGGTGACCCTTCTTTGCCGCCCACCGGCAAGAGGCTGTTTGTTTTCACCCACAGAAGTGTAGCTTCCTCTCTCTCTTCTGGTGACGCTCCCCATTCAGGAGGCTTCACTGGAGGTGTTCTCTTGAACAGGGCAGCCAGCTTTGACAGCATACGGTGGAAGGGAGACTTGTGGCTTGCTGGCAGAGTCTTGTGGCGGTTCGGAGTTTCGTATGGGTGTGCCCCGGGAGCAGGAGCATGACTGCAGCTGGGTTGACGAACGTCCTGGGTTGGCCTGCGAGTATAATGAGGGCGTGCTACCTCAAATCCGAACATCGCGATGCGGCAACGGCTCGTCCTTCTTTGGCGACCGCCTGTTCACAAGCTTCTGCATTGGAACTTTGCTTTTTGTTAACATATCGGTGCGCTGATGCAAGCACCAGACGATATTTGTCAATGCGACAAGTGGTGTGATTTGTTGCGTGTGATAACTTCCGCTACCAAGCAATTTTTTTTTCTTGCGCAGTGGAGGAGCGTTTGCCGTCAGTGACCCGAATGCCGCCTCACGAAACAGGAATTCTTTATATTTTTCATTCAATAAATATTCGTATTATGCGTAAGGAGTACTGTTATCTTCGCCGCAGTAAGTCTTACGAAGCGTCCAGGAAGCGGTCATACCAGCCTATATGAAAAGCTGATAAGAAGGTCGTATGCCCTCGCTTCGGTAGAACGACTTCTTTATATTGATTGGAAAGAAAATAAGCATAGGAGGCATTAAAATATAAATGCCCAAGATTACTGTAGAAGTGTCTTAGGGGGGTTTAACGTCCCAAAGCGATGAAGGGGCGCCGTAGTGAAGGGCTTCGTAAAGGCTTCTTTAACGTCCACTGCCATCGCACAACACGCGTGCGTCCACAATTTCACTTCCATCAAAATTTGACCGCCGCAGCCGACATCGAACCCGAGTTTTTCGGGTCAGCGCTGAGAAGCCGAGCGCCATAACCATCGCGGCGGCCGGAGTACAAGTTAGCAGCACTGAACCGAAGCTTTAAGGCCGGACGACTATTCCGCGCATGCGAAGCGTTTGCGAAAAAGCCCGAGGATATGATAACAGCCGCGGATTTGAAGTTATTTGTCCGCATAGTTGTTATCAAAAGACAATAAAAACATAATGCCTCCGCACTGGCTCAGTTGTTACAGTGGTCGCCTGCTCACCCTTAGGAGACGCGTTCGATCTCGGTAGCGGTGAACCCGTTTTAATGGAGGTGATGTGCTTGAGGCCCGCGTACTGTGCGATGTCCGTGCACGTGAAAGAAACCCAGGTGGTCGAAATTATCCAGAGTCCTCCACTATAGGGTCCTTCATAGCCAGAGTAGCTTTCGGACGATAAATCCCATGAGCCAAACTAATCACGTGATGTTTTACTGCATTGATGAAACTGGAAAAAAAAGACCCCCCCCCCCCCCCCACCAAAAAAAAAAACTGCTCTCATAACCAAGGAAAAAAACTAAAGACACGAGCAAACCCAAAAGTTTATCCTTCTCTTCCATAATGTAAATGGCACTTGACCGTTGTCGACAAAGCAAAGAGCTCGTTCTCTACGTTTTTTAGTGAAGGACACATATGCATTTGTTATCATGCCCCAAACGAGTGAGGACTAGGTTGAAAGCAAAGTGAATGAATCAAGGTGAATCTTAATTATTATTTTTACAGGCAAATAATAATGACACCTGACTAATGTAACCGCACCTAATCAAAATGCACTGCGCGATCATATTCACACTATCAATCAGATGATACATATTTATTTATTTATTTATTTATTTATTGTACCCTCAGGGCCAAAGGCATTACAGAGGGGAGTGGGTTAATTAGGATAAAGAACAATGAATATAATACAGTGAAAACAGGTAGTACAAAATAAATTTTCTCCAGATTAAAACAAACAACATTCACAAAGCGTAAATAACATAAAATCAATGTACATAACACAGTGGAAACAGATATAACACATGATCAACTTCTTTCAGAATAAACAATGTTAGCTATTGCGTCGTGAAAGGTTTTGTTATCTGGAATGGCTGCAATATCGGGGGGGAAGGCGGTTCCATTCCACAGGTGTGCGAGGAAGATATGACTGAAAAGAAGATTTGGTGTGGCATGTTGGGATGCCAACCTTGTGGCGGTGATCGATGCGACGTGAAATGTATTCTGGGGGTGATATGAAATAGTCCTGAAGCGTAACGTGATGATATAGCTTGTGAAACAGTGTTAGGCGACCAATTTTACGGCGAGATTGTAACGGTGGGAGTGACACGTTAGATTTCATGGCTGTGATGCTTGCCGTACGGTTGTAATCTGAAAGAATGAAGCGAACGGAATTATTTTGGACTAGTTGCAAGGAATATACAAGGTTATCATGTGTAGGGTCCCATATTGATGCTGCGTATTCTAGTTTAGGACGTATAAGTGTTTTATAGAGTATAAGCTTAAGAGATGAGGGAGCGGCTGAGAAATTGCGACGTAAGTACCCTAACATGCGGTTAGCGTTATTAATAACGTAGTCAATATGAATAGACCATGTTAAATTTTGAGTGATATGAATACCTAGGTACTTGTATGTTTTTACCCAATCAAGAGGAGTGCCGTTAAGATAATATGAAGGAAGAGCGTTAGGTGCACGGGAAACACGCAAAACTTTACATTTATTAATGTTTAATTCCATATTCCATGTAGTGCACCAGTCTGACACCAAATTGAGGTCTGACAGAAGAGTGTCAGTATCGTTAACATTATTTATTTCCCGAAATATTACACAATCATCAGCAAAAAGGTGAATGTTGGAAGATATGGCAGAAGGAAGGTCATTAATATAGATTAAGAATAGGAGTGGTCCAAGGACCGATCCCTGTGGAACATCAGATAGCACGTTAGCAATCGGTGAATTAGTGTTATTAGCATGCACAAATTGCCAACGGTTAAGAAGGAAAGATTTAATCCAGTCGAAGACGTTAGGATTGAGATTAAGATGGCTCAATTTATATAGCAGCAATTTGTGACATACTTTATCAAAGGCTTTAGAAAAATCCAAGCAAAGGCAGTCAGCACAAGATGAGTTGTCAAGTATGCGGTATAGCTTATAAGTAAAGGCAAGTAATTGAGTTTCACACGAGTATGTTTGACGAAAACCATGTTGCGCAGGTGTGAAAAATGAATTCTCATCGAGAAAGGTAACGACATGCTTGAAAATGATATGTTCTAGTAATTTGCAGCATGTGCTAGTGAGCGAAATGGGTCTAAAGATTTGAGGGGAGTGCTTACCACCGGACTTGTGAAGTGAAACCACCTTCCCAATTTTCCGGTCGTTAGGAAGGCTTGCTGTGGCGAGTGACTGTTGAAAAAGTTTGGTTAGTGTAACTGAACTATAAGCACAAATATGTTTTAGAAATTTAGCGCTAATCGCATCAGAACCAGGTGAAGTATCATTTTTCAAAGATTCAATTAATTTGGCTATGCCACGTGGATCAATAGTTATAGGTGACATTGTCGCAAACCTGTGGTGCTGTATGTGAGGCAGATTAACGCTTGAAATGGAGGAAAAGCTTTCAACGAATTTGTTGTTCAGCACGGAAGCACAAAGATCACTGGGGATAAGGTTACCGGAGGCATCTTGTAGTCTAATTAATGGGTCGTTCTCAGGGTGTATAAGGCGCCAGAGTTTCTTAACACTCCTTTTCAAAATAGTTGGTAATGTGGCAGACAAAAAGGTATTATTCTTTGTTCGTTTAATCGCGTTGACGTAAGCGTCGGAAGCAGACTTGTACTTCGCCCATCGCGTGTTAGATGGTGAAAGCATCGCGCGGCGGTATAAACGTTTCTTTTTGTTAGATAGTCGTTTGATGTGAGAGTTGTGCCAAGGTGCTTGTGGATTAGAGGTGACGATGCGCTTAGGGATATACTTATCAGTTAGTTCGTGAACCTTCGTTTTGAATGATATCCAGTTTTCTTCAACAGAGTAGTAGTCAGAGTTAGCAATAAAGTAATCAACAAATATGCCCAGTTCATTGTTAATAGCGGCAAAGTTGGAGCATTTGTAGTGTAGAATGATTTTTTTTTATTTTGCTCGGTTTTGGACGTGGTATATTAATGCAAAAATAGAGCAGAACGTGATCACTGATGCCTGAAAGATATGTTATATCAGTAGCTAACTCTGAATTAGTTGCTAGAATTAGATCAAGAGTGCTCGAAGCGTTATTTACTGTCCTTGTGGCTTTTGTTACTAACTGAGTTAGCGAAAACATGGTGCATAGTTCTAAGAATTCTTTAGCTTGATACGAAGGGGAAGATGAAGAAGGCGCCTGAGCAGTCCATGAAATAGTTGGAAAATTAAAGTCTCCAAGTAGAAAAAGTGGTGATGAAGGAAATCGTGCGCGAACAAGATTGATAGCATCGTGAAGTTCGTTAGTGAATGTAGACGAATAAGAAGGAGAGCCGCCGCGGTGGCTCAGCGGTTATGGTGCTCGGCTGCTGACCCGAAAGACGCGGGTTCGATCCCGGCTGCGGCGGCTGGAATTTCTTTGGAGGAGAAATTCTAGAGGCCCGTGTACTGTGCGATGTCAGTGCACGTTAAAGAACCCCAGGTGGTCGAAATTTCCGGAGCCCTCCACTACGGCGTCTCTCATAGCCTTAGTCGCTTTGGGACGTTAAACCCCATAAACCATAAACCAATAAGAAGGAGAACGGTAACAGACGCCAATAATCAGTTTAAGATGACCTATCACTATTGACGCAAATATTAGTTCTAATTCGTTGAAGACTTGGATACATGAAGATGGAATGTCTTTAGAAATAGCAAGTAAAGCACCACCGCCACGTTTGGCTATTCTATCGCAACGATATACCGAGTAGCGATGAGCGTTTTGGAAGATTTCGGAATTCGATACATGCGTTGGGAGCCAGGTTTCGGTTAGCGCTATAATGTCAGCTGAGCATGTGTCTATGGCAGAAGATAAAGAAGTATGCTTGTTAAGTAGGCTCCTGACGTTAGTATAAAGAACAGATATCGACGATGGCAACTGTCCACTACCCCTCGCGATTCCCTACGGTGAAGCGGAAGATCCAGCCACAGAATGCAATCTAGACGATTCGCCACGTGCCATGATTTCTTCAACAGTGTCCTTGGTAGGGTTATACATGAAGCATTTTTTATTGATATGCAGCTTGTTATAGCGTATCTTAAAAGAGCGAGGGCCAGCGTGAATATTTCCGAATTCAAAAAGTTTTTTCCGAGCCTGGCGCGTAGCCGGTGAGAAATCTTCACTCATTGTGATGTTATCCGTTTCAAATTGGTTACGAAGGGTTAATATCTTGTCTTTCATTTTAGTGTCAGAAAATTTAGCTATGATTGGTCGACACTTCTCATCTGAAAAAACGCCCAGGCGATGTGCGCGTTGAATTGAACTCGAGGGGCATACTTCGACAATCTTAGTCAAGGCTTCCAGGAGTTTAGATTCAGTGTCTGCCCAAGTCTCTTCCTCATCGGGTATACCCCTAAATATTAGATTTTCACGTCGCGATCTATCTTCGGCTTCATCAAGGCGAGACTGCAGCAAATCATTTCGAGTACGTTGGTCTTCTACAGATTTCTTTAAAGATGAGAGCTCCTGATCCATGTCGTCGATTTTCAAGCCTCTTCATCATGCGATTTTCATCAAGCCTCTTGTGCATGCGAGCTAACTTTGTTTCAATGTTCTTCTGACTACTCCTAATGTCTTTAATATCAGCTGCCAATTCGGCCTGATCTTTAGAGCTTTGCAACGTACGAGAATGTACATCGTTAAGCAGCTTAAATATAACTTTCACTTGTTCAGAAGGATTGTCTGGCAGGTTGTCTATGTCAAGGGAGCGAGTCATAGGACCCGGGTTAGATTCAATGTCGCCAGAGCGCAAAAGCAGAGAAATCATTGACAAGCATTCACAAGCAACATCAAAGCACACCCGCGGGCACGGGAACAGAAGTAAACAGCGATCGTCGCATTTTCTAGCGTGCAAAGAATAGTGCGTACAAACCTGCACGGTAAAGAAGCGAAGCATTGGAGGTATGCCGAGGATGAAACCAATTCCTATATATAGCCGGCTTTAATTACGAGAAAGCATTTTACTCAGCGCAAACCTTAGCAGTCATGCAGGTATCGCGGAATCACGGTCCAGAACAGCCCTACGAAGAAATACTGCATGATATTAATAAAGACTGCACGGCTAAAATTGTCCACCATTAAACCAGCAATAAAATCCCAAAGCGAAGTGTGTCAGGCAGAGAAACTCTATCTCGCCAATGCTATTCAGCTTCCCTTTACAGGATGCATTCTAAGGCTTGGATTAGGAACAGTTGGGGATAAGTGTTAACGGCGAATACCTAAGTAATCTGCGATTCGCTGATGACATTGCCTTGCTAACTCACTCAGGAGATGAACTGCAACGCATAACCAATCAGTTGGACACAGCTGAACGGTGGGCCTAAAAATATCACGCAGAAAACCAAAGTAATGTTCAACAGTCTTGTGAGGGAAGTGGTAAGTAAATACGTCTACTTAGGGCAGGTAGTGACCGCTGATCTCGATCACGGGAGAGAAATAACTAGAAGAATAAGAATTGGGTAGAGCGCATACGGCAGGTTCTCTGAGATCATGGATCGCAGTTTACCGATATCCCCGGAGAGAAAGTATACAGCAGCTGTGTTTGACTGGTACTCGTCTATGGGGCTGAAACGTGCGGACTAACGAAAATGGTTCAGTTAGGGCATCGTTAAGGACATCCTTCAGTTAAGGACATCGTAGCTAGCTATGGAAAGATAATTGTGAGAAGTACCGTTGAGAGGCCGGAACCGGGCAGAGTAGGTGAAGCAACAAACACGGGTTAATGACATCCTGGTCGGAATCAAGAGTATGAAATGGGTTTGGGCAGGGCATCTAAGCGAAGGAACGATAACAACTGGTCCTTAAGGGTGACGGAGTGGTTTCCACGAGAAGGCAAGCGTAGCAAGGGGCGGCAAAAAGTTAGGTGTGCAGGTGATATTAAGAAGCTTTGGGGACAAGGTGCCCGCAGGTGGCAAAGCGGGGGTTAATTGTAGAGACATCGGAGAGGCCTTCGCCCTGCAGTTGATGTAGTCAGGCTCATGATGAGTATGACATCACATCCGCCGAAAGCTAACATCTAGGATTTTTGATCGTTAAAGTTTTCATTAGCATGATTAGACACTGGTAATTTATAATATATAACAACTTGAGTCTATGGGCTTCAACAATTTGTATTTATATCTCTTTCCGTTTATTTTGAAACCTCTACTGCCGGAAAAATGCCACTGCTTTGTCAGCTCAGCTTTCGCCTTTGGGAACACGTGTTTATATCACGACCACAATTAAGCAGGCTACTGCCATTACCGTAGAGTACACAGCACGCATTAAAATTGCGTTGAACAAGTTCTTTACAACATGCATTCAGAAGAAATTATAAAAAATATCTGTTTTGTGGCTTACCACATGAACAATCTTGAACTGGTTGTACTTATTCCAATACCGGAACAAAGCTTCCGATCGCCAAAACACGCTATACTGCGCATGCCATAACTGTTACCAGTCCGACGGCCGTGACGACGGAAAAGCAAATTCCTGTCAAAACGACGTTTGTTATCCATTCCTTAGAAGTTTATGGCTCGGAGCAAACAGGGGACCGTACGAATGCGGCGCATAGTTTTTAACCACTCGCGGCCCATAGGCACTTTGCGTGGTGCCGGTCCGTTGCAGGCTATCAGACACGAAAATAAGGACTTAGCTTATTCAGAAAAAAATTACGAGAACATTTAAGCTTCGCCTTACGAGTAGACATATAATTCCTCCTCCTATTTTTCTTTTTTATTCTTTTTCTTTTCAATTTGCGACCGATTACCAACCAACAATCACATTACAGATTACGATCATTGATCACATTCAGAATTACAGACCACATTAACGACTACCAATCACATTTACCGATTACAAATCAGTATCTAGGTTACACTGCACGACATGTTACACCACTACATATTCATGCATATATACACCATTTCTCTTAGTAATATGAAGCATTATAGCACAAACTTTTCATTGCGCGCTATTTCTCACAATAATTGGCATATTTAAGTTTGGTTTTATTTTTAATTTCTATAACATGAATACATATTTTAAACACACGTTAATAAGTTACATAAACCACAACGCTTTCACCACTTGTGATGTCTTCCGCCAGCAGTGCTCTTACTGGAGAGTTAAAGGCTCTTCTCTGATAGAAATGCGTCTGAACATGTATTTCTGTACTCAGGAGCCCATAATAGGAGTGTATTTTGCCTTTTATCCACGCATGAAAATTCTTATTGATACTGCCATTGTTGGATTGTCGCTTCTCGTTAGACACAGAGCAAAGTTTTGTTTCTTTTCGTTTTTGTATTTTTCATCCGCTCCTTTAGAGGTTGTTTTTTTTTTTTTTGGGGGGGGGGGGGTGAAAGTACAAATAAACAAACTAGGTGCCTCTCTAATGCGCTCGAACCACCGACCGTTTGTGGTCTGTTCGTTGCGTGCCCGCCAGGCAGGCAGAGTGCCTTTGTTCTTTCAGCATTATTTTAATGGTGATATTCTTTTAATCGCGAACTTCTATATTCCGGAATTTTTTCCATGATTTCGGGACGACAGCCGACGGCGGGTACTCAACAGAATGAGCACATCATGCTATCGCGTAAAACGCTGTGGTTCGATAAGTGAAAGGCATAACCGATAAAAATACCCGGTGTAAACAAGAAGCATTCCATGTTTTTCATGATTAACTCGGTCGTAGTTATCAGTGCTTACTCACTACATTTGCCTCGACAGAAACCATGTAGATAGTCTTGTAATAAACTGTCCTGTCAAGAATTTTACTGCGCGTAATAATGTGACCGTTTCTAAGCCTGTCGAAACACTGTTGAGGTCACAAGAGAAGAGTACTGAGGGACTTATTACGACACAGATACGAATGAAGCCAACAGTAACCGCAAGGAAAGAGCTTAGGGGAATGATGCTGTCTTCTTTTTTCTTACTTTATAGTGCTGATCATCGGGAAATAATTAGTGCAGGCATTTTACCGCTTAAATATAACTGATTAGAAAGTAGAAGAAAACAACATGCCGGCAGTGGGATTCACACCCGCGACCTCCGGCTTTAGCTGCCGGCCCGCTATGCATGAATGTGCCGTTGGTGAACACTCTGAAGACTATGGGTTACGTGCAAAACATATCCTCCAGATCTTTGCCGAAAGTAGAAAACCGGACGGCAGCCGCCGTAGCTTATTTCTTAGAGCTTTGGATGGGAAATTCAGAGGCTGTGGGGTCTGATCCCACTGACACCATGTGCTTGTTTTAGAGCGACAGCGTTGCTTCAAGACCAAAGCTGCCAAAGCCGATTAATCGCTGAAGGCTTGACCTTTAATAAATAAATAAAATAAATATTCCCGCAACTGTGGCGCGAACAGAATAGCTTCACTGGCCACTGCACGAGAGTAGTGCGCTACCACGCCTTCAGAGAAATCCGTAATGGCCCGCTTGTAGTCACTTGAGACGGTGTGCGTCGATGTATCTTTGATGACCTGCGCCAAGGCAGCCTCTTCGGTTTCTACAACTGAGGCTGCTTTAACCACAGCCGTGATAATTATTCTTCTTTCCCCAGGTCACTGCACATATTGTGAATTTGGGGTGAGCTTTCTCAGCTGCATCTACGTGTACTGCATGGTGGTAGCAGTCATACTCGATTTTCAACGTAGCAGCTCTCGCTGTTCCTCTCCTACCATGTCTGCCTCAATGCATATTCTTAGCTTTTAGTATGATGATTACTGCATTTCGTACGACGTCCAGAAGTGTCGTTCAGACTTCCTATCCCATTACAGGATTAATATTGAGTTTGCTTAGTAAGTGTCTCCCAGCCTCAGTACCAGATATCTTTTGCCGTTTGCTTCAAAGTAAGACGGCGCCGCTCTCACGTGCATACACACTGCCGCCACGCACTTTCTGGCTTTGGATAAAGCGAGTAGGCCGGGACAAGCCATTGTGATGGTCTCGTGGAAGACGGGCCGAGACTGATAATCCAGCTTACTTTGCCAATCACGCTAAGTATTTAGCTAGAAGTAGAGAAGTTAAACGTGGCAACTTAGCGGCAGATACCGACGGAGAACGGGAGCGTCGACTTTCTCAAGAACAGCTGAAAGATGACGGGAGTGGGCAGTGAAGAGCTTTGAAGGCAACCGGTGCTGCTTGTGCTTTCGCCACAACTTCGAAGGCGAAAAAAAGAGGTTGATTCTTACCTGGCTAGAGCAAGACAGCATAACCAAGCATACCAAAGCTTTTTCTTGCATAACCGGGCTCTTGCCTACCCTTTTTCTGATCACCGTGCCTGTTCCGAGGTTACTACGATGGCCTGTTAACGAAAGCACCCAATGCGCTTCCCTTTGACGTATTCCATCGCACCATAGCTTCCGACCTTGTGCCCGCTCAACATCACCAGATATTGCATTTTTACAACGCTTCAGCACGTCTTTTGACCTTTCTCAGCTTTCCTTGGGGCGTGCGTTGGCAGTCTTTCACTAGGCGCCGCGTCATCCGTGATACTTCAGCGCGGCATGATACAGCCCTCTCGCAGACCTTGGGCCTCTCCTCTTGTCCTGGTGACGAAAAAAGGTGGCTTCATTAGGTTCTGTGCGGACTACCGTCATCTCAACAAGGTAGCCCACAAGGTTGTTTATCCTATACCGCGAAGCGACGACGCACTGGATTGCTCGAAGGTAGCGGTGTGTTTTTCGTCCTTCGATTCATGATTCGGCTACTGGCTAGTTCCCATGGCTGCTGCTGACTGGCCGAAAGCTGTCTTCGTCACCCAAGATGGCTTGTACGAGTTCAGCGTCATGCCATTCGGCCTGTGCAATGCCACTGCCAGATTCGAGAGAATGATATTTAATACTCTTAGCGGGCTCAAATTGGAAACGTTTCTATGCTATCTGAATGACATTGCTGTTTTCTCGTCGGCGCCACGAAACTGGCAGTATTAGTATATGTAACCTCAAAGGATAGCCTTCTTCATGACCCTGTCAAACTTCGCGGCGTCGCTAACTTCCCCAAACCGACCACATCGAAAAAAACTTAGCAGCTTTGTTGCCCTGCGTTCCTACTACCGCGCTTAATACGGAATTTCGCCTGTGCCGTCGCCACTTTAACGCAGCTTCTCGCCGGCAGCCCGAACTTCTCCTCTTGGTCGCCGTCCTGCAATGACGCGTTCAACACTTTGCGTTGCCTGCTAGTCGCCACACCTGTACTTCGTCACTTTTATCCCGACAGTACAGCAGAAATTGACGCCAGCGCAAGCGGCGTGGGCTTCGGCGCAGTTCATGTCCAAGGAAAGTCTGTGCATCCGGAATATGTTGTCGCTTACGCCAGATGCTTTCTCACTAAGGCGGATACCAACTTATCTGTAACTGAAAAAGAATGTCTTGCCATCAGTTGGACGATCTCGAAGTTCCGTCCTTACATCTCCGGCCTGGCCATTCTACGTCTTCGCCGACCATCATGACCTCTCCTGGCAGTCTTTCCTCTTGCCGACTGGCACGATGAGCTTTACGTCTACAGGAATTTTATATTGAAGCCATATATCCCTCATTCAAGTCATATATCGATCCGGACGCAAGCACCCGGGTGCCGACGCTGTTTCGCTTCACCGCTCCCCTGCGATTCTACCTGGTCATCGCCTGCGCCTACGATCTCTTTATACAATGTCCCTGATGCGCTTTCCGAACAAGTGAAGGATCCTTGTATTGCCTCAGTCCTCACCTCTCTGTCCGATGCCTCACCACATTCTTTGCCCGGGCCCTTCGCCGCCAAGGCCACCACTCTGCATCTCGTGACGGCCTTTTATACCGCCGTAACTAGCTCTCCAACAGGAGGAAGCGGCTGTTGGTTATCCCTCGTCACCCACGTACTGCCATTTGCACCTCTTTCCACGCAGATTCACAAAGCGACCACCCTGCTGTATTGAAAACGTATTCTGGCCTGTGTCTGCATTACTATTTGCGCGCTATGTACGGCTTCATACGCTACATTCGGTCATGTAAGCCCGCCAGCACCGCAAGATCCCTCCCCGCCACGACGCCGCCCCGTTACAGCCGTTACTCTGCCCTGGCCGCCCCTTTGAAAGCCTCGACATTGATCTCTACGGCTCGCTTCGAACCACTTCTTCTAACAACCACTGGGACATCGTGGCCGTTGACCACGTCAACCATTACGTAGAAACATCGGATCTCCAATCTGCCACCGCACAGGATGTAGCTTTTTTCAACCTACACAGTCTTGTTCTTCGTCACGACGCTCCAAAAGAACTGCCGAGTGACCGCGGCCATTTTTTCCTCTCGGACGGCGTCGTGGTGCTGCTAAAGCAATGCCAAATCGCTCATCGCTGTGCCAGCGCATATCATCCCCAAACCAATAGCATGAAGGAGCAGTTAAATCGCACTCTCGGTGATATATTCGTCATGTACGTTGATCCAACCCATTCCAATTGGTATGAACTACTCCGTTTCACCACGCACGTGTATAATACTGCTGCGTAGGCAACGGCGGGATTTTCTGCTTTCTTTCTATTATAGGGCCGGGAGCCTGCATTCACCATTGACGCCATCCTTCCTAGCGCCCTGAGCCATCCCAGACGAAACCTTTTTCCGAAGCTGGCATGTATGAAGAAGAATGTCGGCAACTTGCACGCTTTTTTATCACACAGCTCCAGTCGCACCAGACGCACCATCGAGACTCTTCGAACCCTTCCGCGTCATGTCCCTCCGGCGCACTCATTATGCTATGGGTGCCTTTCTCCACTCCAGGCCGCGTCACGAAACTGCCTTCCCGCTATCACGGACCTTACCGCGTTCTACAACAAACTCCTCCAGTGAATCGTATAGTTGAGCCCATTGACCCTTATGCACACCATCGTCGCCGGAGGCCTGAAACTGTTTACGTCGAGCGTCTTAGGCCCTACTATGACGAGACCATTCTTTCGTCCCCGTAAGTCATCAGGATCGCTCCTTTTTTTTGGCGGAGAAGTAGGTGCACTGACACCGTCCGGCAGCAGTTCAAGGAGCGGGACGAAGAGGTGGACGAAGTGCAGTTTGGGACCTTGAGTGACTTCTGGGAGTGTGCCCGTCGCGATGCTCTTCGATCGACGACCACCGACCAGCTTCGTCTTTACAATGGCAATAGGCGTGCCCATGTCTGTGAAAGGTGGCTCCAGGAACATCGAGGCGACCGTAAAACCTTTGAACTCTACAGTGTCATACTCTTTGGTCAAATAGGTAAGGTGCGTTTCCGCAGTGAACGCAATGAACCACGGGAAAATCATCTGCCGCCTACTTCCGGTTCCAAATTTTTCCCACGCACTGTCGTCTGCATAGCAAGTGCTCGTGCTACAGCGCTCTAGAATATTCTAGAGCACTGTAGCCGTGCATTCGCGCATCGTCTATTCGCTACTCTATTTGTGCTGCGATATTGCGTATTGCCCAGCATCATCGTAAGATCAGCGCGTGCTGTGTATGAACGTGAACTATGCGCGGAAAATAAACATAACGAAAGGCACGACTGTTTATTCGTGGTTATAATATTCCAGCGTAGGCTGGCTATTCTGCGTATGCACGGCAGTCGGTTGTGTGTGCGGTTGAACTAGTGTAACGCGTTGGTCATTATATATTATTTTTTTTTTCGCTGCACTACGAAGGAAACAAAGGGCTGAGCTTGCACAGCAAACGATATATGTATTTTCCTCACAGCATGTAAAAGCTGCCAGTGGTCTATAGCAGACTATCCACACATGCAACTGTGCGCACAGCGCGTCTCAACACACTGCATACGCATAGAAAGCTTCCTACCATTTACATTATTTAGGTTGTACTTCATAGAAGAGACGCTACGAAGCAGAGCAAAGTCGACGTCAAGTTGGTCTTGCGATGACGCAATACACTCAGCGGTGTTGCAGTGGAAATAATTCAGTGTAAGAAGTGAATAAAAACAGCCTCTGCCTTGAAGCAAACTAGCAGGGGGAGGAATTTAGAACTGGAAGTAGCGGTAGCAGGCGACTTTCCCATGAACCTCTGCGCTGAATCTGCAAAATGCACCTCACCCATTAAGTTTCCCCCAAGTTTTTACCATTAATCTTCTTCTCAGCTTGTACTGCTCTCATGTTGAGGGCCAGACACTGTAACTGATAAAAGGAACCTCCGGCGACAGGCGAGGCTGCTTCTGGCTTTAGTGGCTCCTCGCTGTCACGCCTTCTGGCGGGGCGAGCACGACGAATAGCGTTAGTTGTTAGTAGGAGGCTCAATTTTCACCACACTAAAGAGCCTAGGGCGAGTCATGTCTTATTTGATTGCTACGCGCTCCGTTCCCGTGCTTGTGATCACTCTGACCGCACCTTGTTTTTGTGTATAGATTTTGCATGTATACTTGGCTGTCGCGGTGTCATTCAAACGAAATACAAAAACTAACGCAAAGAGGGGCTCAAGCAGCACCATCTGCTATATTAAGTCATGAGCACCTTAGCTACATCCGATGGAAATCAAACGTGCAGGGCCAAGATACGCAGCCGCAGCAAAGACAAAGACAGGAGGGACAGCGAAAAATAGTCGCCATACAGCTTTCACCTTCAGCGTAAGCCACCAGCACCTGGCGTCTATTTTCAAGCAGCGCATCAAATCGTATTCATTTGCCTCATCGCGATGAGGTTTTTGCATATACCCCCATCTATAGTAAGCTTTTAAGAGGGTCAAACAACCTTATAAATAATCATAAAGGTCTTCTGCTGAAGCATATCAGAAGATAATTTGTGAAAAGAGCATTTATTATCCTATCCATCAATCGATTGATAAACGGTAATCAAGTGCAGTGGACAAGATAATAAAAGTAGAAGCAATAATGGTTTGGTTTATTGGTTTATGGGGTTTAACGTCCCAAAACGACTAAGGCTATGAGAGACGCCGTAGTGGAGGGCTCCGGAAATTTCGACCACCTGGGGTTCTTTAACGTGCACTGACATCGCACAGTACACGGGCCTCTAGAATTTCTCCTCCAAAGAAATTCCAGCCGCCGCGGCCGGGATCGAACCCGCGTCCTTTGGGTCAGTAGCCGAGCACCATAGCCACTGAGCCACCGCGGCGGCATAGAAGCAATAATATAGGCATACCTAACATTTAGCTGAATATAATGTATACAATTTTTTTTCATACGCCTATCTGAAGTAAGGGTAATTGAGTCCTTAAGGACGGTTTACGGGGAACGAATCTAGACTGCCTCCTCCCGTTTTGAGTGACCAGCCAAATGTTGCACAGAATAATATGCAACAATAATTGATGAGTTCAGTTATGCTACCTTATTTGTATTCTTGTTGCATATTGCCCTAAAACGGAGCTTCGAACTCCGTCATCGGGACATTCAGCCGTTTATTACCTTGCCATGAGCGCCATTATTCTGGAAATAGACCATGTGATAGATCTCTTAACCCCACCGATACGATAGGGTTCGCAGAACTGTCAAAGCTGCTCAATAAGTGTAAGTTAATGTACGTAACAAGGTTTAACATGGAGACTTCGAGCAGGGTATAAAAGATGTTAGTCGATTTTGATAATTATGCTAAAAGCGGATATATGCGGTAGCATGATTGTTTCGATGCTGCACTGCTAGGTTAAGATTGTTGTTGGTGTGTTTGGACACAATCTTTATAATGATCAAATCACATTAATTGCTAGAGCAACGACCTACTAGCTGGCACCAGGTCACCACTAATTACCGCCCAAACGTCTTCCGCTTAGATAGTGTGCAAGCATCATTTGAATCACGTTCTTCTCCTAACTGCTGCTGCTCATTCCGCTTATTTCGGTGCGCTTCGGGGTGGTGCCGCTTAATTACTGCACCAGGGTCTCGCCTGCTTGCCAACGGCTATACACCTTTGCAAGTAAGGCCACCCGGCGGGGAGTGGCACAGGGGCACAAGAGAAGCGCTATGTCAGGCGTTGCCATCGGTGCGACATGGCCTACTGTCTGACACAGTGGGCAGGTTGCCCACCACACCGAGGGCGCGTGAGCAGCCTCCCATAAATCCTACTTCACACAAATAGACAAACACACAACGCGCAAATGCGGGAAATGGGCACTATAAATGCTAGCGTACGTGACAGGAAGTCTAGAAGCGAACAACAGGCAGCTGGCCATTAAAAAAAGATAAGGTCTGCGCCCAAAAATGGAAAGGAAACTAATGTACTCAACCTGTACGGTTAGGACAGGTAAAAGAGCCAAATAATGTTTCTCTGATCGCTTCACCAGCCGGAATAGACAGGATGCGAATGATTAAGCCAGCGGTGCGGATGAGTTCGGCATCCAGCAGGTACACGAGGGCGGAAATAAAGAAATCTTTCCAAGCAAAAGGCATATTTATATGCACTGCATAATATCTAAACACTTGCGCAGTAGTCATAGTGATTCAATGTGAAATCGATCAAAAACCATTAAGGTAGGCCATCAGCCAAAAAAAAAAAAAACATTTGGCGATACTTCTTAGGCACTTTAGCATCAAGTCCAGAAAAACAGAAAGCTTCGCCTCCGAAATGCATTCCGCACATCGAAAAACATGCATACACAACTCGTCTTTTTTGCCTGATATGACCGTAAAAATAATGATACGCTCTGCTTTTTATCTTCCGGGTTGAAAGCTACGCTTGTCAATTAGGCACCAATAAAGACCATTGGGAGAATTAAGAAACATCACGCTGTTCCCGCACATTACATTCACAAAATATGCTACGAGGAACTCGTCAACTGAAAAAATACAGACGCAAACTCAGCCTCTGTCCTTTTAGACCAGCAAATTCTTTCCAGTACCCTCTGCTTCTGCACCATGGTGAGTGCCGTGGTCCGAGCCCTGACGCGAAATTGGAGCTTCCCACTTAGGCTGGTATAATATGGGATCCCGAGCCTAATATTACCCATCCTGAAAATATGACGTCTTTTCCTCTGTATTAAAGAAGCGAAGCTTGTTGGACCAGTTGGTGCATGGCAAGTAGAAAAACAGCGAAAAGGACGCATTCACAAGGACGCATTCACAAGTTGTCCTGTGTACTTCTCCTCCTTGTGAATGCGTCCTTTTCGCTGGTTTTCTACTTACTGTTCCTCTTTGTGTCGCGCTGCCCGACAAGACAACAGAAGTGTGCGCGATAAGATAGCTTTAATTTCAAGCGAGCAAGTGTAGCCGTCGACAGCGCTAGTGCGCAAATTCACGAAGAAATGTGATCATAACGCACAGGATCCAGCATTAGAAAACCTGTTCAGCTAACGTTCTTCGGAAAATTGTGCTAGGCAAGCTATTCGGCCTTGATAACGGTACTATTCGCATGCTCCTTTTTTGCGCAATTGGAAGCGCTTACTTGAGATAACTATACTCGTATCTTTACAAAAGAGAAGGATAAGGCGCGTTTGCATCATTTTCGTAGGACACTGGACCCGGCAAAGGGATTCCACCGCATCTTAAAATCACACAGTTTTCAAGTACTTCAGAACTGAAAGGAGGCGATTCGGCAGCTACGATCGGAAGCTCTCCTGGCATAGAAACCTTCCAAGCCAACGTCAAAACAGCCTGAAACAAAAGCAGCTATTGCAGTGAACGCCTCACTTTTGTGACCTCTTCGAAGACTGTCCGTTCAGAATTTTCGCATCAGCACCGCAACTGTGCTCCTCCATGGTATCTACGGCAGTGGCTGAACAGACGCTCAGTCTTGATTGTCTGCTTTGCACATTCCTGCCAGGGCTGCTGCGATACCTGGACGCAGAGCATACACCGTGGCTGCCACGGCTGCAGCAACTGCCACCTGACGACATCGTCAAGGGCATCTGTGTAGGTGTGCAACAGGCGGCAGCTGGCGGAATCTGTCTACGTCGGATAGCGTGGCTGCGCTGCTGGCTTTTGCCATTGCAGCGCCTCGAATGGTTACGGATCCACTCTCTCGTGGGTTCGTTGCCCTGGGACAAGCGTCTCGAGCTGCTGGAGCATATGGCATTTGCGCTTCGGGTTAGCGACCACGAAGCAACGCTTGGTTGGACAGTGTACAATGGAGCACTTATTGCGTGCTTGCTGAGTGAACAGCGGGAACACCTGTCCCAGGATGAAAGCGCCGTGTACTGTCGTGAGCAATATGAGCAGGAACACAGGAGCGCGTGCCCGATAGCCTCGAACCCTACTGGCAGCGAAATGAGGCGGCCGCTGTACGAAACATAGTGGAAAGGGCGCCGCGGTTCCGCTAACTGCTGGCACTCCCGCCTCGCTAACGTTGCTGCGAATCGGCACCTGATTGCATGTCAGCGGCTGCGATTATGGCACGCAGAATTTGGCAATGTGTCCCCTGCAGTTCTGCGCAAAATGCTTCTCGCTCTCTCTATTTCTATGATATGCGCGGGACGTATGGCAGTGATACCGCCCCGATACTGTAGCGCGTGTAATAGCATTCACGCCCAAGAAAAAGCAACAATGTTTTCGACACATTGCCACGTTCTGCTTCCCGTAATCGTCTTATCATCGCTAGCAGCCGCTGACATGCAATCAGGTGCCGTTTCGCAGCAACGTTAGCGAGGCGGGAGTGCCAGCAGTTAGCGGAACCGCGGCGCCCTTTCCACTTTGTTTAGTACAGCGGCCGCCGCATTTCGCTGCCAGTAGGGTTCGAGGCTATCGGTAACACGCTCCTGTGTTCCTGCTCATATTGCTCACGATAGTACGTAGTCCTGTATCCGGAACGGCATTTTATGGCAGTCCACTACGTGGGGTACGACGCTCAGCCTCTTTGAGCAGGCATGCGTGGACGCACTGTCAATGAGTGAGGCTGAGTTCTTGCGCAAATGGTCGACATATTTCATCGTCCTGCGCGGCGGTCGAGTGTCGGCTTTCTTACTGCCTTATTGACGTGCTCAGTGCTGCGTCACTGAGCATGTGCTTGACTGATCAGAGCATTGAGTTCAGCAGTTTTGCTTTGTATTTTTGTTGACATTAGAAAAAAATAAACTTCTCTTTCTACGACGCTCAGCAGCGGGTGCTAGCCGCTCTGCGTGTAGCGCTGGGATACGATCCTCGGCAGATCGACCACGTACCCGTAGATCTCAAGAACATCGACTAGACCTTCCGTGTCTTCGATGGCCTCGAGTGCCTGTGCTCAGCTCAACGAGAACTCGAACGGCGTTTCCAAGAGGCCAGACATTTTGCGACGGATTCTCGCGGTGGAACATACGGGGCTTCTTTGGTGGAAGAAGGTAAGTACGCTTTTGTCGCTTACACTTGTTCTTCTCGGGAATCTTAGCGACCTGGAAATAATCTCGGGAAACAGACATTGAACATAATCGCACTTCTTGTGAGACGTTGGGTTAAATGTTTGTTCTGGGAAGAATGCTATCTATAGAAAACAGTCCATCGTTAGTTATAAATTGTCTACCACGACTGAGGGGCCTAAGAAATTTCTTTCACGCGCCACCGCGGTGGCTAAGTGGTTATGGCGCTAGGCTGCTGACTCGAAAGATGAAGGTTCAATCCCGGCCGAGACGGTCGAATTTTGATGGAGGCGAAATTCGAGAGATCCGTGTACTATGCAATGTCAGTGCAGGTTGAAGAACCTCAGGCGCTCGAAATTTCCGCAGACCTTCACCATGGCGGCTCACAATAAACCTAACCATTTTTTTTCAAGCCCTGTCGGTTCTCCTGCGTACTCTGCTTATGTGATGAAAATGAACTTAGCACATTAACTTAACATCTTAACGCACATTTAAAAGGTACCACTAGCTGTCAGGATTTAAGGGCTCCCTGATTAGTGGTCGCCAATCGCTAAGGACATATTTCGAAGGTAACAATTATAAATCAAGTCCCACCTCATTTGATGCTTTCAAACGAACACTTCGAACAAAGTAAATATGTGGGTTGCATCTGCAAAACAAATTGAAGTATTGTTGCCGCTGGACGTTGTCAGCCGAAGTTTGTGCAAGATTTAAAAAAAAAGTTTTTAAGCCTTTCATACTATCATCTCTGTCCTTGTGATTCGGCGCGCTAGGTGTCCCAGGATGCGTTATACATTTTATGGCGCACAAAAAGTGATTAGTACAAACAATGACCAACAGGAGCGGCAAAATATCCGTGATGTGATCACCGCGGTTATAAGTAGCTTACACCCCAATGGAATGTTCTACTCGTGGTCTCTGGCTTAGTTGCGCATCGCGAAATACTCATTTCGAATAGCCTGCAAAAGACGTTTATGCAATGCATGTTGTTCACTTGGCTTCTTTACAATTTATGAAACAAACCCTTAATCGGACAGCAGACATATGCTCTTTCCCATGCTTCCGCCAAAGCAAGGCATAGGCAGAATACAAAACTGAAAGCAACGCACGATCGTTTGCACGTTTTTTATTGAAAGTAACTTTGCTTCGTTCTCCTTTCTATTGCAGAAGCTGGAGATTTCACCTGCAACAAGTGCGGCAGTTCTTTCTCAACGCTTCAAAAACGGGACTGGCATGAGTGGCACGAACACCTCTAGATACAAGTGCAGCAGAATTTTTAAAATGCTGAGAACGACTTCTTTCAGTCACAGACGAAGAGATCAGCTCCTGCAGCTCGGGGCACGTATTCGAACTCGACCTGGACGTAAACAAGCTTTTATTTCTGATGGCTTGACCACGATGTTTATCAATGAAGTTTTTCATCCACCCTTTCGTTCCAAATGGAAGTTTATTTGTTGCTAAAACACCTGAAGACATCGGGGAGCAATACCTTCACGCAACTAATATACGTTCGGAAGAAGCGTTTATTTTTAAACCGCATGGTTTCGGAGTCAAAGAAACAAAAAAAAATGAAAAACGTTTAAAACCATGCGTATATTAAGCTCGCACCGTACGTACATTTTCTTCGGTAAAAAAAGGAGTCATGTGTGAATTAAGCTCCAGATACAGTGCTCACAAGTAACCTTGAAGTTTAGGCTAGAATAGGCTAGATATTTAGCGCCAGGTTTTCATGAATCCAGCATAACAAATGACGGCAAGTTATCGCTACTCGCTATCACAGCAGAGACTTCCGCCTGCCATTCTTCTGAGTTTTACGCTCTTTTGAGCGGCATGCTCAACTGTAGCGGGCAGCGACAGCCTCATCCTCGTCTTGCGAGAAAGTTCTGGTTGGGAGTTTGACCGAAGCCGTTGAGAGAACAGCATTCCTGCCCTCCGTTGCCCCTTTCTTTTGTACAGCTTCGTACCGACTCTTGGTTCTGAAGGACATCAGTTTGCAGCACGTCTTCTGCACGAGAAGTGATACAGGGAACTGGGATATTTCAAATGATCTAAAAGACGCAACACCGACGAAGGCTGACACTATTAAAGATGGCTCCTAACGAGCGGTATTTTCCAGGCCGGGAGCTAATATTTCTTAGAATAGCAGGAAAAAAGGAAAGTAAAGACAAGGAACTCTTGTGAGGTGTACGCAGTGTCAGGAGAATGACGAGGAGAACATTTTATTCATGCTGTTCAACACATAATTGCCTGTCCTGCGCTGCATCAAACCACAGCTGCCTAGAAGTGAGCTCCTATCCCGTCTGTTCCAAACGTTGGCTTGAAACTACCTGCTGAGTGTAGCAGGTATATTACGTCTCTGCGGAGCCCAGACTGTACATGCACCTACCCGCTAGCTCAGAAGTGAATTATTGTATGTAATAGGCAATCCCGTAAAGAAAAAGTTCGTGTGCTTCATATGCGCTATCCCTTGAGCCTATTGAGAAGCTGTGTGCGTCGGCGAATCGGGGGATTTTAAAATAACATTTCGACAGCACCAATATGATGTAAGTAATCGGCGGGTTACTTTACGCTTGCCGAGCATGCGGTATCTACCAGCCACAACAACCACTGGGCGCAGACACATGTGGGTGCCAAAGAAAGAACAATTTCTCACGTCTCATCTTATCTCGCTTATTATTATGATGAGTGTAAGAGATCGGTAGTGTACGCGGGGTCATCGGAACGCGGCTGGGGGCGCTCAAAGCGAAGCGTCTCCTTTCTTGGAACGCGGCCGCTCGCGAACGCGACGGGAAGTACGGGTGTCCCCCCGCCCCGCCGAACCGATTCGCGCGCGTGCTGGCACGAATGTGTATTTGTGTTTGTTTTTATTTTTATTTTGTGGTAGAGAGAATGTTCTACTCCGCACATGCTGGCACGACCGTGCGTTTGTGTTTGTGGAAAGGGCGTTTTGACTACGGGAGCTGGAGTGCTGGCCAGGCTCTCGATAAACCAGTCATGTGGACATTGGAACATGATTGGAAGCCACCAAATGTGGGCCGGGCCTTTAGGGCTTTAAAACCGGGCCCCGGAGCCGGAATAACGGTTCTGGGCTAAGGTGAGATGCTATGCATCTTCGACTATGCCGAGTAGGGGCCTCCTCTAGTGTTAGCCAGTTCCACCTTTTTGTTCTTGTGTATCTCTTGCTGTTTAATTTGTCTCTAGTGCCTGAACTTGTATGCAATGTAAATAGCTGTACATAAACTTCAAGTATTCGCCTTACACCTGCATCTCAACTCACCACAAGACCGTCTCTGACGAGGCACCCCTGGTGCGAAGGAACGCTTCAGTCTTCAAGTGAACAAACCGTCTCTGGCGGGGCACCTCTGGTGCAAGGAAAGAAAAGAACCTGAAATTTACAATGAGAGTACACAGAGTGAACCGCAATGATGGTAATCTGCGCACTGTAGGCGCAAGGTGTTTGGGATCTGTCATGCGCCCTAGGTAAAACGGTCATTCTTTGTTTCGTAATCGTTACAAACAAGGCTCCCGGGAGAAAGTCAAAACGTCACCATCTTTTTCTTTGGACGATGTCGCTTATTCTCGAAATAAAAGAGCAATGAACTACTGCATTTTTTTCCCGAAATATCACCAAAGCGCTGCCTCGTTTCCTGTGAAGCGTAGCTACACAAGTTACAAAGCTACAAAGTAGCTCACAGGCAAGGGCTGCAGAAGTTCCAGACACAAGGCCAAGAGGATCACATAAGCAAAAGCGAAAAAGAAACGTTTAAGACTACGCCAAGCTTCGCAAGATTTCGTTACCAACACAGAAAGGAATAAACGCTTTTCTTGTAATTGTGAAGAAACCACGAAGTGTTAAAATTTAAACGCCAGTCAAACACATCGCAGAGGCTCTGTCGCTAGGAGGACCGACAGAATACATGTCTAAAAAGTTTCCTAAGTATACTATCTTTTTTCGCCACACACTGCAATTGTCATACGCATGACAGTTCGATTGAAAATGAATGACAAATGATGATTTGATTGAAGATGTCTTTTCACCGGAAAAAGTAGTTTAAGGTGAGGTCTTGGTCGCGCTAGATGGCCGTCAGCCCGTGGCTTACGGTAATCCCGATGGCTCTCTCCACTGCCCAGAGTTGTGTCGCCAGATCGGAGCTGAGCAGCGCGGCCTGCCACTGCTCGGAAGTAAGGAGCAGAATTAGGTCCAGGGGAGGTGGATGTTCCGGACAGTTCCACAAGATATGGTCTACTATGCCGCTGTCGCCGCACTTGTTACGCTAGGCTGAATATTGCCCGGGGTATAAGCGCGAAAATACCGCCACGTTGGGGCAAGAATGTGCTTGCAATCGACACCAGGCCGTTTCCTGGGTCTTTGTCAGCGATTTATGCGACGGTGAGGGGGGGGGGGGGGGGGGTAGGGGCGTCTTTCGTGGAGTAAATTGTGTGTAATGTCGTGAAACAAATTCAGGCCAACCCTCGAGAAACTCGGGTCAGAGGCGCCCACGGTCTGTCCGAAGAAACCTTGGGCATAATCCTGGGCGGCCTTGTTCCCCGGGTTGTCCGAGCGGGCCGGAACCCATAACAGCTCGCTCTCCCTTGCGGAGGTTTGGTGGGTGCTTTTGAGGCTTTGGAGGGAGGTGGAGAGATGCGGCCACTTGCAAAGTTGCCTATGGCTGCTTTTGAATGAATGAATATAATGTCACCTTATGTGTCGGCTCTGGCTAATGCAACTGCTGCTTCCTCCACTTCCCTGGTGGAGGTGGTGTATATTGTGTCGACTGCTAGCCGCGAACCGGTCCCGGTCACTGAGCCTATTGCGTGCGCTTTTGAGCGGTGTTATATATTGCGTCACGTCGACATCAGCGGCCGCGGGATAGTCCTTGTATTTGGCGTGTAAGGCGCGGCAATGACCAGCAAGACTTTGATTTGAGCTAGTTGGTTTTAGCATGACATGATTTACGCAAGAAGCGCACTGGTGCTAAAAGACGGAGACAGCACACACAAGAAAGGACTGGCGCCTACTTCCAAGTTTATTCATGGAAAAAAATCACTTAATAACAGCAGGCGCAGGCAAAAAGATAAAAGCAAAAGAGATACACGGGGTGAATTAACAAAGGCACACGTGCCAAAAGCAATAATTAAAACACTGACAAAGACCCACTATGAAAACTAATTCCTTCATCTGACAGCGACACAAATGGCTTCCTTATGCAGATATGGCCTCTCTGCTTGATGTAATATGCTTCTATTATTTCACGCTCTAATCTGTCTCTTTACGTTGCAAGGAAATTAGTGTTTTCAAAACCGGGGTGGCAATTGCCGCTTTTGCAGTGAGAGGCCATGTGGCTGCCATATCCATTTTTTATAGCAATCTTTTGCTGCCTCATACTTTCATTAAAACACTGATCTGTCTGCCCGATACATTCCTGACGGCAGCTTAGAGGCACAACGTACACAACATCAGCCGTGCATTCAGGGGCGCGGGTTTGGTGATTATTTTTGCACTGCCTAACCATTCTTACTCCAAGGTGAAAACGCGCGGCAGCTTGCAATGAGCAGAAAGCAACACATTGATCTTATACCTGCTGGCCACTTTCTTCAGGTTGTGTGAAAAGCGATAAATATCGGCCAGACCTGAGCTTCTTTCCTTGATTAGGAAGGTCTCAAAAAGAGCAAGGGTCAAGGATGAGAACCGAGCGGCTTCGGAGGCCTTAGGTTGCCTGATGCGCCATGTGAGTCGCAGCAATCCTTCTTAATCCTTCTTAACCTCCCTTTGAGAAGATCAAGGACTGCCTGAAGGAAAAGAATCTTGGGATACTTCAAAGCGGCGAGGAAGGTGGTCTTGCTGTCCTTCCCGAGAAACTATTGAATGCGAAAGCACCTGAAGCTCTGCAGAAGCACTTCGTAGCAGTGAAGTTCAATCCCGCCAAGGTCAAGAAAGCCACAGTAAAGTTATTATCTGACATGAATTTGGAACCGCTGAAGAAACTGGTGAAGGAGGCTGACAGAGTTCCTGGATGTTTTCTTTACGGGCAAGTCTCACAAGTTTTAATGCCCAAGACGCACAATTGTTTCAGAGAAATGGTCTTTGTTGCGACATGCCTGAATGCAGCGTTGGAAAAATCTGGTGAGCATGATATAGCACAGAGCTTTGATGCGCAAACTAAACGCATTTATCAAGTCAGGTACTCATAACACATCCTCGCGAGTATTAACGAGAACCTGGTAAAGAAGGACAGCGGATGTCAAAGGGAGAACAGGGTAAAAAAAAGGATAAAGAAAAACAACCGCCACTGGTGATTCCCTATATTCATCGGCTTTCGCACAACCTGCAGAAAATGGCCAGCAGGTATAATATTAACGTGGTGCTTTGTGCTCCTTGCAAGCTGTCGCGCGTTTGCAACCTGAACAAAGAATGGTTAGCCAGTGCACAAAAAATCACCGATGCCGAGCCACTGCCTGCACGGCTGATGTTGTGTACTTTGTGCATGTAAGCTGCGGTACATCGGCCAGACATGTCAGCGCTTTAATGAAAGAGTGAGGGAGAACAAGACTGCTATAAAAAAAAGTAGATATGGCAATCACATGGCCACTCACTGAAAAAGTTGCAAATGCTGTCCCGGTTTTGAAAACACTAAATTCATTGCAAGGTCAAAAGACAGATTACAGCGTGACACAATAGAAGCAAATTAAATCAAGCAGAGGAGCCATATCTGCATAAGGAAGCCATTTTTGTCGCTGCAGATGAAGAGATTAGTTTTGTTAGTGTGTCTTTGTCAGCGTTTTAATCTTTGCTTATGGCATGTCTCCCTTTGTTAATTCACCCCTTGTCCCTGTTTTACTTTTATCTTTTTGCCTGCTCCTGTGGTTATTAAGTGGTTTTTTTCATCATAAATTTAGTTCGAAGTTGGCCCCAGTCCTGTATTGTGTGTGTGTTGTATCTGTCTTCTAGCACCAGTACGCTTTTAGCGTAAACCATCTCATACAAGGACCAAAACTCGGCAGGACCTGTATGCATCAATCCAATCCAATCAATCAAGAAAAAAAGGCAACGCAGGAAGGCCGATATCAGCAAGGAACGTGCAAGACAGAACAATTTAAGAATTTTGGTCAGCAATGGCGTCCTGCCAGGAAGGAATGCCGTGTCCCCAACTATGTAGCCACAGCGACTGGGCGGGCAGATATCAGCCTACAAGCGAACCGGTAAGTGCGCATACATTACTTTCCAAAATTAACCCTCAGTGGCCGTTCGCCAATCATGGCTACTACAACATATTATGTATGCTGTATCAATGCCTCCTTTATAAAACTATCAATGAATCAATCAATTATTCTCTATTTTGCCCAGGAAGAACAAGAATGGTCTCCGGGGCTAAAAGCAGGGTGAGCAGCTTTACGGGGCCCAGGAGACCGTTACATGGCCGAACTGTGAAGTTGAGAAAAAAATTATGGGCATTTATAGCAATGTACACCGTACGCCAAAAAAAAAAAACTAGTTGCGGCAACATGATACATTATGTGATGCACCATATTCGCCAAAATGAGCTAAGCATAGTACCAGTTGACACAAATAACAGTACGAAATTGTAAAAAAAGAAAGCACAGTAGAAAAAACAAAGTATAACATCCAATGCGGTTAACAATTTTATGATGTACTGGAGCGATTTCTGAGGGTTTTGACGAGTTGTGTTTTGGTGCATATTAAGCATTGATGGCAGGTTATGTGCTAATAATTGATGTTTTTAATATGTGCGGAAGTGTGGGATTTCCCAGAAATCTTTACTTCTTGTGTGTATATCCATGCTACGTAGTGTTAAAAATGCCAGAGATGAGAGTAAGTAGTTGACTTCAGTAGAGCAAAAAGAGAACGTTTGGAGTAATCGAATTTGTATAAGTTATCAACCCTTAGATGTTAAAAGAAAGAAACGCACATTTAGTCCCGGATGTTAGTTCAATATTCACAATGTAGCGGATAACCTTTTCTTTTGTAACAAATGGAGTTTGTCTACGATATTCTTTCTTGTTGTGGCCCATACCAACGAACAGTAGTTTAAAGAAGAATTGAATAAAGCATTATATACTTGCAGTTTAGCTTTTACTGGAAGCAGTCTCCGACAACACAATATCATGCCTGCAACTGAGGATAGTTTTTTCTTAGGATAGTGAGTGCATGCATCCCAGCTTAATTTCTGAGAAAAATTTACACCGAGGATTTTATGAACGGCCACCATTTCTGTGTTCTGGCACTGAAAATTAATAGACTGATGTACTTCAACAGGCTTATTTCGTGCACGGAATATAATTGCCTTTGTTTTCATTGTATTTGTTTTAGTTACGTTTTGTTGAGACCATATAGATAACTTGTGTAGACTGAGGAAGTAGAAGTTCTGGGCAGGCCCGAAAGTAACGAGGATTGTCTTGAGCTTAAAGAGGCCTGTGGTGAGCTTCTGATAACCCCCGCATCTGATAGCCTGAAAAGGTTACTAGGCGTGGACCGATCGTCCTTGATAGCGGAACAAAGGGCAGACTCCACACTGCAAAATCTTAAGTGCCGGGAGGATGAAGGTGTTGCAAAGAAAAATGTGACATTTCAAGAAAGGTCCGGGGTACTCTATCGTAGGTATTATGATCGCAGAGGGGTACAGTTTGACCAATTAGTCGTGCCTCAACGCTACCGTCGTGATCTTTTGCACTTGGTGCACGGTAGCTCGTGGTCGGGTCATTTGGGGCTCAGGATAACGAAGGACCGCTTGCTGCAAGAATTCTACTGGCCGGCATGCTTTCGGGAAGTAGAAAATTTTGTAGAGACCTGCGACACATGCCAACGGGTGGGCAAACCAGGAGATAAGGCGTGAGCCCCATTGAAGCTCGTTCCGGTGATCACAGAGCCATTTCGGCGGTTCGTGATTGACACAGTTGGCCCTCTTCCCAAACGTAGCGAAACCTTAGCCATTCATCAAAGAGCCAGAAATCATTGACGGGACTTTTTGAAAAGAAAAGACAGTGGCGACCTTACGAGAAAAATACTGGTTGCCTAAGCATTCTATCTGGAACTGCGCTGACCCAGCAGGGCGGCAAAAAGTTAGGGTTAATTTAAAATGCACGCAAAGGAGAGAAAAAAAGCCCAATAGCAAACAGCTGTCGGTTTTAATAGTATAAGGCGGTACGAATACCCGTACGCATGAGCAGCAATGACAGGGAGCTGATTCATTTCCGTCCCACCTTTCAGTTCCTGTCTTGAAATTTCAAACTAAAATGTAAAAATAAAAAATTCCCATTGTGTGACCACATGAATAATCTAACCACGAGAGTGAAGGACCACAGAGCCCCTGCGCGTTCTCTCTTTTGGGACAAATGGAGCGGATTTTTTAGTGGCGTTCAGATTTACGACAAACGCCCGAGTGAGAGGTTTGAGCTACAAAGCTCACTAAGTACTATTTATTTTCGACATCAAGGACAATTTATGGCATTACATAGGTGTGGAGGAAAGTTCTGGCACACTGTATTGAAGATGTGTTTGAAGAATATTGCGCTTACGAGATAGAATATTACAATATAATATCGCGGCTACATGAGGCATGAGTAATGATGGATAAATATGCCTAACATGTTCCTCATCTGTAGCAAAGAAAACAGTTCAACGTTTCGATACTCCCAGTGCTGAAGTGGGATCTTCAACCTTACTGGTATTGTTTGCGGCTGGCGCAAGCTGAAAAGGATCTGCTCCTAAAAAAATCAATAAGAGGGAGCAACTCCTGCTCTTCTCGCTGCTGCTGGGAAAGTGTTCCGTCATAAAAGGCTGAGTCCTCATCGGTCATGGTGGAAGCTTCGACTGGTGCTCGCGAAAAGCAGTGAGCATCCGTATGCTTCTTTCCGGACTTGCAAATAACCGTCATGTCGAACCCTTGTAACCGAAGGCTCCAAAGCTCGAGTCTCCGTGAAGGGTCCTTCAAGTTCGTCGGCCAACAGAGAGAGTGATGGTGGCTAACGACATGAAAGGGGCGAGCGTACAAGTAAGGGCTGAACATCATAACCACCCATACCACTGCAATGCACTCTTGTTCTGTGGCCGAGTAGTTCGCCACTGCTTCAGACAGAGTCCTGCTGACATAAGCAATCACTTTTTCTACACCATCCTGGCGCTGCACCAATAGAGCACCTAAACCCAACATTGCTCGCATCGGTATGAAGCGCAGTAGGGGCGGCGTCACCAAAGTGAGCCAGGACGGGTGGCGTCTGTAGACGTCTCCGGAGCTCATTAAAAGCTTGGTGCTCTTCTTCATCCCAGCGAAAGACCGCGTTGTCGCGTGTTAGTGAAGTTAATGGCCAGGCAATTCGTGAGAATCCAGCAGTGAATCGACGGTAATAGGCGCAAAGCCTCAGGAAACGCCGGAACGTCTTTTTGCCCGTAGGTGTTGGGAATTTTGCGGCAGCGGAGAGCTTTTCAGGATCAGGGCGGACACCTCGCCTAACGAAGTGTCCTAAGAATAGCAGGTCCTTGTAATCGAAGTGACACTTGTAGGGTTCTAGTGCGAGGCCCGCAGATCATATGGCCTGAAACACAGGTAGAAAATGGCGTAGATGCCACTAAAAGGTGGCCGAAAACACAATTACGGCGTCAAGATACACCAGGCATGTTTTCCACTTCAGTCCCGAGAGCACAGTGTCCATCAGCCTCTGAAATGTTGCTGGTGCCGAGCATAAATTGAAAGAAAGAGCCTTAAACTTATACAATCCGTCGGGAGTGACGAATGATGTGTTCTCCCGATGTCTGTCATCTACTTCATTTTGCCAATAACCATTTTTCAAATCCACTCATAAGAAGTAACGTTTATTTCGTTACTTCTTACTTAAGGGAATCATCGATGGGAGGGAGATGGTACACATCTTTTTTGTCGCTTGGTTGAGCTTGCGTAGTCAATGCAAAATTGTTAGCTGCCGTGCGTTTTTTAACAAGTACCACTGGATAAGCCCAGGGACTTTGTGACGGCTGGATAACGTCATATCTAAGCATTTCGGCCGCCTGGCGCTGAATGGCTTCGCGTTCTTTCGGAGCCACACCGTAAGGATTTTTCAAATCAGGGGAATCGCGTCATCGCGTCATACGTGTTAATTGGATGTTTGGTCAAAGGCATCTGGCCGATCCGCGATTATGAAGCAAAACAGTATTAATTGATCTATGAGATAGATCTAAAAAGCGTTCCCATGCTGAAGACGATTAGCCTTGTTGTCGCAGAACAAAACAGTCCTCCGCACTTGAGAGGCTGTGGAATAAGGCCACAGTTTTGCCTTCCGGAATTTGCTGACGCTCGTCGCTGAAGTTTGTCAGCAGCACCTAGGTGTGTCCTTTGACTAACTTCATCAGCCCTGGACCTGGCCTCGACCTCGACCAGCCCTCGAGCTGGCCTCGTGGTTTTCAAACCCCGTTCTAGCGTTATCCTGAACGGCAAAATAAACGTTGCAAATCTTCTGTTCCGCGATCCACTCGTTGAACTTTGCCACCCGTTCAAACTGGTCGAGCCAATCTTCAAACGCGTCTACGCGGAAGTACTTTGGCACATTGGCGTTGTGAAGCGTCACCGGCGTAGGGTTGGAATGTGCCATGGCTTGAGAGACCTGACGAACTTGGACGTTGAATAGTCGCCCGGTAGATGGCTGTACTCCGGGGCAAACCTTAGAAGGCAGCGGCTGGCACGGTTGGCAGGCGTGTCGATGTCTGAGATCCGCTGTGGACTGCCGGAAGGGGTCCTGTGCATACTCAGCACGCTCTACCAGTGTCACGACTTGATGGGACCCCAAGGAGGGCTTAAACATAAAAACTGTTTACTGGCCAACCAAGAAGAGTCCTGCGTTTTTGCTTCCTTCTCTTGTTGTTGTTGTTGCCTTGGTGGCATGGCACCCACAAGGGGGATAGGCCTCACGCTCGTAGTCCCAGTTGTCATCTTTTTCGTCTTCTTCTATGCGACGATATATAGGCAACGCAGTAAAAAGGGGTGTACCTCTGGGCATCCAATGGTTCAAAAAAAAAAGAATTACTCTTCCACCTACCACCTTCCAACCCACCCGCACTCCACCTTCAGCTTACCGCGGCCGCCAGCCGCCAATGCGCACGTGCAGATAGATGACTCAATCTGATCGTGTGCACTAGCGGCCGCAGTAAGCGATCACAGTGTACGCTATACGAAAGCTAGTATTTACATTAAACATTTTATTTTACTCTTGCAATATTTTCATTTCATATTTTTATATCATTTTACGTTTGTCGTATTATTAGTTTTTATCTTACATTAGTTACATTATCTTACAGTTACAGTATGGTTTTTTGTCTATATTATTTTAGTTTTGTTATTAAGTGTTCTATTTCCGCAGTGGAGTCCTACGGAAGCCTTCCTTTTGTACGTGTACCCGTATAGTACACGGGCGTTTTCGTACCCATTCTCCAACCTGGGTGCAGTCTCCGAGGCCGGGTTATTAGCCCGTGCACCTGCCCAACGCAGTCGCGTAACGCCATAGCCACTGCGCTACCTCGAAGAGTGGTTACCAGTAGTTTAAGGGCCCCTTATATGTGTGTAAGGTCCCGCAATAAGCTCATTTACGCTCGTTGGCAGGCTGTGCACGCAGGAGGCTTCTGGAGGGTGTAGGGTGGGGCAGGCCCCCTGGTCTTCTCAATAGTGGAAATAGGTGGGTGCATTATGGGCTCCTCATGGGCTTCTAGTGGGTGAAAGCCTTCTGGAGAGTGGATGTTTGGTGGGCGACGGGCTCCTCTCATTCTGGGTGGTAGCTTCTGCAGGGTGGGCAGGCACATAAGCAGTTTTTAGTGCGCTAGCGCTTATAGCGGCCGTTCCCCGCATTTAGGTGTTGTGTGTTTGTTTGTCTGTTTCTATTGGTCTTTTCGTCTGAAGCGCAACATTTGTGGCAGGCAGCTTACCTGCCCACCGTATTACGTGGCAGCCCATTTATTTGCGACAGGCTGCTCGTGAAGTACAACCTGGGTCGCAGCTCAACCCGAGCAACCCATGTCCCATCTATGCCAACACCTTTCACAGCACCTGCCCTGTGCCACTGCGCCACTGCTGACCTGCCCATCGGGGGGATTACCTGCCAAGGTGTAGCCAGTGGTAACCAGGCGAGAACCTGGGGCGTTATTCATATAGCACCGTCCCAAAGGACAATGAGCAACCGTGACTTTTCTGTTGAAATCCAAGAAATATTACTTGTTTATAAGGAAGCACACTAGCGTCCACTGCCGACCTGCACATGGCGAATTTCCCAGTTTCGCGATTAGAAAACGCATGAAGAATGTTAAAATGCTATAGTGTGCGCTGTTTACTTCTGTGCGAACCTACCAGTACCTTTCTCTCATCGCCTGGGTGATATAATAGGATAAGCTAAGATTATAAAAATTCAAAACTTGGCTTTCGAAACCATTTTTTTCCGCGGAAATATGAATGTGCGCATGCTCTGAAGAAATCGAGCGTGCTCGCTTGCCAGCTTGTTTTGTAAGCTGGGCCTTTCTTGCTCCGTTAGAGAGGAAACGCATGTGAATCACTCAGTATTATTCAGGAAGGTTTTTTCTGTCTGGGTTAGTTGAAATCGATAAAAGTATATGCGTAAATTCTCTTTTCTAATTTAGCTTTTCCATAATAATGTAATTATAAGCAACGTTTTATGTGGGCGCAAAGGTTTGTGCGAGGCATTTTGTTGGAACTCTGCTATCCCCACTGTTATACTTATTTTCGGCCTCGTTTGAGGCCCCGCGCCTAACTCGAAAAAAGATAGGAATTTCTTTCTGTTGGCCGAGATATGGTTGTGCCCCGAAGTTTGCCTGGCAGTCCAATTCGAAAATACATATTAAGGATGGTCGGTACAGAAAGACAACTTCTGGCCCACAAAATTGTTTTTTAGAAGAACGCACACACACGTAGCATTAAAACTGCAATTCCTTCTCACATTTCACAACATGTGGACGTATCAGGATCAAGTGTCAGGCTAAGCTCTGCATGATGCAGACATTTGGTTCAAATCCGAGTACTGTTTTCTTCTTCATACTCATAACTTTCTTTCTCCGCAAAATTAAATACTGACGTGTTGAAAACGACGCTCATTTCTCCCTGCTACGCTTTTGTAGGTGTTAATGGGTGAATCTGTGGCAACAAGTGAAAATCCAGCTATATTCCACGATTAGGGTTAAGCAAGGAAAGATGAGATATATACAATATACATATACATACTGCGCACACGATCATGGCTTGAATAATATAGAGGTTTGCCCTCCACTACGGTTTATCTTTTCATCCTGCATCATTCATTACCAATTCTTTAACTGTGGAAATCGTAAAGTTCCTTTTAGTGATTCTCGCGGCCAGCAAATGAGGTGATGAATTCAGCTGTACCACGCACCGTATTTGTGTCGAGCATATTCGACCAATGAATATCGGCGTCTTCTAACACAACGAAGGACAGCTCTTCGGACCCCTTAACTGAAACAACAAGGGCACGCTCACTCCTCTTTCTTATCAACTAACAGGTATCCGTGGCGCAGGAGCTGGTCACATATATTTGGCCTTTTTCGAACCCCCTAATTTGCGGCATCTCGAAATACTTCAACGGTTCATTATTTGCCACCTTAGCTGCTCTAAGTACACAAAGTTTTCTCCAGTTACGTACTGGGCTAACATATGCCTGTGACGGCGAATAAATTTCCATGCATTCTCATGGGCCCAGCTAGAACTACAGGGTGGACATGCAAGTCAGGTTTCACTGTGCTCCTTGTGTGGTGTGTACGGCGATTTGCATCATTATCTTCTGTGCAACCCAGAACATGACCTTAAGAGGCATGTTAAGGAAAGTAAAAGCAGCGCAAATAAACGGGGACACAAGAGAGACACAACCAACAGGACTGGCGCGGTCCTGTTGGTTGTGTCTCTCTTGGGTCCCCGTTTATTTGCGCTGCTTCTACCTTCCTTACGATGAACCACCGACTAGCCCACACAAAAAGTTTGATTAAGAGGCATGCCCCGCTCGCTTAACTGAATAGGGAAGGGGTGTCCATTGCTCATTAGAAGAGACCGCTTTCCCGCGTGGGAACCGGATATCTCCGAGAGAGGCTTCCAGGCTCCTCCGATATCTCTGCGATGCGAGACTGAGGGAAAACTGATGCCTTTGGCAGCCAGAAATGTTTCTACTTCGATGCGCTCTCACGAAACATAACGGACACTCAACTGTCACGAAATGGTGATGCTTCTTGTTCTTTCTTTTTCAAAAAATGTCACTACAACGGAGCAATGACCGACATCAAGCGAAAGGCTAGTTCCGCCTGCAGCCGGCAAACACCTTTCCTTCAAATATATTCAGTACATTTACTGCGCCGGCTCGCATAGTTTGCACGAATTTTAAATTGCTACTCAGACCAATGGACAAACGCTAGCCGGGGGTAAAGAAATATGGCAACGTGCAAAGGAAGAAAATGATGACAAGTAGGACAGGAAGCTGGAGCTATATATACTTTTTCGTACATAAAACGAATACAACGTAAATTTACACGCCAAATAATAAAAAGACCCGGAGAAAACAAGAATGCAAGAGCTGCAGCTTATATATGCAGGAAGCAAAAGCACATAAAAAATAGAGTATACTTCAATGGGTATAATGCATAGATGACTTCGCCAACGGCCTTTCGCTAAACGTGTAGCCGTTCTATCGGAATCGACCAACTTTAATCTGGGTACATTAAGTTCGGTTAAACACTGAATAAAAACGCTCTGCGTTTTTTTTCAAAACCTTTATGAGAGTAAACTGCAACAGTCTTTCCCCATTGATATTGATAATCAAGCTTCCGTGGTGACTCCGTGGTTATACCACCCGGCTGCTGACCCGAAAGACGCGCGTTCAATTCTGCCCGCGGCGTTCGAATTTCAATGAAGGCGAAATTCAAGAGACTCATGTACTGTGCGATGTCAGTGAACGTGTAAGACGCCCAGGTGGTCCAATTTCCGGAGCCCTTCAGTACGGCGTCCCTCATAGTCTGTGTCGCTTTGGGACATTAAACCCCGATAAACCTTTCTTAATCAGAATTTTTAGCCATTAAAAGTGTAATTTGCCGGATGCGACGCCGCCGCGGTGGCTCAGTGGTTATGATGCTTGGCTGCTGATCCGAAAGACGCGGGGTCGATCCCGGCCGCGGCGGCTGAATTTCTTTGGAGGCGAAATTCTAGAGGCCCGTGTGCTGTGCGATGTCAGTGCACGCTAAAGAACCCCAGGTGGTCGACATTTCCTGAGCCCTCCACTACGGCGTCTCTCATATCCTTAGTCGCTTCGGGACGTTAAACCCCATAAACCAACCAACCGCTTCTTCAATGACAGAGAAATAGCTAAGAATGGCTGGCGCTCTGAGCCCTCCACTACGGCGTCTCTCATATCCTTAGTCGCTTCGGGACGTTAAACCCCATAAACCAACCAACCGCTTCTTCAATGACAGAGAAATAGCTAAGAATGGCTGGCGCTCTAATGTGTGTTCGTGCGTGCTTGCATGCGAGAGTGTGCGTGCATGCGCGCGCGTGCACGAGCTTGTGTGGTTTGCACACTGAGAAACAGTGCTTCACTACGGTGGATTAATACTATCAGCGCTCTCGCTTCTGCAGTTCCCGTGCGGTTTCCGTTGGAGAAGCATCAATTCGCACTTTTATAGCGGTCGCTGACAGGCCAGCTATATCACTGCTGACTACTGAGCACAGGTGCACTTAGAGCTCGCTTGACATCGCGTCTACTCGTGAGCCGGGAGAGTGAAAGTTCGATGGGTTTGAAAGCTCAAGATGATGAAAGCTTGAGTGCGATTGCAAAAAAAAGCGCAAAGCTGCAAACACCGCATCCCTTTGTACACTGTTTAGAGAGCAGTGCATTCAGTATACTGCATTCAAAGTTCTTGAGCGCGTTGTCATGAGCATAGGTGATATCTGTACCATCCTTTGGGTTTGGACTTTGACAAAACTTTGCGCTAAATTCTTCAGGAAAGGAGTTGATGCGCAAGATGGGCATTTCATGCCTGATAGAGGTTATTTTAACAGTGTTTCAAGCGCTGGAAACGATAAGTACAAAGCATCGAGAAAAACGAGAACATCGGTGTACGCAACTGTCTTCAAATAACTTGCTTCATTGCTGCTTCAGTAAGTCAGAGTTAAAATACCAGACTGAAGAGAAGTGGGTCCATTTCAATCTTTTCCGACTGTCCTATTGCACTTGGTCACACAAAAAGTCTTCAGCGAGTAGCGAAAATACCAGTGTTTTTAGTGTTTTTAGGTTGCACGAGTCCGGCGCTAGGTGATGTGCGCGTGGCCTCTGCTGGCGAGGACCTGTGCGAGAAAATCTAGAGACCTCATTTTGTCTGTTTGTTTTTTTCAACTTCCTTCTTCAAAAGGACTGAGCACAAGGCAAGGAGGGAAGGAGAGTGCGCGAGGAATTCAGGCATGCAGCCTTTTGGTGTCTCGTCACGCATCAGGTGGCATATAGCGATTTGATGAGCATACGTCACCAGCCGCAACAAAAATCCGAGTCGTGGAAAAAACTTCTGGTATGACGTGATACTTAAGAAAACGGTGGCATTCCTTGTGTCTGCATCGTGCAGCTTTGTAGTGGAAGAAGTTGGCAGCACTCAGAGAGCGCTAAATTTGAGTAATGATCATGTACATGTGATTGTGTGGGGATAGAAAAGTGGATACCTTTGACATTTTTCGAAGCGCTAAAACAACAAGGACGCAGAGGGAACAGACAAGGACGAGCGCTACCGCTTTGTACCGCTAGTTTTGATTGGACTCGAAAAGGAGGCTCTGGCGAGTCTACATTTTACGCACCAATCGTGGTGCCATATTCAAGAAGCTCGTTCTGCTGCTGAACACGGGATATCTGGCCCCAGATGTGGCCGTGACGACCGCACATTTGAGGGGCAAAATTAAACAAAATAAAGAGAGGAAGGGTGCTTTAAACTAGATTGGACATGTCTGCAGCGCGAAAAAAGACAACCACACAGGAACGACAACACTCAAGGCACGGAAAAACGCTGCAATTTATGTCCAAGTTATGTCCAAGAAAAGCAACCTACTTTCCCAAAAGCTCGTTTCACTAAAGGTTGAACTAGTCTTTTAGTCCACGCAAAATTTTTCCTGATAGTCAAAGTTAAGCATTTTGATATTTTGGTGTAAGGGTTCTGTGTTGTGAGATCCATTTCCATAGGTACTACAGGCTGAGTGGGCTTTGCGAACTGTTCACCAGCAAGCTTGTATGAGCAGGTTCGCGCGTTTTTGCGCTGTCTTTCTGAAACCTTGGAATGTAAAGTACATCCATTGTGCTACCATGTGCACCGCCTCAATGAAGTTCAAGCGCCTGAGTGTGTGGTCTGGGAAACGAGAGACATCATTTCAAAGGCACGTAGGCAACGGCTGCCAGCTCAGCCACATGCACTTCAACGCCGTACACCGTTGACCTAGTCAATTGATTTGCGCAGATCGCCAGCCATCGCTGGATGCGTATGTTCAGCATGGATGGCCTGGCGATAACCTTCCTTGCTTCGGACTCGGACTGCGATCACATCAGCTGGCTGAGACACGTCACCAAGAAGGCGGCACTGGACAGAACCACGACAGAACAAGTGGGCGTGGTCTTTCGGAATAGGCCAATATAACCAAGCTTTTTTCCAGAACCTCACCACAACTGCTGGCTGCTCAGGCACTTGCGCTTCGACGCTGTACACCACTTACCGAGGCAATTGTTTTGCGGAGATTGCCACTCACCGCTGGATGCGAATGTTCAGCGCGAATGGCCTGGCGAAAAACTTATTTTCTTCGAACCCGGACTGCGATCACATCAACTGACTGGAAGACGTCACCAAGAGGGCAGCACTGGATGTAACCACGGCAGCACAAGTGGGCGTGGTCTTCCGCAATAGGCCCACATAAGCAGGCTGGCTTCCAGGACCTCACCACAACTGCTGGCAGCTCAGGCACGTGCACTTCGACGCTGTACACCGTTGACCGAATCAATTTCATTGCGCAGATCTTAGTCTCTTGTACAGCAACAATGTCTAGCCGAGTTGCCGTAAACAATCGGCGCAACTCTACGTGTTTTGCCGAGACCGGAGCCCACAGATGTTGAGCGTTGCGACGATCAACTGCTGGACTTTCGCCATGGTGACAAACGTGCACATACGTCAACCATACACGACGTTGGGTGCCAATCCCGGAGGTGCCAGTCCGCCGCACTCTTGCCGTCAGGGAGTGGGCTGACAGGCTGGCAATCAGCCACCTGTAGGCACAGACGACAGAGGCATCAGGAATCCCATCAGCGCAGGTGCTTGGCGCCGCAGCCACGCCATCCTCCTTTTCATTCTTAGACTCGCGCACAAGAAAGGAATGCGCACCAAGAGTTTCATCATTGAGACTGTGTATTTCTGGTGTGTGCTCAGCCAGCCACTTGCGATCAACGTCTGCAGACAGTTGCCACGCCGTGGGAAGCCTGATAGGCTGACGCTGCAGATCAGGGCAACCATCATACACGAGGCGATCAGTTGGTGCTTCAGCGGGTGTAACGGCTGACATGCAACCAACCAGCAGCATACTAAACCTCGGTCTCATCCATCAAATGCTCCAGCACAGTGTCGTCCACTGCACGGCTACGACTGCGGAGCTTATCGGCATGAGGCACAATGCACTCGACTCTAGTGTATGGCAAACTTTCAAGTGATGCGGTCGTTCACTGTGACGCCATCAGTAAGACACAGTAGAACGTCTCTATTCAAAGTGCTCATCCTCTCCATTTCCGAAACTCTCCAGTGCTCCACTGTGATGGATGTAACTTTCCTTCAGGCTTAAAAGGCGTCACGAAATTAAACACCTCCTACTTGTTCTGGGGGCCAAAGAAGCTTTAGCTTGACGGTCTTCGGTTCTGGGTCAATCACCAGAGAATGTCGGTGTTTCATTGTTAACACTCCAGAGCTCACGAGCTTAGGTTTGGCTAACGCTGTCTTGTACGTTACTATTCCCACGTGTGACATCTGGAACTATCCGAGGGAACTCACTTCACTTAAATCTACGACACCGCTTAAGGCATCTCCAAAGTCCTGGGCACAATAATGGCGGCCAGAAAGGTCCGCATGGAGAAAAACGGTGTCGAAATCCAGCTTACAACCAGGTACATGGGGCAGAACTGTACGATAAGTAGTATTTCTGCGGCAGACGCCGCAATAGTACCTCGGCCTGGGGCCTATTTATTCATTTCAGCCGAGAACACCAAATCCCCACTGTTCGGAACGCCGTCTTCGTCTTTCTTCGTGGCTATCGCCGCAGCCAACACCCCTTGTGTTGTTGCCACAAAAACGATGCCATGTATGCCTCATGCTGTGCCGCACCACACTCTCACGCTGTGAATTGGAGAGCGTCATCTTCAATAACTTCGATCTGCTCTGTACCACGGCACTGCCTGCTCACCGTCGTCATCTACGGAGCACAATTCTGTGCTTTCGCTCTGATTCAAATGTACTAAATATTCTCATCGTTTTTTATCTGGTTTTTGTCTTCCATGTTTAAAAGAGCAGCAGTCGAATCACGATAGGTTAGACCATCTTAAAGTTATATTTTCGCGCAGCAAAGAAAAGGCGAACGATGGCACAGAGATTCTCACATTAGATCGTCCAGTTTCAGGTTGGAATTGCAGGCGGCCTATGTCTCGAGTCACCGATGGAGCTTTTGTGCACTTCTTTAGGATATCATTTACCTTCCAGCCGCCGCGGTGGCTCAGTGGCTATGGTGCTCGGCTGCTGACCCGAAAGACGCGGGTTCGATCCTGGCTGCGGCGGCTAGAATTTCTTTGGAGGAGAAATTCTAGAGGCCCGTGTACTGTGCGATGTCAGTGTACGTTAAAGAACCCCAGGTGGTCGAAATTTCCGGAGCCCTCCACTACGGCGTCTCTCATAGGACGTTAAACCCCATAAACCAAACCAACCAATCATTTACCTTCCAGACGTCTCTTTTAATCTAACTCATAGCACAGCCATGTTTCAGCTGCACAGCACAAGAGAAACGACTGAAGAAAAAGACAAATGCTGCAGCGCGCGTGCCAAGGGCTATCAGGAGGGAGCTGCACAAAGCATCACGAATAAATGTTCATTCAGGCATAATTAGGTACAGTACAAAACAGTACACACCGTCTAAAAAGCAGTACCGTACCTTTTCAGGCGTGCTAATGTGAACCAGCAAAACACCTTCGGCACCTCACCAGATAGTAGCCCCGCCCTCGCTGTAGATCGGTCGAAACATAATTCGGAAAGAGGACTCTGCAAAGTAGGCGGCCTATTGAAGGTTTCCACTTATTCTTTCTAAAATTTATCGCCCTTGATGGTTTAACATTGACTTAGAGCGTGGGAATGTGCATCACAATAAAGAGCAGAGCTGGCGACGCAGCGCAACGGGACGACACAGAGCTGAGCAGAGGAGGGTCCGCACGTGTTGTGTGCTGTCGTGTGCTAGTGTCATCCGATTGCATTGGAATGGACCTTTATTTTTGAGATGTATTTCCCGAATACTTTACTGGTCTCCTCATGCAGATGAAGGCGCAGCCGGTACAAACTGACGGGGAGAAAGAGAACAGTGAAATGACGATATGTTAAAAAGAAAACCAAAACTGAAACGGAAAAATCGTGCTGAGGTCCAATTTCGTGCTCTGCGAAACGCTGAGTTCTGGTTAGAAGCCGTTTACTTCCAGTGGCTTGACTTTCGGGCGCCAAATGTGCCATCCAGACTCCTATGGAGATCAGTGATCTGGTCGCATGTGGCCTTAAAAAGTGATCCATTACAACGAACAGAGCAAAAGAGAAACGCAAGGACGAAAGGACAGATGGACACAAGACGAGCGCTGACTCTCATATGACTTCAATCGTCATCAAAAACAGCTCTTATATGCATGATCGGCTTTATAACATATGTACGATGAAAAAAGTTTACTAACACAGACAAAAAAACTAACGTTCACATCGGAATCAACTTTTGGTCAGGATTTATACTTCATCATCTCTGAGAAACAAGGTGGGCATGCTGTTGGAAGTATTTTAGGTTTTCATGATATGATCTGCTTCAACTATCTGTCGTGTTGTGTTGTTTAAATGTCTTTACAGCACTCTTGTGGGGCTCAAACTCTAGGATACGAGACAGGGGGCTGCAATGCATGAACCGGATCTTCGTTTTTCAAATTTTTTCCGCGCACTTGATGACATTATACGAAACAGCGGCCTGTATGTCCTGTTACTAGGCTCAGCATGATGAATTTATCTGACAGACGACACCTTCGGTGCTCTCAACCAATTATTCTTCATGGCAAACAGTACTGCCGTTGCCAGCAGCACGGTTCGGAGTCTAGTTTCCGATGCATGGATGGGCAGATGACTTTAGTTTCATGGGTGGAGATATCGCCTCTATCACCTTGCCACAGTCTTGATACCATGTGAGTTCGGTGAATTCTGATTTGTGAATTTGTTTCTCTTATCCCCATCGTGCTGCAGGGTACTGTACAGGAGCGTCAGTTTTATTGCTTTCAGCCAGTTCTCTGGAGATGCGTGCTAACAGCTATTGCTAGTATCCTCTTTACCCTAATCTGCTGAACTGAGCTTCGAAGCTGCTGTCCATTGACTGGAAACGCATACTTAAGGCATTCTTGAGGCATATTTTAGCTACGCAGTTCTTCATTAACTTTGAGTGCCCTGAACTAAAAGTAGTGATCGGTTTTACTTATCATATGTTGTAGCGCCAGCATAGGCGATTTATTTCTTTCCTGACCTTTATGTCTAAAAACTGTAGAAGATCGCCTTTGTTACCCTCACATAAGAATTTTAGTGCTGAACCATATTCCTTGAAAACTCTCAGACCGAAACCCGTACGATCAACAAATATCAGGTAATCGTCGATGATCCCAAATGTTTATTGTTTAAGCCCAGTTAACGGATGTTCGAGCGACCTATTCACACAGCTCAGCTAGATATTACTTATTATCGATGCTGCACTTGATCACATACAGATTCCCGCTTTGTGGGTAAAGAGTTTCCCTGCCCTGCGAGCGAATATGTAGCGTAGAAAAAAAATGGAGCGGTTCTAGAAAACTAACCCTTAAAATCCCGCACTGGTCTCTCAAGGCGTGATCTTCGTTGTCCTCCTTGATGTAGTTGCATACACAGCTCAAAATACGGTCTTATGTCAGAGAAAAATGCGAAGCCGCTACGTCTGTGCTGAAGGCCTTGCATGTCGTTGTGTTCGTGTAGTCGAGATAGTTTGCAAGGGCTATGTATATGATCCATGTATGGACACGAAAGTTGATGTTGCAGATACTTACAGGTTATTGTTTGCCACGTGGCTTTTGCAGAGGCAATGGCTCGAAATGGAGGTATTTCTTATAAATCTTGGAAGGAAAGAAAATTCCGTGCTGAAGATGGGTGGCCCCGTTGACAAGCCAAGAAGCTTTTTCAAATTTAGATTTGATAGAAGAGAAGGGATGTGCTTTTCGACGGTGGCCTTTTGACGGATACTGCTTCAAAGCTTTTCTCCACCGCTTGTGTTGCCTTAGATTGGGACATTTCCTCAGGAAATACTGGAAAGAAGCCTCTTTGTCAGACATTAGAATCTACACGTTCTGGGAAAATACTCAGTCAGAGACAATGCTTACTGGACTGCGCTTATCGATGCGCCCTTGTTGCGCAGGAGAACGGAAACACACACGTTGACGCATGGCATCTTGTCTTCCTTTAGTACTAGCTGGCCGACTGACCCTCACTCGCTATCTTGCCCGCTGCGTCAAGGTATGGTTCATGGGCGTAATTCGGGCCTGAATGGCGAAGTTTTCTTATCTGTTCCGGTAACTCTTAGCCACCGAAGACTAGAACATTGTTGCGTGTTTGGTTTGTGGTTTATGGGGTTTAATGCCCTAAAGCAACTCAGGCTTTGAGGGACGCCATTGTGGAGTGCTCTGCAAAATTTCGACCACCTGTGGTTATTTAGACTATATCTCCGAGTACACTGGCCTCTAGCATTTCGCTCCCATTAAAATGCGACCGCCGCGGCTGAGATCGAATCCGCATCTTTCGGGTCAGCAGCCAAACGCCATAACCACTGAGTCACGGCGGTAACCTGGCTCTCTTCTTCCTGTCGGAAGTTGCGGCCTAACCGTGTTCCAGATGAATTCCATTACACAGTCGGTAGTCCTCTTCCATTCCCGGAAAACTTGAAAACCAGAAGACTGGCCACCGACTTGTTTACAGAAAAGTCGAAGATAGTAAGTCAAGGGCAGGTCCTGCCGCCCGCACTCGTAATTCAGAATGCGGCACATTTTTACCGAATGTGGCATAAACGAACGGAGCAAGCCACGAGCTGCTTGAAGTTCAGGTGGCAAGACTCCTAACTTCGCGTACCAAGATGAAACTCTCGCTGCAGACTTGAATTCGCATTTGAGGCTGCCAAATATGATCTACTACAATTTTTAGACATACAGGCAAGGTAGGAAATAGATATTTAACGCTTTCGTATAACAAAAAAACAGTAAAAGTGATCAGTAGTTTCAGCTGAGCGGACTCAAAGATAGTGAAGAACTACATAGCTAAAACATACCTCTAGAATGCCTTAAAAATGTCATGTTTCCACCTAATGGATAGCAGTTTCGATGCTCAGATCAGCAGATTTGAGAAAGCAGGATACCAGCAACAGCTGATAGCACGCATCTCTGGAGAACTGGTTAAAGAAGTAAAACTAACGCGCTTGCACAGTACCCTGCAACTCGATTGAGATGAGAGAAACAGATTCACAATAAGCCCGTGTATTAGCCTCCTCTCACACGGTATCAAGAACGTGGCAAAGCAATATCAATCAGGCGGATGTGCTTTTCTCCGCTGTCATGGAACTGGCCGGTAACTGCTCATACATGCATTGCCAATTAAATTCCTAACCATGGTGCTGACAAGGCCCGAACCATTCTTCATAACGAATGATTTGTTGAATGCACCGAAGGTGTCGTCTATAAGATAGTGCGGAACCCATGCGGAACCCGGTACACTGGGTAGACAGGCCATTGTTTCACTACATGTCCTCGAGAGCAATGAAAAAAAGCGGAAAATTAAGACCAAGATTCACACATTGCAGCCCACTGTCTCGCACGCCAGGGGTTCAGCACCACAAGAGTGTTGTAGAATGATTTAGACAACAAAAAAAATTCAGGGGGGCACTTTGTTGACCTAAAGTTCGGTGAGGCGAAAACCTTTAGCGCAGTCTAGCTACTTGTGTCACTGATGTGTTGTTAAGATGTTAATTAAGCACACAGTTGTTTGTGAATTTCAAATGCTGGAGGCACTGAAGGGCGTTTGGGAGGCATCGGTCTGATTCAACGCCTTTCTGCAAGCACTCTCCAGCGTCCTAGACAAGGAGAACTACATATGCGTTGCATATATGTCCTTTCTGTACGAAACCATGTAAACAAATACCATGAAAGAAAGGAAGAAAAAGTTGGCAGGAAGTAGCGCAGCCATTCGAACGCTGAGCTGCGGAACGGAAGAATGGTGGTTCGAATCCCATCGTGCGCAAAGATTTTTTGTTCTGGTCTGACTAGAAAAGTGAGAAACCTCTCTCGGCAACCTTCTGTCGCCAACGATGAGACATTAAAGGCTTTCACTTTAGCACACTGGAGACAGCGCAACACAGGAGATAGTGGTGGCGTATGATATCACCAAATCCGAACCATTTGCATCAGCAAACCCGCCGTGTTTGTCGCCAGTGAAGTTGAATTCTGTCATAAAGGTTGTCTCACAGGGCATTATTTATTTTATGTTTTGAAACTTTTTTTCCTTTTCGTAACTATGTCAATAAAACCGGTCATGCGTATAACTGTTTTCGATAGCCTTTAAAGTCAGTTGAGAGTCAGCGCAGGTCACATCTCTTTTTTTGTTTCTGTCTGTGCTTTCTGCGCAGTTTGTTTCTATGGATCACTACCAACTCGGCCAAGAAGTTCTACTTCTAAAACAGTCATAAATCTGCGTGCAAGCTGTTACGAACATCAACAAAGAAACATTGTAGTCATTCGCTGCAGTGTTTGATCCTCTCTGTCAGTTGAGTCAGCCAGTTCAACCGCACGACCAAGCTTACAAGCACGATCACTTGGAAGTCCACAGCGAACGGATCAAATACAAGCATGGCGTGAGAGGATTTAGGGTGGCATGCTACTGTTTCGGACTCTGAGGCGAGGGCCCGACTTCCGGGTCTAAGACAACGAGAAATGAAGCTGCTGTGTTTGCGCACACGCTGGTTGGAATGGCGCTGGGGGGCTATGTATACTGTTTGTATTTTCCCGCTCCCAATCACCCTGACGGCATTTGGCAGTTACCGGATATGTGTTGCTTCATGCAGCCGCAGGTTTTCTTGGTTTGTGAGGAATGTTCACCTGATTTTGTCAAGAATTCGAGCTAGAAGTGTATTATTTTTAATTTATTACATACAGCGGACCACTGGGTATAAGCAGAGGTGCGGGAGTGGAGGTTGGGGCGGGGCGGAGGGGGAGGTTTCATAGAATACATCAAATTATAATGAAACAATAAAGAACAGAAAAGCAACATTTTGCACAATTTTTAATCACACTCTGTAGCTTCCTGCAAACCATAGTTCAAGTCTGATATTCACCGAGGGAAAAAAAAGAAATATTGAAAGAATCTGTTCGAGCATAGTTGGGTTGGGTGACAAAGCTATATAATGTTTTCAGTACTCCTCTTGTAAAAAGCGTGAAGAATAGAACGGTTTACAGACCATGCGAGATTTTTCGGCCTACCTTTATTGAGAAAGTTTTAGCGTGTAGCTACAACCAGCAAGAACGTTTTATGACTAGAATTATCGTGATAACAAACATATATCCACATAAAGACAGCACAGCGTATAAGGAGCCCTTACACGAACTCCGCGGCATTCAAGGCACAGGGTGTGGGCATAGGCAGCGTCCGGAAGACACTTATAATAGTTTGTGCCTGCTTCTGCAGTTTGAAAAGAAAGCATTCCATGCCTTACGAATGGAGAAAGGTCTCCACCATTGACCGGAACCAGCTCTGCTCTCATTGCATTATGCACATTGCAAACCCCTGTGGCCTGGCATGCAGTAAGGCAATAATAACCTGTCATTTTAAAGCCTACAGAATTTTAGACTCCTTCAAATCTTGTAAGCAACTTGATGTTTTTCCTCCATTATTCACTTCTTCATTATCAAGAACCGCCTGCCCACCCTCTTTCTACCAGAGAGAGACTACACTAAAATGCCGTCGCAAATTTTGTTGGAACGTTAGATACAAGAACAGCTATCGAGTGTCAGTGCGGTTCGTCCACTGCACCGCCTTTTTGTACATAAAAGAAAGTCTTTTACAAAACAGCATCATCAGTAACGTTTTAGAGCCATACAGATTATAAAACAGCAAGAGGCCTGTACGTTTGCCTCGTAAGTGCAGCTGGAGGGCGTGAAAAAATTTTTCGACATCACAGTCAGTACAGATACTTAGAGGAGCATGTTCACAGCCTCAAATCCGTCAATTTATTCTAATAAGTCAGGACCAGTTTTTAATTTCTGAGCGTTTTCTTTGTTCTTGCCTTTGGACGGAGTGCCAAGGACGGAGTAGAGCAGTTTGTAATGCTTAATTCATGGAGCAAAAGTACCCCTCTGATGTCCTCCACACAGCCAGCATAATATTCACACGTTGTTGTATGATGTCAATCCTTCAACGAAATTGGCGGAAGCACCAATTTCATTATTCAGTCCCCAATTTTCCAGCTGATGTCTGTTTCCTTCTTGTATGGCTTTTAGCCTATACTCATGCCTTGCGGCTACTAGCTCCGAATCGCTTATACGATTTCATGTTCCTGCATTTTTTTCGTGGTCCTGCAGAGCGGCTGGCACCCTACAAGCACTTACATTGTGGAATATACTTCGCGGAATCCATACCGTAGACCAGCTTCGGGAAGTTCAAGAGGAGGCTGCTTCCTGATTTGCTGAGGTCACTCAAGAGGATGGACAAGCCTTCAACCTAACTGCGAAGCCGTGAAACCCCGTAATTAGCTCAGATGGGACATTGTACTATATTCCATATTAGTTTTCATGCATCGAACGCTTGAAAGCACTAGAAATTTGCTTCAGGCTTAAAGTTAGAATCCAGAAATAACGCACAGTAAGTATCCCAGTGTTTCTAGAAGACAGAAAAGAGAAAAAAAAGTGAGGCTGATAACATACTACGCTCTTTCATCGATAGCACACCCTCCTTTTTTTTGATGCTCAAGGGTGAACACGGAGAAAACAAATAGAATTTCTTTAGAGGGTATTGGCTGGACTATTAATAGATAGTGTCGCTTCGGTATCGAAGCAGAGGAAGCTAAACTATTGTAAACGAATAAATGATATCTGCGGTTTCCTAGCACATTAAATTTATGAACACGCTGCTCTCACCGCGTTCACAATGAAATTGCAGAAAGGGCATAAAATCTAGTCAGTAAGATATCCATTATTCTTGAAGATTTTCCCTTGCACATAGTAAGTATTCCCTGATGAGATAGCAGTTTAGGGTGCAAGTTAAATTAAATGAATATAGTGAACCTAAAGAATAAACTTTCTCTCCTCCACAAGCACAAAATATTTCTAAGTGGTCCCTACCGGAAAGCACGCATTTTCGTCAATTAATCATAGTTTATTTATGTATTTGTTGAAATAACCTAGAGGCCCGGCGAAGCATTACATGGAGGAGGGACATGAAAGCGATAAGAGTCTCAACTACGAACCAAATAAGAGATTGTGTTATCAGCATAACCTATAATAACAAAAAGATAGCAAGTAAGCTGGAATAAAAATTGAGCAAATAGGGTAAAAAAGCACATTTCCCTTTAAGACAAATAGCGGCTACTGGAAATACACCAAACTCATCGGTGACCACTTTCTCGGATGCAAAAAAAAAAGTAGATTCTGATGGTCCTTGATAGTGGAAAACATAAAACAGCACGGACTTGGGCTAGAATCGGCGCATCTTGGAAACGAATGCATAGCTTCCTGGACGTCGTCAATTCAGGACATTTGTCTGCTCCCAGTAGCCAAGATCCCGTAAAAAGAAAAATGCTCATTTTTGATTGAGAGGCAAACAAATAATGCGGTGCGAGGTTGTGGGAGGATGTTGTTAGCGATGACCTACTCTTCCTGCACGCTGCTGAATCTACCCTACAAAAAGCTTTCTCCGCTCGCTCCCAATTGTTTTACAGGCGGTGCAAAATATATGAGGTGTCCCGAAGAGTGGAGACCCCGCTGTTTTTCTGTGTTCAGCGCCATTCAGCAAGTGGTGGCGGCTGCAGAAGCTAGAAAAAAAATCAGGAGCACTTTGTTTGCTTGTTGACGAAAGTCTTTTAGCGTGGTGTTGCTGCTGGCGTCACTGATGTGTGGCTACACTGTAAAAAAAATGCTCCACAGTACAGAGAAACCCGCTGGTAATGCGTTGCCGGAGGGTTTTCCGCAACATGAATACAACGACTCCGTCCGACGGTTGTCACATTATTGGTAACGGAAAGTTACGCTATGCTATGCACGAGAATGAAATCGTTTCTTTGCAACGAATGCTTCTGTTGTGTTCTTATTAAAGGTCCCGTAATGTGTATGCACACTTCCTCCGTTCACTTGGAAGTCATCTGATCTAGAACGGAAATAATCTGCATTGTAATTATGTACTATCGAGAGCAAAAATAATAGACCCCTGCCAGCGCGTGCCGATCCGCGCCAAACTGCATGCGAGCACCGCCTGACGAAGCGCTCGTAGTGCCGAGACCAGCGCAGTGGCGTGCGCCCATCTCGAGGAGCGCTACGCATTGCGTGCCACTGCGCTCGTCTCAGCATCTGGAGTGCTTCGTCAAGCGGCGCTTGCATGCAGTCTGGCAAAGATTGGCACGCGCTGGCAGGGGTCTGTTATTTTTGCTCTCGATAATACTTTCAGTAGTACATGCACATGCATCTGTGTATAGCTTCTGCCCAGAACGTTCACTGCAGATATAGCAGTCCAGAGGCCGAGGAAATAAGTATTATGTACAAGACTTTCATGCATTTTATGTATTGCACACGTACAAAGAATGCAACTTAGAATGAAAGAGTGGCAAGTGTTTGGTTGAGTACAAGTACATACGTTTTATTTTCATAACAAATTGCACACATTGTACCTCTAAACATTGCTGTCGGATCCATCTGAAAAGATAAAAAAATCCTCATTTAGTAGCCACACAACACCTATTATAAATTTCACAAATACATTTGAACCATCCGCTATTGAACAATCGGCTTTCGTAGAAGCTTGTAAAAGCCATTTACTGAGAACCAAACCAACATGATTCATTGCCTAAAATTCATTTCTCATAACAGTAAACAGCAAAAACCACAGGGCCAGGAAGAAGCAGACAAAATGCGCTTACTCAGACACCACTGTGTGCATGAAAGTTTTTACGGTTGTCTACAATTTTGTAAAAATAGAAAGCAGCTAAGGATGGGTGCCAAATACAATTCAATGCAGATGCCTTTCATTACATAGTACTCAATGCACAACTTAGTGAGCAAGGAACATTGGTAACATCTGAAAAAGAGCAGACACTTGCCCACAAGCATGACGATTGTGATTTTTGATGGCGCGAGGGAATCTGAGGACAAAGAGCACCATGGCACAAGGTAATTTCTTCATCTCAAGGTGGGGCAATGAACCATTTGGCAGGCATTTCACCCTAAAGAAGACGAGCACCAGGTGAGGAGAAAGCTTGTACCCATTGGATTGGTGGTTACCCAGCACTTGCCCACAAGCAATCAGGAAGCATAATTCCCCGAAACCTTATGTTTTCAGTCATAGTTTCCCTTATCTCAGCATCTGCAAGAAAATGTACTAATCTCTGATGTCAGTGAAAATGCAGCCACAGGTGCTGGTTGCAGCTCACTAAGGTATTCAAATATCTCTGCAGTGCACCTCATGAGGAACAGATGCTTAAGTTTCCACAAAGGGCTCCTTGCAGAAATTTAACCGAAGGCCGCTGCCATGTTAACCTTTTCAAAATGATGGTCCAGAAAGACAAAGTGTAGTCATGTGTCTGATGTAGAAAAAGGATGAAGGCATGAATCTTTCAGCTTCTTTAACAGCTGTGATGTGTTTGTAACTGGTATCGCTTGGTTTGGTTATTAGGGTTTAACGTCCCAAAGGAACTCAGGCTATGAGGGACGCCGTGTTGAAGGGCTATGGAAATTTCGACCACCTGGGGTTTTTTAACGTGCACTGACATTGCACTGCACACGGGCCTCTAGAATTTCTCCTCCATTAAAACTTGGCCGCCGCGGCCGGGATCAAACCCGCGTCTTTCGGGTCAGCAGCCGAGCGCCGTAACCACTGAGCCACCGCGGCAGGGCTGTTGCTGGTATTGCTTCGCACAGCTTCAGTCTTCTCTTTGACATTTCGTGAAATCATTCCATATCTGTGAAAGATCTCGCTCGCAAACATTTTGGTTCTAATGAAGGAGCAAAAAAGACCCATGTCCTAGGTCTTTTTTTGTGACACTAAAGGAAGGCTCGCTTTTAGGGTCATTATTACGGAGAGGTCCATGTGGCAACAAACTTTGAAACAATTTCTGCAAGGGCTGAGTGTTCTGAAGCCTAAGAATTTCTCATGAGGCGCCCTGTAAATTGAGTGCTCTGAAGCCTAAGAATCTCTCATGAGGTGCCCTGTAGATGCATCAGAACACCTAAGTAAGCTGTTACTGGGTCCTGTAAGTGCTATGTCATTTGACATTAACGGTATGTACTTTTCCTCGACACATGCAGTGATGATGTATATGTCGAGCGAAAGCATAAAAGACTTCGAAGAGTTGCGCTTCCAGATAGCTTGCGGAAGAAAGCACAAGAGTCTGGCCTTGCTCAGCTGTTACCTTTGCTTCTTTTTTGTTGAGTTCTGCAGTGAGTACTACGTAAGGACAGAAGGTATCTGCATCGAATCATGTTTAACATCTGTCTGTGCGACCTACATCTTGCACGACACGACAGGCAACTCCATAATGCCCTTCATGCACCGAGTGTCAGTGTGTTCTGTCAGCTTCCTGGTCCTGTGTTTTCTGTTCTTAAAGTTATTACTGCCTTCATTCTCCACTCCATGAAGCCTGAATGTGCTACACTGGGTTGCTCCACGCGTCATGCAGTAACCTGGCCATTTTTTTCATACATCGGAGGCACTCAGGTCGCAAGCCATGCTTACTATATTCAGCAGATAAGTGTACATGTGAGACAAATCATTTATAACCAATTTTAACAGTGGTATTTCGTGCAAGAATATCTAAATGCTACTCAATTTTTGCTCAAATTTTCAGATACACACTCTTATTCAGATTAAAAGCATAATTTGGCTACTATGCTCTCGTGATGCCACGTCTTGAGTTTGCATCAGTAGCTTAGAATAGTGCCTCTGTTACCTCTGGCGATGAAATCGAAAATGTTCAGCAGAAGATTGTATGCATCCTTTGTGATAGATAGTTGAATAGCGCTTCGGGTCTCTCTTACATCGGGTCTCTGAGATTAATATGTAGTTTAATATTAGCGGAAAAATAGAAGTAGTAACAACAAAGCAAGCAATGTAGCTGAACATTGTTCTATGCACATGAGAAAAGAAAGCATTATGAATAACCAAGTATTCAATGTTTGGAGCTGAACATTTCTTCACATACGTGTCTAAAACATATGCGCATGATTTGCCACAAGATAGTGTCTCGTTTAGATAGGGTACCTGCTATGGCAGTAGTGCACAATCAGGCTGGAATGAAATGCAAACAGTGACTATGAACAAGACAAAATATTTCACCTGTGTGACTTCAGCTTGAGTATGCAGCTAGCCTGATTCCTGTTTCTGGTTAAGAGATCTACCTAATACAAATATATGAACCCTTTTCTAAATGTATACCTCGCTGCAAAGTAGAAAAGTACTGCCCATATATGTTCGCATTTCGTTACGGCCTAACTGTAAATGCATAATGTGTGTCTGATGCATATCATTATCAGTCAAGGCTGTCACTTCCAACACCAAGCAGATATGTGAAACCTCTAAGAACTCCTTGAAGGCAAGAGTCTGGAGACAAGCTTCTAGACCCACTCTGAAGGATGTAGATTTGGTGTTTAGTGTGGCATATAATTACTTCTGCATTAATAGCGAGCATGTAAGGCCAATACAAGGTGCTTCTGAATTTGGTCGCCTAAAATTTGCTTGGGAGAACGCAAAATAATGCTAAAGAGCAATCTATAGACACAATATTGCATGCTGAATAAACAACAAGAAAAAAAGAAGGCAATGCTCTGGAAGCACCTTCAGTCATTCAAGACAAAAATGATGAGGCATGCTGATGCTGCTGCTTGAAAAATAGAAAAAAGCCACTACTGCTTACTTACAATAAACGCTTTCTCTGAGCAAGCAATGAAAGAGAGCTGTAACTCATGAAACCTCACGTCATTCTTTTTACAAAAAAGGAATTTAAAAGGTTGCAATGCAAGAATCCCTGCCATAATAGTATTCTCCTCACACTTGGGTTATACAAACCAAGGCTTTTAACAGCATGGGTTTTTGCATGTGTTCATTCTGAAGTATTACCCGGTTGAAGCGACACAAAATATTTACTTCCCCATGAACCTGTGCGTGTAGCATAATCACAGAAAATATTTTTTACACTGGACAGAAATACAACAGCATAGTGGCGTAACTGACACACAACAGGCTTCGGGGACAGTGCAAGACAATGATCTGAAATCCTACACAACATACCTGCGACATTACAATGGCTAAATCCTTGATAGTAGTATTTAACAGCCATCTAAATGCTCGTGCGCAACAGGTGGGAGCACTATACTGCAAAGCAACAGTAAACCTTTGCCACTAGTCTAAACAAAAGTGCGCCTCTTTGCGACTTCCACTAAACTTTTTTGCTCCCAGTGCAACAAAGCAAGTACACAGGGGGCTCGAATGGCAACGATACGTTGTGTTAGGCTATCATGTCATCATCTTAACATAAACAATGCATGTGGTCTCTGTTCCGGACTGCCAATCAGCCTCGAGAAGACAAAGATGCTTATAAAAAAAGAACAAAGCAACAAGCTCTCAAACCTCACAGTGAACATAGAAGCAGTAGAAACATGTAACCTAGCCAATAGTTCGAAGCTAAGCAGCAGAAGAAAATATGTTAAGGCCAGGACTGAGCAAACAGAAAATCATGGAGGAAACCTAAAAGCAGCAACAAGCAATGAGAGTGGAGTTGCCTTGATGTTCATTGTCAATACCTACTGCTCAAAGTAAAGGAAACCAGGGTATAAGAAATACAGCATTTCATATTATGCTTTGAGCAAATGCAGTGAGAATGAAACAGATTAGAGACTTGTCTTAAACATTTTCACTCTTTACTTTACACCAGAGGAAAATAAATTTGTGTGCAGTTCACCTACGGCTTGGCACTGCCCTGGAAGGAATGAATCCAGGTCTCGAAAAGTCTACAGAGAGAATACTGATGCTGCATGTGCATTTTTCTCTAGACTCCCTCGTTTATTCCTTCCCTTAGGTTCAGGAGTCCACCGAGAGACAGTTACTGCCCCATTTCCTTTCCTCAAAAACCAATTTTAATTTCATTTCTCTCAACTGTCCTGAAATGTGTATAAGTTACCAATTTTTTTAGTGCCTAATTACATACTGTAATTTTTGCAAGGAATATGAGGTTGATGGACAGAAAAAAAAAGTCTGGAATGGTACCTTAAGTAACTTTGCACCTGGACAAACAGCTGACCCACTGGGCGTCCCCAAGGGCTCTGCTGCGAGGCGTCCCTAGCAACAGTAGCCGGTTGTCCAGATCCAAAGGAACCGCGCGAATGATTACCGAAAAGTTTAACGACAGCAGATGCATGAACACAAAACAGCTTTTCAGCACTGTTGCAGTGGGATGAACGGTTCCAAATCTCTAGACCATACCTGGTAATAAATAAATTATCAGAAGACCATCTCGAGCGCAGAATAATCTCAAAGCACATTCGACACGCACTACCAACATGGACAGCCTGTGCTTAATTGAATCCAAAAGTTTACGCTGATCGACCAATGTTACTTCAAATAGAGACAGAAAGCGCATGCACGTTGTGCTGATGTTACCGTGAACATAACATGCGACGAGACACAGGATTACTACAGAAACAAAAAAACCGCTTTCAAAATCTGAGAACAAATTGCTCACCTTCTCACAAGTTCACCAAACCGGAGACGATGCCGTGTGTCTGCCGCCAGTCACTCGCGATGCACAGAAACAATAAAAATACAATGCCGCTGACTTTCCTTGAGCAATTCTGAGTCTATTAAACTTCAAACTGTTCGCACCGACCACCGTTCACCTCACCAAGCATGTGTGCACGAAGGAAGTAAAATTTATGCGGGCAAGCCAGCCGCGCAAAACGCCAAGCACGATGCCATTTGCAGAGCTATGGTGGCTAGCAGAGCTGCACGGGAAATTCATAGCGTCATTCGCGTATTCGTGTCCGTGCTTACATCGCTGACGCCGCAAAAGCGCACCACCTTGAAAACATATCAGATGTATTTAATTTTACCGTAGCTTTTTTAGCTGCCAACTTGAATGGTTTTACATATTAAAATTTTCTTTTCGTTTCATGAGCGTTGTTACCACAACAGCGCAGTGCATGCAGCTTGGCCGTGACGAGTCGAAGCGCTAGCCAAGCCCGCATTCGGAACCATGCGCGGAGTGTGTGTGGTGTTGAGTGAACAGGTGCTTTAGAACGGTTTTTGTTCTTCCGTGTTCGCTGCGTGCGTCCTGCGCGCTGTATTGTCGTTACGGTGTGTGTATGTGTGCGGCCCGTACGCCGCATTGGAGTATACAACCGCTTGCTGTCCCATGCGGCATCGATGCATAGTAGAACGACCGTGCAGAATGTGCGTTACAATGCCAGTGGCCCTGCACGAAAGAGGAGACTTGAAGCCGGCGGAAAAGCTGCTCACCCTCGTGGGACTGCAAGAATCTGGCCAGGAACAGTCGACACGCGTTTCGGTGGATGATTGCGTTTATCAAGCTAAAAAATTCAGCACTGGCCAATAGCACTGATGAGCTGCTGCTGCGTCATGATAAACACCTGTATAAAGATTATTACAAGCTTGTTGGATGTGAACGTGGCCTTGAGTGGTATTCGTCGAGCAGCCGCCCTCAGGAGGTGGAACCAGTCGATACCTGAAGACGATTACTGTTTGCCCGCGCCCTGGCGCCTCGCTTATAACCGCATGCGTTGGCGTTATTTATATCTGAATTTCACACGTAGTTGAACTGCCGCAAACATTACAGCCGCATCTTTCAAACGTGCCGTGTGAAGAGTACCCTTTTTCATATTTTTTTTTGTGGGAGGGGGTGGGGGAATGAGCGGCTGCTCAAATGTCATTCTTTATTATTTTCAGCTTATTTTCCATATATGTGCCAGGTTGGCCCATTCTTGCCTCTTGGTTGCATGTAAGCAATGCATTTATTGGGCATAAATTTCTTTGCTGTTGTATTGGCACAGGGTTAATGATTCTCACTGTATTGTGGTGACACATCATTGTACGCACTCCTTGCAGAATGTCTAAGGGGGTAATAAATTACTGAGCAGAGAGTATACCTTGTGATAAATGCGAGGAACATTACTGATTTACTTCACACATGGCATGTTCCGTTGTCGTTAGTGGTTACGTATGCCTTGCCTGCTGCTTTCCAGTGTAGGGGCGAGAGGCATGTCAAGCTCCACTTTGCAGCTTTTTTCTGTCAACTATTTACTGGTCAACATGGTAAAATAAACTGAACATAATGCATGCTTGCTGAGACTTAGCTTAGACTACAATTCATTTATTTACTTTCAGGGCCTATCAGCGCCAGATAGAGGAGTGGGTGGCTAACAAAAATACATGTGTGATAGGAAGATTAGTTAAGGTGATTATACACAGCATACTTGAAGGCGTCAGATGCAGTGATGGACATGACGAAGGCAGAGAAGACGTGACAGTTGGAAACGTAGAAAAGTAGAGATCTGCGTGAGCTTACACATGACTTAAGGTGAACACTAGCAAAAAATTAAGAAGGTGCAGAAGACTGAGGACAGAGTTAAAGCTAGTTTAACTAAGAAAAGAACCTCCCAGCATGCCAAAATGAGCACATGCAAGCAGTTACGTAAACATGGAACATAAAACTTTTTGGATGGAAGAAAAGCGTAGGCACATTGCTCATTGTGACGTTGCTTAAAAAGTGGGTGTCTAGTTGTTCACCTTCATATCCGGTCCTTCCACACCTAGCAACTGAAATGCCATCAATGAGGAGCATCTCCAATCACTCTAATTGCATGGGAGGTACACATCTCCAGATGTCAGAGGCTTGGTGTCTCATTTTAGTCTAGATAGTTTGGTAGATATAAACATTACCACATGTAAGAGGCATGTGGTAGCCTTGCAGGGGGTGTATTTTGTAAGTCTTACAGCATGTTGTGCAATGGTAGCATGTTTCATTATTTACATTGCAGTAATATGTTAGCACAGGCGAGAAAGTTTGTAACTGAGCAGAAAAAAACAATATTCATGCCATGTCTTAGCCGCATTCTTAGTACCATATAAAACATAGTGCGTATAAGGAACTCCTCGTTTTTTTATAATTTTTCTTTCTGAGCACTGGTTTTTTGCAAGTTAGCAGGGTTATACAGTCTTCTGTGGCTGTCGACTGGCCCGCATGTTTGTCAAAACTGCAGAGTTCATGATGGGTCGTGTCAGTGCACGCTAAATAAAGGTGAATAGGAAATTCATGCTTCAAGAGTACATTCCAGAAAAAACAGCTATTATTTCCTAGTCAGGAAGAGGGAGCAGCACCGACGGTGCACATCCTCCTTGTCACTACAGCAATTATGGCTGCTCACTGCTTTTTTGCAGCGTTTCATTTATCCGCAGGAAGACCAGGCATGAATGGCCGGCTATAGGTACCTAATAAATTGAACATTGCAATTAGCAATATTTTGTTGTGCCTGTGCTTTTGTTATCCGTGAAGGAGTTAGCGTTTTTGATTGATGGTTGTGTAGCAAAGATGTGACTGCTACATTGCACTGCATTCACAAATTTGTTTGCCCATGCTTTTGGCTTTCTCAGTGGTTCGTTTCCTTATCAAACGGCAGACGGAAATTCGGCTTTCACCTTGTGCACTTTCATCATGTTTGTAATGTATTTTCAGCTGGTGTTCAGTTTCAATTTAGAGAAGTTGTCTAACCATTGTCTGTGTCTAAATTTTTTTTATCTCTTGACATCATTACGCTGCATTTCTAAATTATTTATTAAATGCATTTATTAATTGTTACCCTGTCATGTGGTTAGCAGCATGGTGAAAATATTTTTTTATGAAGTCAACGTTCTGCTTTTAAAGTTAAAGCAAAGTAAGCCGTTTGTTATTTAATGTTGCTCACAATTTGTAGTAATCCCTCAACGTTGAAGCAAGATTATGCGTCACTTGGGTCTAAGTTGATTATCACCCCCCTCGGATCTTCACCTTTGCACATGGGGTTAATCTCATTTTCGCCATGCTAGTCTGTGGACATTGTTGAACAAGAGTAAACCACACAGATCGGAAATGGGACACCATGTGGTGCTTAGTCCGGGAGCCAACAGTTACGGCGAGTAATACGTTTCAGAAAATGCATAATACGGCCAGCCACCTTCACGAATGTGTAACGGATAGACCCTCCATTTTAGATGCAACAGAGCAAGTGTTTGTTCTGTTATGGAGAGTTTGTACGTAACATTCACGGAATTTTTTTGCAGTGTAAGATGTTGATTAAATACACAATTGTTTGTGAATCTTAAATTCTGGAGACACTGGAGGGCGTTTGGGAGGCATCCGTTTGATTAGACGCATTTCTGAAAACACTCTCCAGCGTCATAGACAAGAACTACATATGCGTTGGCAGGAAGTAGCGTAGCCATTAGCATGCACGGCTGCGGAACGGTAGAAGGGGGTGGTTCCAATCCCATCGTGCATAAAGATTTTTTTCTGCTCTGCCTAGAAAAAGCGTGACACCTCTGCTGACAACCTTCTCTCGACAACGATGAGGCATTAAAGGCTTTCTCTTTAGCATTTTACTAATTTTTTTGGGCTTGCTTTAGCGCCAAGTGGCATATAGGATAGGAATGAAGAGAAGCATAACCGCCAGGAAATATCGCTTCTAATATTTTAGCTCTACGTCCTGTGCTGTCGTGTGCATCAGTCCTTGTCTTGTTTGCTCTTATAAGTAAAAGTACGAAGCGGAAAAGACGCTGGCACTAGCTGCGAGTCTTAAGATAAAGAGCGCAGCTTGCTTTCGTAACCACCACACTCATTTTTTTTCTAGCATCGGTGCCGTACGCTGTGCAGAAGACAGAACAATATCAATTCTTATCATATTTTTGCCTGTATAGTGGTGGCATTTTTTAACTGCGTATAAAAAGAAAACAAAATAAAAAGCAGCCTAGTCCGCCAAAATAGAATGCGAGGAGAAAAAAATAAATTTTTAGATATCTTTTTGTGAAACTAATTGCCAAAATATATTTGTATTCGGAGCTATTACTACCTGTTCCAACGTACTGTTTCAGTCTTGCTATGTAAACCGGAAAAAATGGGCAAAGTAAACAAATATTCGATCATTTTTGCGCTTTTGTGATAATAAAAAACCTGTCCCGATACCTGTCTGCCAATGAGCTTGATTGTATATCTGCCTAGGTGGTGTGGCTGGAATATAATTTAGAATAAAAAAAAGCAATAATGCTAAACATCGACTGGCATTTGCTCTAGATGGCTCGTTTTGCATTTTTTTGAACCCTGGTGTTCGTCTTGATGTAAGCATTCATTAATCATGATATACATCTCTCAGCAGGTTAAATGGACCTTTACCTAGGATGGAAGACACAAACTGAAGGTTTGTGTCTTCCACAAGTGTATACAGTGTATACACTTGTATACAATGGTTTGGTTTGGTTTGGTTTTATGGGGTTTAACGTCCCAAAGCGACTAAGGCTATGAGAGACGCCGTAGTGGAGGGCTCCGGAAATTTCGACCACCTGGGGTTCTTTAACGTGCACTGACATCGCACAGCACACGGGCCTCGAATTTCTCCTCCAAAGAAATTCAACCGCCGCGGCCGGGATCGAACCCGCGTCTTTCGGGACAGCAGCCGAGCACCATAGCCACTGAGCCACCGCGGGGCATACTTGTATACAATAACAAGTGTATACAGAAGAATAGACTTGTGAGCGAGTTGGTTCATAACTAGTTGAAAAGAAAGACGAAAGCCATGCAGCCTTCGACAACCGCATCCATCGATTTGAAGCGGGCCGCCAAGCTCTGGGATCTCGCCTCGCACGAACTAGTCGACCCTTTAAGTCAAAAACTCATCGAATGCTAGAGGTAACGTAGATAACGTAACAAATGAATGAAGAGATAACGTAGCGCTACGTTATCTCTGAATGCCCGCCTGTGTGGCTAGCTGAGTGACTTCAAATTGCTGTTTTTTGTGCTCTTTTGGTACAAATACAGCCCACTCAACAAAGCAAGGGTTCCTGTTATTTCCGTTCCCTCCGCCATACATTTTGCAGGCATTTCATGGTGGCCCCATTTATAGGCGCACACAGGCTTCCAAAAAAAACCACCACCTCACCGGAAGCCTTTTCCTCTGGCAAAGTCTTCTGACTTCGGTTTCAAAACGTGTGGCTTCTTGTGTTACATGCAAACGCTGAGACGGTTTATACGTCTCTTCCTTGGGCCTCCTGCTAACTCTTCCATGTCCTGCCTTATTGGAGTAGACCTCTACAGCCTCCTTCCCTTGATTTCAGTGGGCAATCCGGAGGTTGTTAGTACTGTCAACTACCCAACCCGATACGCTGAGAGCTAACATTCAGCTAGGCTGCGCTTCAGAAATCGCCCAGGTTCTTATTTTTATTTTATTTATTTCCAAATACTGTTAGGCCTTGTCGGCTGTTACGGAGTGGGAATGGTGTAATGAATCAGTAGAACACAGTTCCAGCTCTTTTACAAAAGTTTCAAGTGAACAAGTTTTGTTGAATACGTGTCGGCCAAAGTTTTTCCATTCCTTAAATGTTTTAGACAGAAACGGAAACTTACAGACATCAACTCTCGTCATGTATGACATAACTGCGAAGGGATGGTTAGTACGCGATGACAGTCTTCCGGGTGGTCGCAAGTACAAGCCGGAATCCAGTTTGAACATATTGTGATAAAGCTGATAATAATCTTTAGCCTAGGAATGTTTCTGCGAATAGCCAATGTTGGTAACTGTGCCCGTAAAAGAAGTTCTGATATGGACTGCGTTCTTTGGCAAGACGAAAATATAAACCTTACAGCCAATCTTTGAACGCATTCAACCTTTTCTACAAGATATTGCTGATTAGGATCCCAAATTATGCTTGCGTATTCAAGCGTTGTTCTTACTATTGATTTATATGCTTGTAGTTTGGCATCTGATGGTGCATCTTTTAGCTTCCGCCTTAGGAATCTAAGTTTTCGTTGAGTTGCTCCACAAATGTTCTGCACATGATCACTCCAGTTTAATTCATGACCACACATGATACTTAAATATTTTAATTTATTATAACACGTTAGTTCTCTGTTATTAATTATGTACGGGAACACTAATGGAGTCTTTTTGTTAGATACAATCATATAGGCTGACTTATCATAATTAATGTTTATGTCCCACTTCACACACCAATCATACACAACCTTCAAGGAGTCATTCAAGAGAACCTGGTATTGCAGGCATTTTACGCGACAAAATAACACGTAATCAGCAAACAAGCGCGCTTCGACGAGAGGGTGTATGTCATTCGCAATATCATTAATATCTTATAAAAACAATACAGGACCTAGAACGGACCCTTGCGGAACACGAGAGGATATCGATGAAGTCCAGAGCGCTCTTCATCTGTTAGTACAAATTGTTCTCTGTTATTTAAGTTAGCCTGAATCCAATTAATTGTTTGTACATCGATACCCATCTCATGCAATTTGTGTAAAAGTTTGCCATGACACACTCTGTCAAATGCATTGGAGAGATCTATCGCAATGACATCAATTTGCTCTTTTGAGTTTATGGCTGTAGCAAAAGCAGGAGTACTTTCATATAGTTGTGTTATTGTCTAGAGACGGCTACGGAAGCCATGCTGTTTACTATAAAAAAGGTGTTTGCTTCCTCCTCGTGTTTTCGTCCTCCTCTTGCTCCTCGTAATATTTCTCTGAAACTGAGCCCCTCGTGTCCTCCCCAGTGACCGAGATCAGTCCTTCCTTTTTAACGCCCTCGCCAAAGTTCCTTATGCCTCAGGCACGGTTTAGAAAACTAAGTCGGCCAGCACTTCCAGACCACTGTCCTCACAAAAAGCTTTCATCGCACCCTCTTTCAGTCTACGATCATCACGACAGCACTACGAACAGGTATCTTCCCTGCTTAACAACCTCTGAGGCACCCCCCCCCCCCCCTTTTCCACCCCCGCCCCCTGATGAAAATTTTTTTTTCGGCATTACTTTCTGCCGTGCGCATGCACACCTCAATAAGGAAGCCAGCCATCTCGCCCACGAAAGCACCTATGACCCCCTTACCGCGCACTGTCTTCCCCCCTCCCCCCCGCCCCCGTGGCGTGATGAAGTTTTGCATACGACACCGGCGCACCCGAGGTATGTGTCAAAAACTCGTCAGGCGCTTCGTTGGCCGGCATATAGTGCAAGGATAAAGGTTCCTCGGCGAACTGCCGTGTGCATCCTGTGTCTCTTATTTGCTACCCTCACTCTCACAGCAACGAGAGAGTGCATGCGTTACGCTTACAACCTTTTCCTCCCCACCTTTTATCTCTTCAACCTATGATGAAGCTAGTTGCAGTTTACTAGATGCATATATATTCTTATATAACTTTCGGTCTTGGCAGAAGACAAAGCCTTTCATTTCATTCCTGTGTCTAGAATTGCAGCGGTGTTGCAGGTTATTTTGTCTCTCAGTATTCTTTTATATTCTATTTGGCTATCGGATGAGGATTGCGCAACGCGGCAATGGCAATAAAATATAGAAAAACCGCACAAGGCTCACCTTCTTCCACGTCTCGTACTTTTTCCATTTCAGCATGATTTTAATGCTCGACTAGTGAAGGAATTTTTAATCTTAATGGACGATATGCGAAATGCGCAGCGCCATCTCTCGGCGCTCCGAGAACTAAGTCCTCCATGTTAGCACGGTACAGAAAACGAAACCGCTGCCCAGCGTTGGGTTAAAACGGCTGCGCTTCGTTTGAAAAGTAAAATGCCGATGCAGTGTTCCGCTACCCTCTCCACTGTGAAAAGACACTACGATGCGTGCCAGAACTAGGTGCGTTCAAGCTTTTCATTTTTCTATTTTTTTACTCCGTCCCAACGTTTTAGTAACACAAACCACCATGCGAGGTATCATGTGTCAGCACGCAGATCAGTGCGCAGCTTTCGCTTTCTGCGCTGATTTTTGACAAATCTCTTGAGGTGATTTGCGTTTAAATTAAGATAAGGACCACAGCCTTTGTTGTCTCTGATCAAAATTAGAAGCCGATTTCGTGCATTTATCAACTCTCCGGTCGGGCGTGAATATATATAGACGCATACTTGAACAACTTAATAGAGAAGGTAATTTTTTTGAGCGGGCCAATCGCTTGAGCCGTGGCGAAATAAGTTCACTCGAAGAACTATATGCCGATTACTGCTTAGTCTGCTACGTGCTCAGTTAAGTTTTTCCCGTGTTCAATTAGTTTTAGAAGGGCGAGCAAACTCTCTGGACCATATACGCATATGTTATGCGCGTTAAGGAGTCTTTGTGAAGCAATACACCCTACGTATAAAAACTGAGGTGCGAATGGTTTATTTCTTGAGGATTCCTATACCTTCGATATCTGCGGCGACGAAAATCCAAAAAAAAGAAGAAGCGAATAATATAGCTACTTTATTATGAAGGAGGGACGCATGTCTAAGCTCGAAAGTACGTGCAACAGGGTTCTGAAAACGCTTCTGGCCATCAGATTTTATTATCGTTGTTGCAAGCTCCAACAGCTTGCTTCGCAACAAAGCCATTTGTCCAAGTTTGGGAGTAAGCTAATTAAGTTTCGGAAGCAACCGAACATGCTAATTTCGCCCTTGCACACACAGCTTGACCAGCGTATCGAGTCGGTGCATACACCTACAGCTGTAACATCTTTCTCTAATCAAGCCGCCGCGGTGGCTCAGTGCGTATATGAAAGAAAAAAGCTGCGTCTTTGCTTACAATATTTTGAATTATATGTGCATGCCTACTTTCCTCTTGTGAATTTCGACTGACTGCGTCTTAAGCAGGAAGCGGTTTCAACGAATTGTGGCGAAAATCAACCGACGCCGGGCTCTGAAACGGTGACGTTGAAAACCGCGGATGCGCATTGCACATTACAGTAAAGGAATCGAATTACGCAGCTGGTCGAAGGTCTTGTGTGATTATACTGCAATGCACGAAGCTCCTGGCGTCGGCGCGAACGAAAGTTCGCACTGTCACAGAAGTCTGTCAACACACGTGCGCACTCACCGCAAAATAACCGCTCGCTACCCTGCCAGATGAATTCGCGTCCACCTGGGAATAAAATAGCCATGATAATGCGTGATGCTTGAACTGGTGCTTTAATGCGAGCATTAAAACGACAACAGCACACGGTCACGGTTCGACTTTCCAACCCACTTTCGAGTGCGGATTATTGCGACCATCAGCGCCAGACTTCAAGCGAAGCTGAGGATGCGGTAGGAGTAAGCTGGCGCTTATTGAAAGCACCTACATTTGGTCGAAGATCAGCTGTGAAAACAACGCAGCAGCTGAAGCTTGCCTGTTGAAATTCCACTCGCAAGAAGAAAGTACGCATAGCAAACGATGCACCAGCTCGACGAGCTCGACCGCGCCAAGATGGAAACCGGAAGTTGTGGGCGCGGTGTTGCCAGACCGCCAAGCAATTTCGCATATCGTCTATTGGCCAGAAAAGCAGCTAGCTTTAGCCCGTTCTTTGGATAACAGACGGCCCTTTAAGGCCAACTTGACTGAAATTTTTCAAATCGTAAAAAGGTTGTTTTTTCATCGTACACCCCCGTATTATGCTACCCACAAAACATTACGCTCAAGTTTCAAGCAGTTACGGTGCCAAAGGCATGCAAAAATCGGAGTTTTTAATACCGAAACTGGAAAAACGGGCGCCATTGCCGCCCGCCGGAAGTGACGCATGTTTGAGACTGGAGGCCTGACCGGTTCGGAGCGTCTGCTCGTCGCGGCCCGAGCAAAGCGCTGGTACCGGTAGCGCGTGCAGCCCTTTGTGCGATAAATACTGGTTATATGTTAAAACACACATCTTAAAACGGATGAAAGACCCTAGAAAAAGTTTTAAACGTTTTTTATTTGCTGTAGGAGACTAGAAAACTCCTCGCTCAACCTCAGTGAAGATGATCGCGCCGCAATGCTAGTGAGCGTTGTTTGCCTGGCAATATTCGATTACAGCTTGCGCAAAGTTCGGACATAGCGGAGAAAGGAAGCATATTCAAATGGAGGCCAAGTAGAAGTGCTTGTATTATCAAGTCGTCTTTTTTGAGCGGGCACGTGCGTGCCAACAGCACATGCGCGCTCTGCTGTGCGTGCAAAATGGTTGTTGTCTTGATAAAAAAAATGACCTGGTTTCTTCTTCTCCTTCTAATTTTTCTCTCCCGTCGAAAGATATTCCTGCCTGCGCATAGAAATTTGTAACAGGTGCTGTGAACGCGAGGTAAATCAATAAAAAATGGCTGAGGCTTAGCTAAGGTTAAGCCTAGTCAGATGCGAAGCATATTGATGGCTAGGCTTGGTAAAGTTCCTCGCTTTGTTCTTCAGTTGTTGTAGAACGTTGTCGCCGAGCCGCATATTGAGCACGCCGCTTAGCCAGACGTTCATCCTGCTCTTCATTGGTCTCTGTGGCACGCTGAAGCTTTCGCTTCTCGTTCAAATCAGCCCTGCTTCTAGGCGGCATCCCAACACCTGGCCGCCTCGTAAGTGCCCGTAGAGCGACGCAAGCTCAGCTTTATACCGCTGCTGTAGCGTCACGCGGTCAGCTGCAGCGCCTCTGAAGTGGAACCTCCACCGCCGCGGCCGACCGCGCGAGCCGGCAGCTCATCTCTCCTCTGCTGTGACGTCATGTTGTCACGTGGTCACGCTAAAGGTCAATGGTAGCTCCACCGCCGCGCTCTACGGGCTGTAGTGTAGCTCTAGTAATATGCTTCGCATAAAAACAGCTGAATGAGGAAGCTCAAGAGAATCAAGCGCTGCGTTAAGCGAAAGAATATGCCAGAAGCAAAATTTGTGTTGCAAAATAAATATATATTTTTCTCTTCGAAGAACGTGGCATCAATGCGGTGCCGATGGTGGGCTGGTTCATCTTTGCGCGCCTCTGTCGGGCCAGCCACTGGGCGTTGCGAAATACATGCCGATTCAAATGAACAAAAACTTATGCGCTGCGTTCATTACTGTATTTACCTAGAATCACTTACAGCCCGTGTTCTGCGGGGACGGAAAAGTTTTTCTAATCTTTTTAAACCACACAGCTGGGCAGAACTACGTTGTTGCCGGACCCCAGTCGACTGTTTATACCCACCGCACAAATTACCGTAGGCAGTGTGTCTGTACCGACTGAGTAATAATGCAGAACATATAAACAAAATTACGTGTTGTCTGCCTTTGAAAATATTATCATTCAATAACATGCGTTCAATTCTCTGAGGTCTTGGAGACGAGCCTCGAATGGTAACGCTGAAGCTTCCTGTAATGGACCTCAAGTATGAACGGCTTGAGGCAGTAAGAAATTCGACATTTTCAGTAACGCTCATGCGGCCTTCCAGGATTCTCTCGCAGACCTCCCCTTAGACTTCTGCCTGGTGTAAACAACGTGCCGTGAAAACGGCAATGGAGTGCACACTGCAACCGCGCAAAACGACGAGGGACGAAGAGAGGAAAGCACAGGACAAGATACGGATCCGCATCTTGTTCTGTGCTTTCCTCTCTTCGTCCTTCGTCGTTTTGCGCGGTTGCAATATATGCACTCCATTGTCAACCACCAACTAGCCCGCCTTCACCTGTTACATGTCAAAAGGGCGCTGCTCGATGAGCAAAACCATCCACTTTAGCTTCTGAACCGGCTAAGCTAGTTTGTGACAAGCGGTCCCCCATCCTCTTTATTCTCCCGATTAGACACGCCTCGAATCGTTTCTTCTCCGAATTATTATCCTCTCGGTTCGTGGCATGCTTTGCCGATCGGGCCAAAAACACGTACGTCCTCTGATGCATGATGTAGACCGGGACAGGTCAATTGACAAAGCCCAACCCACAAAAGGGGTTAGCGCGAGCCAGAAGCATCAGTCACCCACCATTATTTTTTTTGAAGAAGAGAGGGGAATTTACGTTAAAACCTGAGCGCCAGACAACTGACACCAGCTTTCGAGATCGGGGGTGAAGGGCAGTGGCCGAGAGGTATACATGGTGCTTTCCGCATTCCTCGTATTCCTTTCCGCGGCCACGCACTTCGTCAACATGATGCTAGCAGTTTATTTTTCTCGGAAACCATCTAGCTTCGCTGTTAAAACAGCCAGAAACGCGCCGGAAGTAGAGCTTACAAGGAGCGCGCACTCACTTCTGAACACCTGAAAATGGCGAGCCGGCGATTCCGGTGCCTCAATTGTGCGTCATTTCCGGTCAGGTTTGGTAGTTGCCCAGCACACCGCTAGGGGACTGCGTCGTCTGCTACCGAGGTTTTTGAACGCTTCTAGCTAAAATTCTAGCCGCTTCACAGCCCTAATAATAAATATAAATATTGTTCATAACATGCACACTTTATCCACCGCAAAACTAGCCGAAGTAAACTTTCTGTCAAGTAGGCCTTTAAGTAGCCACTTTCTTAATCTATAATTGGTGCAAAAGACGATGAATAAATGTGATGAAAAAAATAAACGTTTGACATTCAATAATATTCGCAACGGCGCCTCCAGGCCGAACAAAACAGCTACAGGTGGAACTGTGTGGCACATATAAGAGGAAGTTTGAAATAAATGTATGAAGTAAAGTTTGGAGAAGATGACAAGGATGACCATAAGAAGATCAAGAAGAAGTATTTGGGTAGGTGGAAAGGGATGATTTGTGGAGAAGAGAAGACGATGACGACGACGTCAAGGATGACGTTTACCAACGCCGAGGCTATAAAAGCGCGAGTGATAGCGTAAAACGGAGCGGGGGAGAACAGAGAACTGAAGGTTCCGGCGGATCAGGAACACCTCGGCTGGAAGAGAGCAACGCCGGCTACTGCTCTGGTGATATCGAGTTCTACGGCGTCGCACCATAGACTTCCTGCCGTTCCCGAGCCCGTTGCGGAAAGTCAACGGCTGACGCAAGCACCTGCTACGACCAGGGGTGCCTCCAGCGCTGTTGCCACCCATCCGGGTGGTGCCTTCCACGCCAACGTCATCACCAGCATCGCTTCAACGGGCACCTGGACCGGGAGCTTGTAGGACGCCGTCAGCGACGCCAGCCTTAGCACTTCGAACGCCACCTCGACGACGGCTGCCTGGATGCCACTGACCGGACCCATGCAACGCTTCATCAGCATCGAACAGTGAGCACGAACGCCGAACGCTAGTAGCCAGGGTGTTCCCGGGCCGTGTGTATTGGAAGTCTAAGTGTTTTGCGTTAGTTTTCTGTGCTAGTGTTTTTGTCTCGTAGGGTGTATTAAATGTGCGTCTGTGTGGGTGCACATGTCGCCTAGTCCATTCTTTCGGCGCGAGTGTTCTCGGGGCATCCGTGACACTGTACAACTTCCTGCGTGCACAACCTAACTTAGCTCATTGTTATACTAAAAGAGCCAGTACGACGTCTACCCTGTAGAAGTATCTCCACTAGATGATAACGCAGTCGCTTTGTGGCCGACGAATAAAAAACACCACAGGGCTGATTAACTTACTCTGGGAATGAACTGTCTGCGATTACGGTATTCAGACGGCCATGAGCCACGTGACGCTGGAAAAGGCCCTGTCGACGAGTCCTTGCGTGCCTCGGGGCTCGAAAGTTTCAAGTAGTTTTATGCCGTTTATTTTGGCTAGTATTATCCCTAGAGTTCTTTTCCCTGATGGGGTAATACGTTATTGCAGCGGCACAAGCTTATTGTACCGTCATAAAAACCACTGTGCCATATCGCAAAGCAGCACATCACCTGAAGCGGTAAGTGATTGCAACCACAGGCGTCAATACTGTGCCTATTGCCGCGAATCATTGTAGCGTCCGTTCGTTCGCACTCAAGGACGCTGGAAAGCGGTGTTATAATTTTTGTTCGGAACGCGTGAAGCGACCGGAGTAATCTCGATTGATCACAGCCATGAAGAGCTGTGTCTATGTTTTTCCACATTACTGCAGATGATTTTGACCTGCTGTCTCTAAGTTTTCCTGCCGGCTTTAAATTGAGCGATGCCGCGAGCGGCCGGCATTCGTAGTTCGAGGACTATCAAGTACCTTTTTTGCTTACGCCGCTGCCGTGCTGTTTAATTCTTTTGCGGGCGCAAGTCAGCCCAAATAAAGAGCTTCGTTTGCAAATCTTGTTGCTGTCTTCCAGACCTCTGGACTGCCATCACTACAACGTGACATTATTAAGAAATGGCGAGGCCATATAAAGTCACGGGCAGAGCTGTTCAAGACGAGTTTGACGTTTTGTATATTCGGAAGACAAAAGCACCTCGAGAAAAGGTCTTGTATTGGGCTTATTTTGGCGGTCGGTTTATGGCGCTTCCTTTAAAACATGGGCCGATCTCATTCCATTTCGCAATTTGTGATCTCCATGGTATCCTTTCACGATTGTCCGCCAGCGCGACTGTCGAGTGCGTCGATCATCGGCGTGTGGAGGAAATCCGTGGACTTATATCCGTTGATGAAGTCGAGGTGTCGGTAGTCCGCCTGCGGTACTACGCGGTGGAACAGCACCCTTGAGCCCAGCCTCTCTTTGAGATCAGACACGTCCCTTGGGGAGGCCAGAGTGTCTCCCTCGGCGGAAAACAGCGCCACCGGTACAGCGATGCGTTCCAAAGGATACGGTGGCGGCTTCGCCTGGGGAAAAGAATACCACATAAATACATTGCTATAACGGCATGGGACCAGGCGGATGAAGAATTGCCAAGGGAATGAGGTGAGGACATTAGAATATTCGATTAGATAAAATGGAAAGATCTTTAAGAATATATACAGGACGGCACATTCAAGAGCACCATATTTCAAAGCATAATTTAATATTGTAGATGTGTTTTGTCTTTCCTTTTTTGTTATTTTACTATTTCGAATTTTCAGCGTTTGCCTGGTATAAAACAAAGATATCCCAGACGTGTTCCTAATATACTGTGGGGAGACGGAAAGACTGGTTTGTGTATTGATTGCGCACCCCAAGTAGAATATCCATTTTAGTTAGGAACTCCCGTGTCCAATGATGACGTTTTTTAGGGCTACGGAACCCGGACCAGAAAAGTACACTAACATATATTATGCGCACTGGTATTATGTACACTGATTTAGGGCTTTCATCAGCACTTCTTGCTTTTGGAACTCGTCGTGACACATTCTGTTTATTTGTAAACCAAACGAGTTTTATAACAGATTATTATATAGCAACTTGCATGCGTCGATTTCATTTAATTTGCTGCCATTCCCTTTTAAGTTAAATGATGTTTATGGACTGCGTTAATTTTATGTCGAGAACCAGACGTTAGTACCAGCCCTACGTTACGGCTGCTGTTGTGCTTGTGTTGCTGAGTTATAAAGGTGCAGAGGCCTACCTAGTCAAACAGTACACTTTGCTGCCTCTTGCCTCTGTTCCATGGCTGGTTTGGTTTATGGGGTTTTAACGTCCCAAAGCGACTAAGGCTATGAGAGACGCCGTAGTGGAGGGCTCCAGAAATTTGGACTACCTGGGGTTCATTAACGTGCACTGACATCGCACAGTACACGGGCCTCTAGAATTTTTCCTCCAAAGAAATTCAACCACCGCGGCCGGGATCGAACCAGCGGCTGTATTGTCAAAAGCATAATGAATTCATTATCAAATTCTCAAGCTTCTTGCAGGTAGACTTCTGCTGCTATAATTTCGTATCAAATTAGAAACGAACATTCCGCTGCTCTTCAAATCAAATCAAAATCAGTTTTATTCAAACAGTTATTAAAAAATACATGCGAATGATCTGGGCCCTTAGCCTTCTCGGCTAGACTTGGGCCCATGCAGGAAGTGCAAAAAAATATTTTAGCGAGACAACTCAGTATTATACAGCAGTTATATACAAATAAAAGCGAAATAATCAAGAAGTTATACAATAGTTAGGAGGACAAAAACAAAAAAATAAAAGAATGAATGCATCCAAGAGAAACACTGATTTATAGTGGAGTCGAATATTGCTGGCTCCGAAACAACTTCTTTATTTTGGCGATTGACAATTGACCTGCTTTTAAGTTAGCTGGCAGTTGATTCCAAATTTTAGCACTGCCATAGGCAATAGTTCTTTTACCGTACACATTATTCACAACTGGAAGATTAAAACGACAACTGAAAAAATTTCTAGTTGGACGAGATGGATATACGAAAATAGATTATGACAGTGGGATGTTATGGTTTAGTACATGTATAACCACACAAGCTAGCTTGAAATCCCGCATAACAAAGAAAGGTGTAATGTCTAGGTCACGAAAGAGCGGAGCGGATCTATCTGTGCGTTTACTATGTGTGATTATACGAAGGGCTCTTTTACATCTATCGTTTAATAATCAACGCCTGATTGATTTCGCATCTTCTTCAGAACTGCCTGACGAAGATTACAACGTAATGTTATCTATTCACCCCCCCCCCCCCCCCCAGAAAAAAAAAACAATCCGAGCACTGGCCATTTGGGAATCAAAGATGACACCGGTTGCTGGGAGATGGGCTATTGAAATAGTGCGCTGTAATTCTGGCGTTCTTACAATACATTTCTTGAGACGAAATTATATACTCTGGCCATGTATATTTTTCACAAAGATCATAATGTCCAGGTAATTTGCCTCTTGGAAGAAAGATTACTGCCGCAGTTTAACGAGGTACAATCGTGCATTGTCCGTCGGACCTTTGGCAAGGCAATTCAGGCCCTACGGTGCGATCTGCAGAATCTTCTCTCTGTGATCATGAGTTATGCGTTGTTCTTAAGGAGGCTTTCAGATTCATTTTAAACTTTTAAGTTGACAAATCTCCTCACCGTTATTAAAAATTATCTATGTCTTTCTAGCTAAGAAGTTGTTACAAAAGCGAAGCTGTTCAGCTGATTTCCAAGGACCTTTTTGCTTCCTCCCTTCTTTCCGCTGTTCTCGGAGCGTACCTTTAATAAGGCAATAAATTTATGACAATAAAAAATGCTAGCAACGCTTCAAAATGAGTAGTTTTTGTAAATAGCAGTTCCCGGGGCAACAAAGTCAACCGAATAAGAAAGTGTGTCATTACCTGACCGTAGAGTTTTCTGTTTTCCATGCTTCCATGATCATACATGAGTAAATTCTTGGCCCTGTAAACCTGTAAATGCGGACGATAAAGGTTACTCAGGGGGACGTAATAATGCGACACATTTTACTATGTTCCTATTATTGTGGCGTTGTGGTCGTTTTTAGCATGGTTTATGAGGTTTAACGTCCCAAAGCAACTAAGGCTATGAGAGACGCCGTAGTGGAGGGCTCCGGAAATTTCGACCACCTGGGGTACTTTAACGTGCGCTGACATCGCACAGTACACGGGCCTCTAGAATTTCTCCTCCAAAGAAATTCAACCGCCTCGACCAGGATCGAACCCGCGTCTTTCGGATCAGCAGCCAAGCACCATAACCACTTAGCCACCGCGGCGGCTGGTCGTTTTTCCGTCCTTGAAAAAGCACTCTTTTTTTCATCATGCGGCTACAGCTGAAGGTGTGCGATCGAGTTGCGCGGCCGGTAAGTAGACGTCCATCAATAAGTTGGTGGCAAAAGCAAATTTTTTCTCGTGAAACCAAAAAAAAAAGACTCAGTGCAGTTAAGAAATTATGAGTAGCCGTAAATGGCGGGAGACAAAGAACTGACAAAAAAATTTTCTTCGGAGGGATAGCTAAGCTTGGGGCGAGAAAGTGAGTACCATTCACGTTCTCTGAGTGCCGCTGGCGCCAAATTAAGGCGAAATGATTTGAAAAAAATTGTATGAATTAGGTCATCAGATGCAGCTTATATTTTCGTAAGGGCGATGCAGCACATTATTTGCGATATGTTTTTTTATAGAGAACAAGAAAATTATGAAAAAAACACACTAAATGCACCTAAATATAGCCAATTTAAACGGGGCATTGTAATTTGTTTGCTTTTAAGTGATTTCGAAATAAACCTCTGGGTGCTAAGGCAAGTAAATACAGTCCATTTCCTTCTCTAATATCGAATTTTGTTTAAAAGTCAGCGCGCACAATTCATTCCTATCTGCATTACAATTAAAAGAGTAGAAAACTGAGCTAGTTGGTTCATAATTCTTGGTGGGTACAGCCGTCTACGTTCTACGTGTTCCTTTCTGTGTCTGCGTCTTGTTATTTCGGCTGTACCCACCAAGAATGCATTACAACGCACTACAGCGAGATGACTGCTACGTGATTTCCATTTCAAAATATATGCTGCGCTTTGTTCATATTCTTAAAAAGAAGTCTTTGAAGGTGCTATGTACCCCAAAGAGCTGAAAAGGTATTTTCAGAAACCCCTCTAGAAATTAACAAAACATCCTGAGACAGAAACTGAATATCACAACTTTGGCACAATTATTTTCTAGTCAATGTCTAATAAACTTGTAATTTTTAATTCTATGATTTGCCCCACATGATGAACAAAAGTGCTTGGTTGCTTTCTTGCATCAGCGGCGTAAAACTCTATTTTGTATTTCTGGCTCGTGTTACGTGAAGCATTCAGTGTTGAAAGCTGACAGTTCGTCAATAAAAAAAACAGTTGGTTAGAAGGACCTCCGTATTTTCAGTGTAATAGGATGTTTATAGATTTTATTCCGACAACATGTGAGATAAAACTTCATTCATTAGCTGTGCTGTTAGTTTTATGGAAACTCGAAACGTCTTGATCTGGCTACACTGACCACTCTTACGTTACCAAGGAAGACCATTATATAAGGCCGGTTATTCGAAGGTAGTTTGCAGATTCGTAGAGACTGAGAGGCAGTAACTCCCTTCGCTTTCTTTATTCTTCAAGCATAAAATAGCATAGTGGCGCTGCATTATTACAATAAATTGGGTGGAACTGAAAAAATGGAAGTTGTCTTCAGCAGAGTGGACTATATGCGGATTAGAAGATAGGGCAGCAAAAGTTTAGTTTACTTTATGAGGTTTAACGTCCCAAAGCGACTAAGGCTATGAGAGACGCCGTAGTGGAGGGCTCCGGAAATTTCGACCACCTGGGGTTCTTTAACGTGCACTGACATCGCACACTACACGGGCCTCTAGAATTTCTCCTCCAAAGAAATTCAACCGCCGCGGCCGGGATCGAACCCGCGTCTTTCGGGTCAGCAGCCGAGCACCATAACCACTGAGCCACCGCGGCGGCGGTTGGGCAGCAAAAGGCTGGACTAGGACGGTAACGTGAGATCGATGTGACCCCTCAAGAAGATGCAAAGGTGTCCAAAACGGCCAGCCGCATCCCTGACCTCGACTAAAAGGGGACTAACAGGGCTGGTCGCCTCGCAGCAAAGCGGTGAAAGAGGTCGATGATTCTGCTGCTTTGTAAGATGACAAAAAAAAAACTATTGGAGGCAGACTTCAAGCCCAGAAGCAGCCAGGGAGGCTAGGCACGCGGCTGAGATCTGGGAATCGAAATTGGCGACGGTGGCGACCTGTGAAACAGTCAGGAGGCCTAGCGAAGATCAATTTGATACGAGCGGCTATGAACATGTCCCTCATGCTACAACATGCTTCAACAGTTGAGCAAGTAATTTCATGGTAACGCTTACTGTATACAAATATATAGACTGCAAATTATTTCTTTGTACGTCAGAGCTTGTATTTTGCGCGTTAATTTCAAAGAACCGTAGCGTTATTTTATACTCACTTCTTGCGCTCTTTATGTGAGTATTTTAACTGCGTTTAATTTTGAATGCCTCTCCGGGAGGGATATCATTCTGTCCGAAACTGATGGAAGTCATTTTAGACATTTATTCCTCACACTATTAATCGCCGATCAATATCACACATGAACTTCAAACAGGTTTACTGAAAAATTGAAGTTTAGAATTACACTTTGTTATTATGAACTATGCTTCTGGTCTAAGTAAAGATAGCAGACGGCGACTTTTATCTGGGTAGTAAAGAAACGATTATCCGAAGAGTTTAACGTGTTCGAAAATATTAATATGGTTAATGCAGATGTGTCAACACAGATACTGCAGTAATTAGAATATTTTATCCATAAGAAAAGCGGCATTTTTTTCACATTGATATTAACACATTTTAGCCCTACCTCCCTCCATACCTCTTGAGCGTCTCTGCTAGCCTCAGTCGCTTTGGGACGTTAAACCCAAATAAACTAAACCATATCTCTTGAACAAAATTACGGCGGCAATAGCATTATTCCACAAATAAAGGGCATGTATTTTCATTGAAATTATGCGCTATGATTAAAAATATTTATTTTTAAGCAAAGCTCTCTACAACACTTTGAATGAAAGTGCACTAGAGAAGCGATGCTAAAAACGATGGTAAGGTGTTTTCTCCTTTTTGCAAACAAAAGCTTGTTTCCGAATTAGAAGGATGAATTCGCCAAGAAAAAAACTTTAGATGCAACTCTAGCCTTCAGCAGAAGGCAACCTCAGAAAGAATGATCCATAATATATAGATGACTGCTGTTGAACATATAGTTGCACACACAAAGCGTTTTATCGTAACTGGTTAATTGTCCTTCCGAACTTCCGAAGACAGAACAGGGACGTGATTGTTTTTGAAGGAGGTTACTAAAATTCATGCTATTGGTCTAGGCAGCCGCACTTGTACTGTCAACGCACCATATTTTGAATCGCAAAAGACGAATGAGCTCTAAGTTTGACGCCGATTATCACGTGCATGGATTGGGCGCGTGCAGTTATGTGTCTAAAGCATCACTGATACCCATTCAAGGAGAGACATATTGCAGTTACCTCAACCAAGAACACTGGACAAATAAAATCCGCATGCAAGCTTTCTAAGAACTCAGGACAGAAAGAATGCACCGTTGTCCTCTGCAGTGCTTTCAAAAACCAAAATAAGAAACAAACTAGAAAAAAGATTTTTTTTTTTTCTGAGCGTTGGCTGGAGGACGGAGGGTCCCACTTATCACCTTTTCAATTTGCTTTCGTTGTACCAATACATCATTGAAACTTTCGAAATAAACGTTTATTCTTAGCATTCTGTACCTAACAAGCTACCAGGAAAGTGCACGAAACACCACTCATGCGCAGTTTGCGGCTTTTATCGGAACATTTCACTGCCAAGCCTGCTCAGAACAAAGGTCTTCTGCGCAAAATAATGTAGCACAGAACACAGTGTATTAGTTGACAAAGTCGCATCTTATTTTACGTTACCTGTACGAAGTGTCGCAGGTTCTGATACGAAGTGCCGATGGCACTGTGCTCAAGGATGACTGGTATCCTTGTCTGAAAGAAAGGAACGGAGTTTCGAGTCAGGTTAAAGTGAGATGTCTGTTACAAGTAGGCTAATTTTTGTTCGTTTGGTAGTTAGGTTGCGGCTGGAGCTTTGTGCACACCTTTCGTTCGAGAAGAACTCGAAATTTATCAGCGCGCTGTTGACTGCTACAGTTAGGCTTAGTTCGATACAGTACTAAAAAAAACAGCTCTTGATATCCTTTCTGATGTTTTGTTGAGGTCGCGAACTAATGTATCGTTTCTTTTGTTTTTCATTCCAAACTCACTTTCTTCGTAAAACCGGAACTCTAATTTATGCTGCAGTTTGCTCGTTCATTTACGTCATAATCACTGCCAAAGAACATGAATTTGATTCAGAGTTTTTCAATCAAATTTTTCAGGATTTTCAATCCTCACCTAAACTATTGTAATCTTGTATGGGGAACTACATCACTAATGAACATCAACAAACTCCTTCTTTTACAAAAAAGAGCTCTCCGTCACATAGCAGATGTTCCATACGACGCTCACACAAGTGACCTGTTCCCCTTACTTGGTGTTGTTCCTGTGACACATATGTACGAGCTGAATGCCCTATTAAAATACAAATATTCCCTGAAATTTAATCGGATGCCTTTTCTACGATTATGCAATTTAACAAAACCACCCGAGGTGCCGTACAATATAAGAACAAGAGAAGTATGGTTGGTGCCGTTTTCCCGCACGAATCATGGTCACAACAGACTACAATACATTATGCCTACTTTACTTAACAACTATCATAATTCAAACACGGACATCCACACACTATCGAAACAACACCTTAAGTGTTTGTTCACTCACAATTTAGGGAGGTAACGTCAATGTTTTGAAATCTTGTTTTATTATTGCAGCCTTTTGTGCACGTATTTTTAATGGTGGCTGCATTACACTGTCTGTGGTAAAACTGTGGTCTGTGCTTCTATGCCTGCAAATGTAGGAGGCAATGTTTTTAGTCCTGTATAGCCATATATCAATTTCGCCGTTAGATGTTCTTCAGTTTGAAAAAATATTGGTGATTAAGTATTAGTATTCGTCTTATTGAATCCATGTCTATCAGTTACATTGAACCGGTATTATTACTTTTACTAATATGCAGCATTTTTGTTTGGAATTACTATGTATATTATGTATTTTGTGTTTACTATATATTTTGCGTTTACAGTTTCTATGTATACTGGATGCTCTTATCTTCGTACAATTTTAATCGCAGCTTTGTATTATTTCTGCTGTTATCCGTCGCCAAGAGAAAACAAGGGGTAAGAACCGTTGTCAAGCTGCTCGAGAAGCAGCTTTTTGTTCTTATCCTTGCATTTATTTCTGTATTGAAAGAAATGCTAAATAAATTGATTTGATTTGATTTGATTTGATAGTTCCTACATGCAACGTTGAGCTTGGCATAAGAAATATTTCAGCAAAGCCGAGTTTATTGATTGATCTCTTACTGGTGAAATAAATACAGTAATCAATAACTTACTCTACAAACACCATGCAGTCATTATTAACTTACTCAACTCTTCACAGAGAACACGCTGGGCGCTAAAAAGAAGCAACCCTCTCCGAATTGTCAAGTCTGTCAAGTCCATTTCGTGTTGTCCCCCGAGATGCAAAGGACATGGCTGATTAAACATTGCTGCACCTAATACTGAATTGGGGCGCATCTTATGGAATGATTACAGAGAGTGAATATTGCAAAAAAAGTAAAGGTAATCGAAAACAATCATTAGCACAATATTTTGCAGCCATCAAACTGAAGGCCCTCGGCCTCGCCCGACGTTCGGAGCTGCCCACAACGAATGGGTCAAAGACAAGTTCTCCGGTAAAGGCTTACGGGAATTGCTACCGCTCGTATGGCCGCACCTAAACCACTGCGCTGCAGTTCACTAAGAGTTGTCCGTTATTTGCCTCGTGATAGGTGTTAAGTCGTCAAACTCTAACCACACAGGCACCTGTTGGATTTGTCACGTTGTAAATGGGTTGGCAATGAGAACGTGTCGCGAGGAAAATTTTCGCGTTTGTCCGCAGCCAGAAGCTAATATCGACGGCGTTAGCGGATAAGAAAGAGATATAGGAGCTGTGGTGTGGCCATTCCACCTAACTGAGCTTTTGTAGTTGTGCAGAACAAGAAGTACGAAAAACAAGACCAATCAGGCTCTCGAGAAGCGGGGAGCTAAAGGCCTTTCCTTCTCACTTATCTGACCGAAGTTAAGCGACGTGTCCTAGGAGCCGTTACATGCGTGAAATGCTGCATACAGCTCCATATTTAGTTTCCCATGTCCGTTCCTCAGCAGTGCGGTCTACTGTGTGTGATCATTCTTGTACATCTGGAAGACCGTCTGTCATGCAGTACAGGTGAATCTTTACATAAGGAAGCCAACTGCTTTTCGGAATTCCGCTTATACTATACGCAGTTCACCATGTATATCTGACGTCAAGAAATAAGCAGGGCCCCTATGCAGGTACAGCTACAATGACTGGTCTTAATGAAAAGTGCATCTCAATGAATGAGGTCTAAGCAATCCTGCAGGCAGGAGGACCCGAATGAAAGCAGGTGACTGATGGCTATGAGATGATTTAATGACCACTGGCCTAGCGCGAGCGCTCCGTCCCGCTCTACTTCCAGCTTTTTCTTCTTCGTCATATTGGCGCGTGCTCATGGGAGCGCGCCGACGATGAAGACGAAGTGTGCGTGTGCCGGCGGACAAAGACGAAGTGTGTGTGTGGTTCGGACAGCCATCTTGTGAGTTCTCTGCTGTGCGCTGAACTTCCCTGAAACTGTGATCTGTGCCGGTCCTGTCTTCGTTACATTTTTGGTGGAGGTGCGGGGTGCTTTCCAACATCTACGTGACCCGAAGGCTCTCTATGAACACGGATTTGACTCCGATTCATCGCAGTACGAGCCGCCGAATCCAAGGTCAGTCACCAGAGTACGGTCCGTTATCTCCTAGGACCAGGGCTCCAGCCGCGACGCGCAGGACTGACGTGGCACTTATGGCTAGCAAAGGAGACGCGGCAGCTATGGCTGACAACGGGAACTCAGCTGCTCATTTCCTGGTCCTCCAGCCGCGAACGCCGCCGACCTTCCATGGCGAAGTGTTTGAGGACGCGGATGACTGGTTTGACCAGTTCGAGCGCGTTGCCAGGTACAACGGCTGGGATGCGGAGCGGAAGCTGCACAATGTTTACTTCGCTCTTGACGACTCGGCGCGGACGTGGTACGAGAACCACGAGACAACGTTTCCTTCTTGGGAACGGTTCCGTAGCCAGTTGCTGGCGACCTACGTCAACACTGACCGTCGGGAACAAGCTGAGTCGGCGCTGCAGTCAAGGAACCAGCGACCCAATGAGAGCGTCGCAATGTATTATGAGGACATGACACAATTGTTCAGAAGGGCGGATCCAAACATGGCCGAGGACAAGAAAGTGCGCCACCTGATGCGCGGGATAAAAGAAGAACTGTTTGCTGGGCTTGTGCGAAACCCGCCTAACACCACTTCAGAGTTTCTATCGGAGGCCACTACCGTCGAAAAGACCCTGCAGCAACGCGCCCGCTATTACAATCGCGCCGTGAACACCGTATCAACTGCCGACTTTGCGCCAGCCTCCAGCGACTCCGCTGACACCCTTCGGGAGCTGGTTCGATCTATCGTCAAAGAAGAGCTGCACAAAATGCGCCTCTCTGCCCAGTCGCAGCCGCAGTGTCCGTCGTTAGCACAAATTATCCGAGAGGAAGTGCAGCAGGTGGTCTCTGAGCCTGTTGCCCCTGCTGCCCTCACATCGACGCCTCCGCGCCAGACGTACGCGTCGGTACTCCGACAGAACTGCGATCTCGCCCCTTGGAGTACAAGCCCATCTGCATCTGCTTTCCAGCCGCGGCCCCCGCCTGTCGCTGTGTTGCCCGAAGCCAGGCTGCGGAAGACGGACGTGTGGCGGGCACCTGACCAGCGGCCCCTTTGTTACCACTGCGGTGAGGCTGGCCATATCTTGCGGTGGGGCCCTTATCGTCGAGCTGGAATTCGCGGATTTCATCCGCGAGTCCCCTATCCGCCCAATGGCGAACGGCCCCGCGAAATTGAGGAGCACCTCTCAACGCGCCTGGATCACACTCACGCTGATTTCCCTCGCCCTGACTACCGCCCACCAACCTCTACCCGCTATCGTTCGCCGAGTCCCCGTCCTTCGACAAGCCGTTTCAGCCGCTCACTGAGTCCTCGCCGGGGAAACTAGACCCAGCGGCCTGCGGTGGTAAGGCCGCTGACGAGCGAACAGCCGAACATCCTCCATCGCGTTCCCGACCAGACGACGGCTATCAAACGAGGACACGTGACGATCACAAAGGATGTGCAGCTTCGGACTTACTGGTCGATGTCGACGATTTAGCAGTTACGGCATTGGTTGATACGGGAGCGGACTATTCGGTTATGAGCAACGAGCTAGCAAAAGAACTGAGGAAAGTTTTAACCGAGTGGACTGGGCCTCAGATTCGCACAGCTGGTGGGCACCTAATTACCCCTGTTGGCCGGTGTACGGGGAGAGTTACAATCGACGGATTTGTTTACGTTTGTGACTTTGTTGTCCTACCTCACTGTTCGCGCGATGTCATTCTCGGCCTGGACTTTTGACAAGCTAACGGCGCCGTTATAAATTTACAAGAGCCGCGCGTGACGTTTTCGCCGACGCAAGCAATTGAAATAGCCGACCCAGACGACTCCAGGATACCCGCCCTGCGTATTCCTGCTGATGACGTGACGGTGCCTCCGCGGTGCAGCATGATGGTCCCCGTGCACAGTGACTCGCCCGGTGATCGAAACGTTATGGCAGAGAGAAACATCAGCCTTCTACTCGAGAAAGGAATTTCCGCTGCAAGAGGGCTTGTTCGCTTACGGGATCGCTCCGCGACACTCTTGATCACCAACTTCGGAACAGAGTTCCAGCCTATTGCGAAAGGAACGGCCGTCGCATACGTTACCGACTTCGTTGAGCCCGCAGAAATATGTGCTCTGGAGCTACCGTCGCCGGACGGACGCGATGCAGCAGCCGTTCTGTCTACTGTGGACATTAATCCCGGCTTGTTGGTGGGTCAGAAGCAGCGCTTGTTAGAGCTCCTTCACGATTTCGCAGAGTGCTTCGCCACGACACCAAAGGTAGGGCGCACCCCGGTAGCCAAACACCGCATCATTGTCAACGAGGAGACTAGCCCCATATCCCAACACCCGTACAGAGTGTCGCCGAGGGAACGGCAGGCTATACGATCACAAGTGCAAGAAATGCTTGCAGACGACATAGTCCAGCCGTCCACGAGCCTCTGGGCTTCGCCTGTGGTATTGGTGAAGAAAAAAGATAACACCTTGCGATTCTGCGTCGATTATCGGAAGTTGAATCGTGTCATGAAACGTGACGTTTACCCCCTTCCACGTATCGACGACGCCTTGGATCGACTGCGTGACGCTAAATATTTTTCTTCACTCGACCTTAAGAATGGCTACTGGCAGATCGAAGTGGACGAAAGGGACAGAGAGAAGACAGCGTTCGTGACACCTGACGGCCTTTATGAATTCAAAGTGCTACCCTTTGGACTCTGTTCTGCGCCAGCAACCTTCCAACGCATGATGGACACCGTTCTTTCTGGGCTGAAATGGCAGACATGCCTAGTGTACCTTGATGATGTTGTCATTTTTGCTCCTAGCTTCGAGGAACAGCTCAACCGGCTGCGAATGGTGTTACAGGCGCTCCGTTCGGCACAGTTGACGATAAAGCCACAAAAGTGTCACTTTGGTTTCGAAGAGCTCCGTTTTCTTGGTCACGTGATAACCGCTGACGGAGTCCGTCCTGACCCGGAGAAGACTGCCGCTGTGGCACAGTTCCCGCGCCCAACCGACAAAAAGTCCGTTCGTAGGTTTCTGGGCCTCTGTGCCTATTACAGACGTTTCGTTGAAAACTTTTCCACAATTGCCGAGCCCCTTACAATGCTTACTAGAGACAATGTATCTTTTGTGTGGCATGATGATCAGGAATCTGCCTTCAGCGAGCTACGCAGCCGCCTACAAACTGTCCCAATACTCGCCCATTTTGATGAACGAGCTGCCACTGAAATTCATACTGACGCCAGCAATGTTGGTCTCGGCGCTATTCTCGTTCAGTGGCAGGATGGCAACGAGAAAGTCATAGCGTACGCCAGCCGCTCCCTCTCGAAAGCAGAGGCAAACTACTCTACCACAGAGGAGGAATGCCTTGCGGTAGTGTGGGCGATTAGCAAGTTCGGACCATATCTCTATGGTCGCCCGTTGCGAGCTGTCAGTGACCATCATTCGTTATGCTGGCTAGCCAACCTCAAAGACCCTTCGGGACGGCTTGCGAGATGGAGCCTTCGCCTCCAGGAATATGACATCACGGTAGTGTACAAGTCCGGCCGTAAGCACAATGACGCCGATTGTTTGTCACGCGCACCCGTCGACGTTGCTCCGGCCGAAACGGAGGACGACTTCCCGTTTTTTGCTCTCGTCACGTCGTCCGATATGGCCCGGCGTCAACGGGCTGACTCAGAGTTGCGTCCGCTCATCGAGCATCTGGAGGGCCTTAACGTCGCTGTTCCGCGGATTTTCGTTCGAGGTTTGGATTCCTACAGTCTCCGAGATGGCGTCCTTTACAAGAGGAACTTCGCCCATAACACGGAAACCTTTCTTCTGGTTGTGCCATCCGAACTCCGTCCAGAAATCTTGCACGCCTGCCACGACGAGCCATCGGCTGGCCATTTGGGTGTTACGCGGACGTATGCCCGCGTTCGTGCGAAGTATTACTGGCCAAAGTTGCTCTCATGAGTCCAGCAATATGTGAGGACCTGCCGTGACTGCCAGCAACGAAAGACACCAGCAGTTAAACCCGCAGGGCTTCTCCAGCCCATCCCACCGCCTACAACACCTTTCCAACAAGTGGGCATCGACTTGCTGGGCCCATTCCCATTGTCTTCCTCTGGGAACAAATGAATTGTTGTGGTGACGGACTACTTAACGCGGTACGCCGAGACACAGGCGCTCCCCCACGCTAGTGCTGCAGAAGTGGCTCAGTTTTTTATGACATCAATCGTCTTGCGTCACGGTGCGCCATCAGTCGTCATCACGGATCGTGGAACCGCCTTTACGGCGGCATTAATGCAATCTCTCTTCGAACTCACCCACACCAGTCACCGGAAGACAACAGCCTATCATCCCCAAACAAACGGCTTGACTGAACGCCTCAACCGGACGCTTGCAGATATGCTTGCTATGTATGTCGACGTTGAGCATCGTACGTGGGACGAAGTTCTTCCTTATGCAACCTTCGCCTACAATACGGCAGAACAGGAGATTACCCGTCTTAAACCTTTCCAGCTGGTCTACGGACGGTGCGTCACTACCATGCTGGATGCTATGCTACCCGCTGCTCACAACGACGGAGACATCGGCCCCTACGCTGACACATTCGTCCAGCGGAGAACCCGAAACGATAGATCATTTCTTGTTGACCTGCCGCCGTTTCTCCTCTTTACGGAGCCGCCTGCTGGAGCTTCCGTTACGACAGCTTGGTCTAAGTCTGTCAGCTGGGGCTGCTCTGTCTCTTGGGGCTTCCTCCCTTGGGCACAGCAACTGGAATGTGCTCTCCGCCATGCAAAACTTCCTTACAGACACTAAACGGCTGCCGTCTTAAGCTCTGCTCTTTCTCATGATCAATATTTCTCTGGAATGAAAGCTTTCTGAAACGTGGAATATTTAGCCCCGTTCTCTATTTCAGTCACCGATCTCACAGCATTTGTTTAACCTATTTCAATTACACATTTGAGATCCTTTCATTTATTTCCTAATTGCTATTATTATCATGATTATTTTATTTTTCCCCACCATTATTTTCTTGTTTAACATTTTGTACACTTATCAGTTGCCGCCTGTGTCTTGGCCAATCCCCCGCAGTGGGTATGCGCCATTTTCTAGAGGACAACAACAACAACAACAACAGCCATCTTGTGAGTTCTCTGCTGTGCGCTCAACTTCCCTGAAACTGTGATCTGTGCCGGTCCTGTCTTCGTTACAATATTGTGTTCGGTCAAAGCAGCACAAAAACAGGGTACTTGAGCATATAAAAGAACATGCTTAACAATTTCTGCTTTGCGGAAACTGCTATGTAGTTCAGATTAGCATGCAACGTTGTGATCGAACAGGTAGGCGTGTGTTGGTGTCTCTGTGTCACACTTGTGGCAAGGTTAGCTTACCATGTTTAACTGCTCCGCACTGCCCAATACGGTGAGGGTGAACCCCAAGGAACAGGGCATCCCTCGGAAGATGCCGCATACAGCTTGCGCGACCTCTTTCGGAACCTTCGGCACATAGAAATAGCCGCTGTCTTTTAGCGGGTCGAGGAGAAACTGCGTGGAAACAAAACAGTGTGCTAGAAAGAGAATGGAATGCGGCCTGACTTGCTGGCGTGTAAAGTAGTCCTGAAACTCAAAACTTGCAAGCAAAAGTCTAATAAAAACTTCCGTCAGAATTTGCGAGAAAAAATAGAAAAAACTGAAACCTTAGGTATCACCTCATGAAACGAAGTAATCCACGCTTGTACAAAACATAAGGCAAATGAAGCGTTTTGAGAGGTAGGTTGAAAAGCTACCTATTAAAACAGCGTAAAAGTCGTTAACACAGCGGTGGCCTTAAACTAGGCTTACTAAAAAAAATGAGATGTATATATGTACCTGTTGAGGAGCGCCAGCTAAAAAACAGATTGGTGCAATGTGCAAGCAATAAAACGTGCAATACGCCTTGAGCACGTCTTGCCAAATACCCTTCTCCTGTAAAGCACGGAGAAGGGGGTTCGCTAAAGAGGAAACACAAAGCTATCCTTTGTGCTTCAGCCATGTCCCTCTTGGTACGCTCCTTGCTGTTGTTGGATGCTTGGCGCTGACCGAACATTGTTTTGCACTTAGCAAGGTTTGCAAGCTTCCGGTTTAGTCAGCTTGAGGAAAATTCTTTCCTTACATCAAAGTTAGCTGGCATGATCGCGTTTTTCTGCCCAATCCGTCTTGCGATTTATCCCTGCCAGAATTTCTCATAATTACATCATTCATCATCATGCTTGAGCAACGCTCTCGACCCTTACACCGACGGCAGAAATAAAAATATTACTCACAAATAATGAGTCGGAGATAGCTTCCAGTTGAGGGAAAGGAAAGCCGATGTGTGTGAGGTTTGCAACCGGTGCGTACGCCATTACAACGTCGACCTGCAAGAAAGGGCTTTTAAGTTCAGACCTTTAAGCATAGATGTATTTAGCATAAACCGGGGACTGCGGCTTTGAATTGGAACCATTTATTTAGAATCAATGCTGGCCACTATGGTTATGTTACCGTGCGTTGCTCACAGTGAGGCCCACCGGTTGCGGTTCGTATCTTTGGTGCTCCACTCAGAGTGACAGAATGTCCCAGAGAGGTGTGATTGTAAATTCTCCCTAACTTATTGAGACAAGGTTAATCTATGCAGACGTGACAGACTGAAGTCACACTGATACACGCTCAATGCATCCTAACGTTCAGACAAGAGGCGCTTGCTGGGAACTTTGCTTCACGCGCCTGCTTCGGCTTTCGCACGCTAACTGCTCACGGTTTCAGATCTGTGCCACTCTGGTATGGGCACTTGAACGACAGTAAAAACAGCGGTGTCGGCTTGCTCCTTAGAAGTCGCCTTCGGCAACTGTTTGCAGATAGTTGTTTTGAACACTGCGAAAGATACATTGGTGCCGTCTGTGCAGCTAAATTTTACAGAAAGGCGGACATTATGTACGTGGTAGAGCTGTGTGATTAGGCGATTAGTTAACTAAAATTAACTAATCAACATCTTTACTTTTGGTTTCAGGGGCAAACATTGTATTACAAAGTTGAAGGCCGTAAACATAAAATCAGAGTTGTATTTGTTTTGGGAATGTTTGGGGCACATTGCCCAAACAAATCTTTTTTTGGGTCCTCTTCTTATGAAGATCGTTTTTTATGTTTTTTTTATGGCTTACAGGAGCGCGCATTTTTGTTTTATGTAAGTCCAGGGGAATATTAAACAATTTGCGTGGCTCCGGTTCACAGCTATTTATATTAATAGTGAAATTAAATTAATTTTTAATTTAATTTAAATAATTTAATTTTACTTTCAAATTTTAATAGTTAAATTTTAGTAGCTTGAAAGTTTGATATGCCAGCAACGAGGAAACAAGAAACAAAAGCAAGCTCCTCTTCAGTAACTTTTGAAAGGGTGAACAAAATGAAGATTTTTGGACAAATGTTGGAAACTGGCACTGTTTCACTTGCATCGGTGACGACCAGTATTGAGGCCACCAGAAGAAAATAGCCCAGCCTAACTCAGAATCAACGTGAAATATGCTCAAAGGGCGATAGCATAATCAGCACCGCAGAGCTAACCGGGCACAGAGGCGTCACTGAAGTGCTCTTTGAGCGTATTCCTCTTTCAAATTCGTAATATATAGCTAAAGCAGAAACATCACGCTGCCAGGCCGGCAGTGTTTTCAACCGGAGTAAAGCTGCTTTTGGGTGACGTACCTTTTCGTTGTACTCAGGCCTCGAGGAGAGAAGGACCATGCTCGAAAGGAATCCTTGCGAGAACGCCAACAATGGCACCTTGGATGACTGGGTGGCGTTACGCACGGTGTCGACGGCCGCGGCTAAATCCAAACGCCCAATCTCGTGAAAGCTGGGTGAAGAGAAGAATACTATAAAACCAGCTTAAAGATATTTTGCTTTCGTTAGATGAATAAAGAATTGGTGGAAGCGCCATGAAAAAACATAACAGTAAAGAGGTTTTTTTTTATTCAGTACCTGCTCAGCTACTTAGGCATTAAAGCCTGCGGGATTATAGTTAATAAACAACATGGTACGACAAGTGGTTATAGCTGCAAGGCTAGGCAGAAAGCATCAATAAATTTAATTTGTGCAATATCACGCGGCAGAATGTTTGAGGGATATCTTTTCTGTGAAAACAAAAAATGCCAGAAGATGTCTCACCTAAACGTCGCATCCTTCTTCACCTAAGGGTGACCAATTTTCTTTGTGACATACAGCTTGTGCCTCGTAAGGCTGTTAACAATGTTCAAAAATAGACATTTCGAGTTATAAGGGCACTCTCATCGGCAGAGCATCATTAACAATAATGTTCATCAAAATGCAGCCTAGACGTGTTATTTGGCTGGCTGGTTAACTTTTAATGAAGAGTTACGTTTTCAACTACTGCATTTAAGCTACTCATTATCTCAGCTGTTAAAAGCCCCTATCTTTTGTATCCAAATGCGTTCCTATTTTGTTGCAAAGTCAGCCTAGGCGCCGCTGCAACGGAACAAATTTCGGAGCCGGCGCTTGAGCTGAGAGTACGCGAGCCAGCCTACAGACAAGCGTCACACAGCGGCGCGGCTGCCACGTGCTCTCTTTCCAGCGCTCTGAAGGGAATGGAGCTGCAAGCGCAGAGCACGCTACAGGGGACCCTCCGTGTTACGCGCACTAGTAGGCGAGACCAGCTCGTTTTGTGGCCGCGCGCTTCCTGTCCGCCTTAGTGGAGCTCCAAAATTCATTACGCTGCAGCAGCGACGACAATTAGCATTTTCTTAAGAGTATACACTTATATAGACATTGCGTACGCTTTGCTAGAAACATATAGATACATGACGCGCCCAGCTGTACCGGTTCAAAGCATACCTATCCAAAATATTTAATCGCTTGCTATACCTAAAACGCCTTAGCTGTATTCACTTGCCGACCAAGAGCTGACAATCCTGTATGCCTAAGCGAATGCTCTTCCCTCTGAGCAAAGACCTTTAGAGACCGGTAGCTGTCTTACGAGAAACACCCTGCATGTGCATTTGCTTTAGTGTGTATCTCAGGACTAATGCCAGTTTCGGAATGATCTCATCATCATCACCCGCCTGACTACGCCTTCTGCAGGATGAAAGCCTCTCCAATGTCTATCGAACTAACCCTGTCCTTTGTCAGCTGCGGCCAGCGTGTACCCACAAGGCGTAATGATGGATTCTGTTAAATTAATAGCAAATTTCTTCTGCGAGCGTTAAATTCGTTCCACTGGAGAGTTAGTTTAGCTTCAGTAATATTGACCTTTTTGCCGCAGTTTCATGAAGAACTAACAGCCTTGTTCTCTTTTTTCTTCGTTTATTGCTAACTCTATGCTAAAATAGTCCCAATATACGCATTTGGACTCAAGTATCAATCGTGCGATTGGGAAATACAATCGTTGTTTCACTTCACTTTTTTTGTGGTTTCGGAAGTTCGCTGAAACATGTTTCGGTTTTAATTTCTCTGGATTCTGCTTAGAGGCTCCAGATTGAAAAGAGAAGTTCACTTGGAGAAAGATTTTTATCAAGCAGTAACATTCCGAGCGGAGCTTAAAAAGAATAAGTATTTTAGGCAGTCCGTTGTCAACGCAGAGAAGAGAAAATTTTCAACCAGGTTTCGCCTCTCAAGAAGCTGTATTTTTCACTGGAGCCCCAGGAGAAAAAGCTGTTTTCTGACAGCTTCAAGACGCATGCAAGGAAGCCGTAGCCACATCATAAATATAACCGTGAGTTCTCATTGTATAAACGTACACCAAATGTACGATAGACTTTGCACTATGGCGATCGGTTGTTCCAGCAAATCTCACTAGTCACACAAATCCAGCAATCCTACTCGTACCAACAAGCGCCAAATCTTAGCTTGAATGAAAAAGAACTGCGATATTTTGATTAAGCATTATTTGGAGCTTGGGTACTCTGCATTTCAGAGCATTAACGATTAATAAAAAAATTCTCGCCTCCATTGCCAGTATCTGTCGTCCTTCTGGCTAATTCTTAGGTGGCGAGAGCGGTTTGCGATCTCCCTTGTGTTCATAGCCCACACGTCGTAGCCGTGGTCAGCCAGAAGGAAACCTACAAAGAAAGATAAGAACATTATGGAATATTTTATTCAGCATAAAATCTCATTTACAGAATTTTTACAGTTATCGTTACCGGTTGTTTATCTCAGTTGTCATTATTGTCGTGCTTCATGCAGGAAAGAGCTGAAATTTCTGAGCATAAACTTAATCGAAATAATTTTCCTTCATGGCCTATATTACGAAGCTGTATGCGCTGCTGATTAGCCCCAAACTTAACGAAAAAAAAAACGCAGCACTGTCTTAACAGAGACAGGCTGCAAACATGTCCGGGGCACTAGATTCCGACAGTCGTTCATTGCGCTTAGGAAAGGCAGTTTTTCCTAAGCAAATTGCAGTCAACATCAGTGCAGAAAGAGGACAAGATATCAAAAACACAATGCGTACAAGCAGTTCTTTTCTTAATATGGCAAGGGAAGGCCAGCTAACAGAGTAATTTCCAAAAGAAGCTATCCATTCGGCCTGCATTATTTCTCTTGGGAACCCCCTCTTACGGGTATTGAAATTACAGATTGTTTTCGTAGTGGCATGCAATAACAGCCGCAGCAGTGGACCCCCAAAGCTTCTCCGCATATAAACTATTAAGGACTGTTAGAACACAGCCGCGAGTGTCAATGTATGCTGCTGATCGAGAAATGTGTTGTTTAAAAGTTTACAAAAATCGGTCAAGATGGTTTTGTGGGGTTTAACGTCCCAAAGCGACTAAGGCTATGAGAGACGCCGTAGTGAAGGGCTCCGGAAATTTCGACCACCTGGGGTTTTTTAACGTGCACTGACATCGCACAGTACACGGGCCTCTAGAATTTCTCCTCCAAAGAAATTCTAGCCGCCGCGGCCGGGATCGAACCCACGTCTTTTGGGTCAGCAGCCGAGCACCATAGCCACTGAGCCACCGCGGCGGCTCAAGAGGTGAAATCATTGAGGCAGAATGGATCGCAATTTTGGGAAATTAATCTGTTATTCGCACTCTGCAGCACTGTTATAAATATTCCGCATATCTTGGAATATTTGTTGATAGCTTACTCCTTGTCTGCACGAATGGTCCCGCTGTGATTTCTTGGCAAAAATAGCATTTTTCTTAAGCACGATAAACCAAGGTTAGAAGAATCGCTTCGAGTATGTGTCCTCTGTCCCTGCTTTGACCTCACAGCGTACTTCTTCATATCATAACCCCTGCAGATAGGCATTATTTCCCACTTTCATGAAAGATCTGAAAATCTGTGCGCGTATAATTCAAATCCTCTATTTCACGCTAGTAACGCGAATCATTCCGGCATTATTGTAATTCAAGCACGATACCCACTTCTACGCTTACAGAGTTCCAATTGTATTTTTGAGCAAGCATTTTTACGACAAATAACTTCTGTTCTTCACAATCTGAAGCGGTTGCCGGAACAAAAAATCAGCTGCAGTGTCCTTTAGTAAAACATTCTAACGCGTGAGAGAAGAAAAGGTTAGGACACAAGACAGCACTTCCCAGGTTCACAGTAAACTTGGTGTCATTCACTTTATTCCTTGTTTTTGAACAGCGATCCTTCTTTCTAGCCACGAGATGCCCCTAGCATTCTGTCCATCAGGGATCTGAAATGTATCCAGCCACACTGACTTCGTGAAATCAGCTCTAGGCACATCGAGGTAAAGTTTGAACTAGAGTGTCTCCAATCATAGACGCCGTGCAACAAGGGGATAATGAAAGCTTCGAGAAGTGGTCAACTTTCAGTGAATCAAATAGAACTGTCAAAAACTTCTAGGCTGCTCTTCGTCGAGGATCTTAAGAACGCTGCAACGCTGCGTGTGTGTTCTCTCTTGTCCCCGTTTCGTTCGTGGTGCGACAGATTTTTGTATTATGTATCAACACCAACTAGCCCAAACTTCAGTACTTCTTCAGAGCATCTTAAGAACAACTGATCACGAGAAGCTGAGAGTTACATCTCTTTGCCTTCATCAAAGGGCATGGTATTAAGGCGGAAGCCTTTAATGCCTCATCGTTGTAAGCAGCAGTTGTCGACAGAAATGTCACGCTCTTCAGTTGGTCGAACCCGTCGTGACGTCACAGTGCGCGAATTTCAAACGGGGCTAATCCTACTTTGGCTAGAAACCATGCAACCAATTAAAGGGATCGTATATACTTCGTCTCACAAGATGTTTGCAGCACTACGGAAAGTAGAGCTCTCTCGTCCAATCAGGGCTGCAGAAACGCAGAAAATAGTCCCTCGAATGTTTGAGGAGTGTATGACTATTAATCAAAACAATAAGCATTGCAACTAAAAACATGATTTGGACAGGTATATGTAAATGGTAGGGAGTGTTTCAATCACTGCTGAAATTGCCAGACAAAGCCCGTACGGACACAGCTCTGCGGAGGCCTGCTGCGAGGTAGTGATGCGTCGCCACTTTCCAACATGGCGTCGGTCGAGTCTGTTGTGTCTCCTGTGTGCTCTACACCGACAGTGCGCTGTTTCCCCAAGCAGGCGAAGCAGGTAGCTTTAAATGTTCTTGAAGCGCTTCGCGTCGAGTGCGGAGGCCGTTGGTGTACAAATGCGCTCATCAAGAGGACGGCAAAACTCACGCAGGTGAGCGAGCGAACGCTTTACAAGTGGACAACGGAGACGTTGAACGCGAGCCGAGTGTTGTCACCGAAGAAGCGTTCTGGCGGAAGATGCCGCGAGCGGACGAAGAAGCTGGACGATTTTGACCTGAGCGTGTTGCGAAGGGTGGTACACACCTTTTTCCAGAGAGGGGAAATTCCAACTATCGCGAAGGTGGTTGCGCATTTCGAAGAGGACGAAACGCTACCGACCGTGTCCGCAGCGACAATGCAGAGGATGTTGAAGAAACTTGGCTTCCGATACAAGAAGCGCTCTCGGAATGCGATGTTAATTCGAAGCGACGCACATTGTGCAGTGTCGCCGCCGGTACCTGCGCCAGATAGCGGAGCTGCGACGCCAGGGTAGGCCTATTTTCTTCACCGACGAAACGTGGGTAAACGCCGGCCACATGCGAAGTCGAGCGTGGACTGACTGCACCATCCAATCTGCACACCAAGCGCATCAATCCGGACTGTCGACTGGTCTACAAAACCCCAGTGGAAGAGGTGGCAGGCTTATTGTGACGCATTGCGGTAGTGAGCAAGGTTTTGTCGAAGGCGCAGCGGAAGTTTTCCGAGCGAAGAAAAACTCGGGCGATTACCACGAGGAAATGAACGGGGAACACTACGAAAACTGGTTCTCTAGGACACTTCTCCCACTACTACCACCCGGCAGCGTTATAGTGATGGACAACGCGCCATATCATTCTGTGAAGCAGGATAAAGTACTGCGGATGAGTAGCCTCAAAAAGGACATACAGGCTTGGCTGTCCGGAAAAGGTGTCGCGTGGAGCAGCGGCATGGTGAAGGCCGAGCTCATGCAGCTTGTCAGCAGTGTGAACACAGGTGGGGAGCGATACCGTGTCGACTGCATTGCTGAAGCTGCTGGCCATCTCGTTGTGCGCCTGCCACCGTACCACTGCCAACTGAACCCAATAGAGCTTGTCTGGAGCGACTTCAAGGGTTTCATGGCCAGCCAAAACAAGACGTTTAAGCTCCAAGACATCGAGCCTCTGGTTTGGCAAGGCATCACGCAAGTGACTGTTGACAAATGGAAGAATTACGTGCAGCATATTATCAGTGAGGATGATGTGATGAGAAAACTGGACCACATCATCGACGATGTTGTTGACCAGGGACCGGCCATTGTTGTCAACCTGGAGGACGATAAAACCAGCAGTGCTGAATTCAGTTCTTATGAGGACGATGAGATGATCGAGCCCGTTTAACGTGCGTTGCCTCTCGCGCAGCACATGGGCTTGTTTTGCATTTCGCCACCATCGACACTCGGCTGCCTCGGCACGCTGGAGTAAATAAATTTATATGCACATGACCCGATTACTGAAATTTACTGCGACGCGACACCAGACGAACTGATGAGAACAGGTTGCGACAAAAAAAAAAAAAAACAGTGGGGCTAGTCCCTTTGGAACGGGCGTCCGCCTGTCCAAAAACAAACAAAAAAGAATAAAAAGACATCACGCGCCACCTGCTAGAGGTAGAAAGAAGCCACCTGGACATCAGGTGGATCGAGCCACAGGCGCGTAGGAACACACTAATGTAGTGCGCGCCATCCTGATTGGACGAGAGAGCTGTACCTTTCGTAGTGCTGCAAACATCTTGTGAGACGGAGTATAGTGATGCTCCAAGTAAGTGGGAATGAGTTTAGTTAATTGCCTTATTACCCAATTAGCCTAATCAACCTTCCTAGTCAGACTAGGGAAATAAATAAAACCGAGTAGGAAATTCGTCGAGCTCGGGAATCGAACACCGGTCTCCGGAGCGCGAGGCAAGCATGCTAACCACACCGCCATGCCAGCTCGATGGTTTGGAATGAAGAAAGGCGCGTCTAGAGAATACGGTGTCTTCGCTCACTCTCATCTCCCTCCCTTCCCGTTACGGCGAAGTTTTGGTGTCCACCGAGATATGAGAGAAAGATTCCCTTTCCTAAAAAAACAATTTACTGACGCGCAAGGCCTAGAACCGAACTGGCGGTGGCGTTCTGTGGACTCCCTGGCAGCGTTGCAAGACGCTGTCGCGTTCCACTCTTAGAGGCGAAGCTGAACCTGTTAACAGCACAGTAGTGACACAAGCAGCAACACCGCGCTTAATGCTTTCGCCTCACCGCACTTTAGGTCAACAAAGTGCCCCCCCCCCCCCCCCCCCTGAATTTTTACTTACGAAAGGCTGACCGTACATAGCGGCATCGCAGGCAATCCGCGCAAACGAGGCCGCGCGAGAACCTTTTCAAACGGCTACGATTGTGCGTCTATCGCAATTTAGATAGTGAACGTCTTCGGAAGGTTCAGAACATTTGCTTGGGAGATCACGCTTTCCCCGTAAAACTCAGGCCAGTTTTTGAACCCCCATCTACTGCCCTTGGACGCTATCCTAGACCCTCAGATCCACCCGGTGCAGCGACTTTGTGGTGTCGCCTCTGGCTTGGTCTCGTATTCACGAACCACTATTCGTTTTTTATAGGCATATGGCATCCGTGTTCGATCTAAAGGTGCGACGTGACCAAAGCATGCATTCTCTGTGCGTGTCTCGCATAGAGTGCTGAAAGGCAGTCTGTATGACGTGTGCTGGAATGCTGTCACCAACGCCTACTGATGGAGACGAAGATTCCAGGACAGCGGATGCTGCGGCCATCGGTGGTGATAGCACGCCAACCGCTCTTACGTTTCTCTAGAGCTCCGGGTCTGCATCATTTGCTGTGACTTCACCATAAGCTTCCTGCTTAGCGGCTTCATTTTCGCTTACCTCCCCTTTCCCCTTCAGCCTTCGACACCCTTCCTCCTCTTTCTCAGTGCAGGGTCGCAAAGCGATTTCTTCTCCCAGTTAACCTTCCCAAGTTCCTTCTTATTATTCTTCTTCCATCCTCCTTCAAGTGTCTACATAGTTTTTCTCTCATAGCTGAATCAAAAATTACTCTGCTTTGAGAGCAGTGAGCTCAAAGCCGGTTAAGGATAAAAACAGCGCATAAAGATCTGCGGTGAAAGCTTAAGAAATATGAGCATTGAAGTGGTACACTAGATACTGTCCATAATTTGCAAAATGGTACAACTCCGAGCAACTGGTGACAGGAAAAAAAAATTCCTGCTATTAAGGGCAAGAAATGGCTCAGCAACTCTGTCACTTTTTCGGTGTACACCTCAACCGCAGCAGAGTTAGAGTAGGAAGGAAGGATTGAGGAAAGGAAGGAAGGAAGGAAGGAAGGAAGGAAGGAAGGAAGGAAGGAAGGAAGGAAGGAAGAAAGGAAGAAAGGAAGAAAGGAAGAAAGGAAGAAAGGAAGAAAGGAAGAAAGGAAGAAAGGAAGGAAGGAAGGAAGGAGTTAAAGAATCCCTCGAAGCTGCATCACAGCTGAATGGGCAAGGAGCGAGATTTTGAGCGCGTTACTGTGCGAAAGTACCAAGAAAAACAGCGGTAAAATAGGCCGTGAGAAAGCGAAAAAGAACTGTGGGGCTTCAACTCGGCTGAACCTAGTTATACTGAGCGAAAGCATCTGCAGCCATTTTACGCTTCCGATACTTTTGCTCTCTGAACGGGTGTTTCTCTAGGCGAGCCTCGCGTTATTCACCTGTTTCATTCAGTTTACTACCCCGCTTTCTTTCTCTATGCCTTGCCAACGCCGCTTCATAGCGCTCTTTGTAGTAGGGCTCGTCTGAAGCAGCCCGACGTATTTCTTCCTCCGCCGACAAACTCGGCCCGGTGGCGGGCTCCGGATCCATGGCTGAGCGTCAGTTAGGCGGTGTTGTGATCGAAGGACCAGTTAGCGGTGACAGACGAGCCAGGCAGGTGCTATGGAGCAACCGGTTGCTCAGAGAAGACGCAAGAAACGCTGGCGTGGGGGGCGGCTTCTGGCGACGGCGTCGCCGTGAACAAAGACATCTAATCCTCTTCGCCGATGATGCTGAATGCGGCGCTTCTCCCGCATTTCGCTTTCCTGTGGACCAGCAGAGGAGACACCCTAGCGGCGGTGCCAACCCACCACCCGCTTGCCCCTGAGCGGCCAAACAAAGCGGGGGTAGACACGGCTAATTCGTCCTTGCCTACACTGATGTAAGTCGGCAGTTCTCGCGTCTCCCACGGCAGGGTCGCCGGATAAGGAGCCAACCACCCTTCGGACCTGGTCGGCCTGCTGGAAAGCGCGGTCCGTGACTGCAAGGCGCGAAGGCTCCTCCTTGCCTGTGTGTTTCTGTGGGCGTGCCCGGTTACGTGGTGAGGGCGCAGCCTATGAAGAGGATAGAGGCCTATTGGACGCTCGACCAGCTATCGGATTCCCAAGCTAGGTGCCTGGGGAATATCAATGGTACTTAAGCCGCAATCTGTAGTGTGTCACAGCGCTTCTTTTCTGACTCTTCTGGCCTCCAGGTTATTTTGTAGATATGCAAAATAAACCTTCAAGTTTGCTGATTATCCTGCAGGCTTCCCTCCATAGTATGCGTACTTCATCGCCATGCGGTAAAGACCCCGGTCCCGATCAACCAAGCATTTCAGCTGCGAGTGCCTATTTGTTTAGCAGGGAGTGAGTCATGTTGCTATCCCGTGGCACAACTCGCCAGGCCAGCGGTCGGAGCAGCAGCGATTCGATCGGCGAGTCTCGTAGTTAGTCTCGTGGTATAGAAGCTGTCGAGGCGAGTGGTCGGAGCGCGCGAGCGGCGCAGCTGTGTGGAGTCACATGGTACACGTCAGAGCCACACCCCTGGCGAGCCTCAAATTTAGAGGTGAAATCTGGAAATCATTTGACCTTCAGGTTTAGCTTGGGAAATTTTGAGCTTTATGTCTAGAAACCCATCTGAATACACGCACCGGCCCTCGTCTGGTGCGCGTTGGAGACACATGCAATGAAAGACCAGAGATCGGTCGGCTCTATAAATTCCCGAATTACGCGAGTGCTTTGACTTTTTGAAAGATGCCGATGCAGCTTTGTGAGCAGTGTATCCAGCATTCATTATGTTTGTCACGAAAGGATTTATGCCTTCAATTACCTGCGCTTTGCTGCGGGAAGTTAAGGAACCATGACCCAGAATCACAGAGTACTCCTGGCACCAGCAAAACGGGCTTGCTTTGCGTGGAGCCCTCCGTTGACGTGGTGCCATTCCCTTGTTCAAGCCTCCGCACTCTATCCACATCCAAAACGTATTCGTCCTCTGTCGTGGCCTGGTGTGTCTCGCAGGAGTAGCCGAAGTTTCGGACCAACTCGCACTGCGAACGTGAGAAAGCAATTTATTGTTTGCAAACACCGTATGGTCACCCAAAGTTATATGCTTTTGAAATCTTTGTACAGTTAAGATTGCCGCAGGTTTTATTTAAAACCAGTACTCGAACAAGTTCCCAAAATGGCTTGAAAACCTTCTCCTATGACTACACGCGAAGAGAGCAAAGCAGTGTGCGGCTGGCCAGTTTATGCATGGCAGGCAGATTCGAGTGATTTTAACGGCCTAGGCTCCTCATAAGTTGTTAAACAATTCACAGATGGGGCAAATTCTTATATATGTAATTCTTGAAATCTTGTTGACATTACAGGGCAGTTTTTTTTCTACAACATAAACTTCATGATTGCCATTAAGGGAAAGGGTTGTGTCTCTGTACAGCCGCCCAGCGAAACATTTGACGCCTTCAGTGAGCCAAGAGTGAGAAACTCCTCTCTGAAGAGAGGCAAGAAGGCAAAATCATGCCAAGCTCTCCTTGGCTTGGATGTTTAAAGAAGTTCTCCTCTCTCTGCATGCAGAAGAAAATGACAGCCCCCCAAACTGATAATAGTACTAATAATTACTATTATTATTATTTTTATTACAAAGTGGCAATAAACATTATTATTATTATTTAATTATTTATTTTTATTTTTATGTTGACTTATACTCTGGGTTTAGAGTTTAATTTCTGAATACTTATGCTGTTAACCTGTGTTTTCCAATATTTTTTTTTGCTCTCGCTTGGGTGGACCGAGAAGCGTTGCTATATCTATTGCCTTTTTTGTAGTCCCGGCCGTAACTGCTGGGCCCAGTCACTCAAGCCTCTTGTTGGGTTTGACGGGCCTGAACCATATTGTATCATCTACAAAGTGGCAATAAACATTATTATTATTATTATTAACAACGTTTATTTTCCACCACAAGGAGGTAGGAGCAGCAAGAAAAAGCCAGGGTTCTTGCATGACAAGCTCTCGCCTCTCCGAAACAAAAAGACATGATACACTACAAAAGGCAAACTGCATAAGGATTTCAAAAAGCATTCAATAGCAGGACATTGAAAGAAAACAAAAGTGCACAACAACGAGCAATTAGATAGGCAACCGTTAGGAGCCTGTGTGTCCCAACCGGTATGAGTACGCAGCAGCCTTGGAAATCAGGATCAGTGCCTCAGGCGACTCTGCAGCAAAAGTTCATCATAGCGGAGGCAGGGTGCTGCTGTTACATTTGCTCTTCCTGACCAAAGCGAGGATGTGTTTTGGAGAAGTTGGCTGTAAATTGGGACGCACGAAAAATTGTCCAAACGACCAATACTGATGAAGCGGAAGCTGAGCGCTATCAGTTTGAAACTGGAATCAATATACGCGGTAGCACACGTGCAGATACAAACTCCAAAATATATTTAAACAACTCAAGCAAACTCTGAACAAATACTAAATTACTGGAGTTAAACAGCTGGGGATGCAGTTTCTCTGCGTCACAGTAAAATCGAAGTAAGGTATTTTTGTCTGGGCTAGTCCGTACATGGTTCAAACTGAAGGCACAACGCACGAAAGACGGGAAGGATGGACGGACTGGACAGCGCTGTGTTTGCCTCTGCTTTAGTCCCGTCCTTCGTGCGTTGTGCCTTCAATTTGAACAGTAATATCGCCCTCTAAAGTAAGAAACGGTAACAGCAATGAAATTACAGGTGTTCCTATGTATCAGACGAGGGTTTAGTTGTACGTCACTGGTACCAGTCTTTTTTGGCAGTTTTTGAGATGAATAGGCACTATGGGGAACAGAAGCGCCTAAGACAAGCAAGCACGCAGAAAAATGCCGCTGGCGGAGATACTATTGTTTTTCTTTATAGCTTTGTGCATTCCTGCTAGAGGGGTGCTCGTCCTAGAATTTCGCTGGAACTGTGTTCTAATCCTTCAGCTTGATGCTGGGAGCCACGCTCTGGCAGCCTGCAGCGGTGAGCTTCTGCAAAAACGAAAAATAGCTGCAGCTTTCCGGCGCATTCTCGTAGTACCGGCAAACGCCTGGAAGCGCACCGGCTGGTCGATTCATCTTGCGGGCTGCTTCAGGCGCCAAGCACAGTGGGGCACAGAGCCGACGCTGCTTCTCAAGTAGTCCAAGGCATGCGAAATGCCTTTGAGCGGTGCCTTTGCTTTAGGCGATGCCTTTGAGCTAGCGGCACGCCTCGGATACTTCTCTATCTTATAGTGCTTAATATCCACGATTTGTTTGTTTTAGTTACCAAAAGCAAACTCACCGTAGTCATATCTTTTTGGCGGTCCACGTCAGTGGCCAGGCCTCTCGGGATGGCTAAAGAAAACAGTAAAGCTATGATCAATGAGGAAAAGCTCGGGAGTTGTCGCAGTTGTCCCATGCTGGCGGCAGTGAGCTGGGTGACTGGAGCGGCCGCTTATTAAGGTATTAGAGCTGCCATGTTGGACCTACAAACATTCCTTTCTATTCACAGCTTTTACCATGCTGGTCTAGTGCTTATCATTGATTTGCATTTAAAATTCTGGCTCAGCAACATCGCTTTAGTGACAGGTGCTCCGGCCGAGCGCCGCTGCTTGTTTAAAGCGCTGACTGGTTCATCGACTTCTACGGTCCTTGAACACATGTTCAGTTGTGCATAACAATGGGGTTTAACTGTGCATTTAAGCATAGCTAAAAGTAACAAGAACCAACAAAAAAACACATCAGCATAGAGCTATTACTTTTATTTTAATATTTATTTTATTTTACTTTCTTTAACAGACCAATACTTGTTACCCTAGAACAATAGAATATATAGACAGGGCATGAAATAATCAGGAGCTCCTGAAACAGAGCCTTATTACCAAGTCTGTGAGGTAAATTTAATTCATCTCTCATGCACGTTCCTTAGGTATACGTCATAACCTTTAAGAGTCTTATAAATCTTACATCATAAGCCAAAATCCTGAGGGAATCATAAAAGAGCCTCATGTTGCTTCTTTCTACTTGGAATGAGTTAAGTTTAGCTAAAATAGCAGATTATGTGAATATTAGGTAACTATTAGGGCTGAAGCAAGGAGTGGTGTTCCTGCACGCAGCCACATGTTGTTGCTTCCAATCTTCTGTATGCGAAGGAATGTGGACGTTTTATCTCCGTATTTCGGCATGTTTATATTGGTTGATTATTACCAAACAAAACAAAGTTCAAGAGCTTGATTTCACCGAAGAAAAGATACAAAACAATAACCATTATTTTACAGCTGCACTTAGATTGTCCCACTGCGGGTGTGCATTCGTGCTGTTCGAGAAGTTTTGACGTCATTATAAGAGAAACAGCGGAAAAGAGGTTGACAAAAAGAGGACGCTCTGGATGAGCGCTGTCCTGTTTAGCTTTAGATTTGATCTGATGCACAAATCCACGGAACAAATACAAGGAAGCTTGACAGCAAAACAAACCTGCATGCACTTGTTGTGTTCAACCCCCTCGATGCACCCAGCGATGACGTAGCGTGTTCGACATGTCTGCTTAGATTCCTCGCGTTTTGACGTTTCAGCGCAAGAAATTGTTTTTAGAATAAGTTACTGTACAATTGTTTCAAGCCTTCTATGTTAAAATCGGTCTAGGTGATGCATTGAAAAAGGACGTTAGTGGGCAGAAACATATATGCAGATATTTTTGGCACGCAACGGACCAAATGCGCACAGAAAAACAAACAGCCCTATCGAGGAAGGCTACCGAATAGACTCGAACGCAAAACATAACGCATCACAAAGGCATACACTCTGTGCGTTCCGAAACCACAAAAGTAGCAGTGCTTTCAGAAATATTTGCTGGATTCAGGGTATTGTGAGTTCATAAACTGATCGAAAAAATTTCTCTCCTGCGGTTTCTGCGTACATAAATTCTCTATTTTGCTCCTTGTCCTTCGATGTGTGTGAAAAAAAATCCTGTTTTTAACAAGTTGCGGGTAACGTTGCACTATTTCCTAGCTATTACATGAGCAAGGGCCCTTGAAAGGGTAATGAGTTTCTTAAGTAGCTATTTCACAGGAGTTTCTTTTAGCGGCGCTTCAGTTATATTTTACATGATGAATTTTGATGCTAACGGCGTGCTTCAGCAGATAGTCCGGCTGTGGCACAGCCATTACGCATGAGCATGACTCTTTACTTGGAAAAATCTCTGTGCAACTGAAGGCTTACATGTTATGGTCGTATAGGACGTTCAAAGACTAATGACTCGATGAGATATCTTGTTATTGCTTTAATGACCACATGGGGCAAAAAACCGCCAGAACAACCTTCGGCTGCGGTTTGATGTCCTTCCTGGCCACATATTGGACAGTAGGCGTTATCAATTTTACTTTGAACTTCTTCTCTTTTCATCTGGATAGCTTCATTCAGGAACATGCTGATTGTCTTATGTAATTCTTTTTTACTCGAGAGTACATGGCGTAGCTGACAACATCGTTTGCTTAAATCAACCATTAAGCCTTTCACTGAGCGCGCCATGTCATTTGCTGAGCGTGTAGTATTTTCTACTTCATGAAGGGCACCAGTACACAAAGGGTTCCCTGCATAAACATCGTTTTACACGTCAAGCACTAAAGCATCCATCCCGCCGCGATGGCTCAGTGGTTACGGCGCTCGGCTGCTCTCCCGAAAAACGCGGGTTCGATCCCTGCCGCGGCGGCTCGAATTTCTTTGGAGGAGAAATTCTAGAAGCCCGTGTACTGTGCGACGTCAGTGCACGTTAAAGAACCCCATGTGGTCGAAATTTTCACTACGGCGTCCTTCATAGCCTGAGTCGCTTTGGGGCGTTAAACCGCAGTAAACCAAACCAACTAAAGCATCCGGTTGGCATGACTGATCGTTCTGAGGTATGAACACCGTCTGGATGACATACGTGTGCACGAACAACGACACCTACACGTGTGTGCCACCGACACCGCAATAACGGTCCTCGCGAAAAGCGTGCAGCTGCGATTCGCGAAAGCCTGCCACAATAGTAGGCATCAGTGATTGTTAACTAAGCTGCCGTGCCAAGCGGTTACAAGGCTTAGGTTGCCCTCGTTTATTCTCTGAAACCTAACCTCAGCCCACACACGTGCTAATTCTGGTAGGCGCATATGTCCGGGGCTCATATAGCACAATGAACTGGCTAAGCCATTTCCTGTGAACAGGTTAACTACATTACAGTATGCGCGAATTACGAACTCCACTGGGCCTACCTGAGTCATCAGAGTTGAACACAAAGACGTCATAAGTGTAACAGCCATCTGGAACTGATTTTGGCGCGCGCAGTATGTTTCTCTCACTTTCTAATCAGACAGCCTGTCAAAATCAGAGCACGTGAAGGTTATAGGACCCGTGAACTACGACGTCCACGTTAGTATTTTGAATCAATAGACCGTGTGCTAAATCCTTATTATTTAATGTATATATTAATGATTTAGTACAGATTGACTCCGAAACAGAATACGTAATATACGCTGACGACACTACTTTATTTCTGTCCGGCACCAACGCAAATGATATAGTACAAAAAAGGCTAACAGCGTGTTGGGTAAACTTAACTCATGGTCTGGAAAAACTTCCCTACTAATTAACACACGTAAAACGAAGGCGATATTTTTTAGAGCTAAAAATGTGAAATGGGCTGTACATGCAGATTTAGTATTGGGTGGTAATATAATAGAAAAAACTAATGTTGTTAAAACACTTGACGTTCAGTTCAATGAATTTATATTATGGGACTACCACATCGAGCTAATGGAGAGCTAGCTCGCATGGTCGGCATACTCAGAAGGTTAAAGTGCATGGTACCTACTAGGACAAAACGTATTTACCATGCCCTCTTTGACTCTCATGTTAAATATTGTCAGTTTGTTTGGAGTACAATGACGCAAACTAATATTCAGAAGGTTTTAACATTACAAAAAATGCATTCAGAGCAATTGCAGGTGCTACATACTTAGCACCTACGAGTACTCTCTTTGCAAAATACCGCATTATGGATGCAAGGGTTATTCATCAGTACGGTGTAATTCACCAGTACAAATCTCAGGTACATAGTGACACCACATTTTTTGCTGACCTTGCGAATCTAAGAAAAAATACCACTGTTCACAACGCAAGACACTACGAATATTAGTACGTACCTTGTCCACGCACAAATAATGGTTTTCAAACTCTCAGGTATGTGTTACCGTCCTTCCTTAATAGAAACACTTTCACTAATCTATCCCTTCTTTTCGTTTCCTATGACACTGTCAGAAATAGGTTCTTACAAAAGAATGAATAATATCTAATTGTAAAAGAAACAAAATATCCATGTTCTGTGATTAAACTATCATTTTCGTGCGTGTGACAGTACAGAGACTCTTCTGGTGATCTGTTATGAAGATATTGTACGTATTTGTCATTTCATCCCTTCTCTTGTTATTGTTTTACTGCTGTGTGTCATCGCCGTGCCAAACCGCTACGGGAGATGGGAACTTTGTCAAGCCGCGTGCGCGGCTTTTTTTTCTTTCTCCTTAGCCATTGTACATGACTAAAATAAACAAACTAAACTGGACTGTGCTAATCATGTAGGAACAAAAAACTGCATTATGAAACGTTACTACGCTGGTCCTTTGATATTAAAATATTGATGAGTAAAGATAAGAGTACATCGTGAATAGCTTTTGGTGTTTGTGATAACCAGAAAGAACTGAATGAAAAAAAAGGAAAAGAGTGGGTGGTATTTCGGTGAAGTCATGCAGTTTTTCCCCGTATCTAGACACTAACGCGCTGAAGTTCTACTTGCAAAGTTCTACTCTCAGGTTACAGCCATCTCTGTGTGGCTTTAGGTTTGGTTTATGGGGTTTAACGTCCCAAAGCGACTAAGGCTATGAGAGACGCCGTAGTGGAGGGCTCCGGAAATTTCGACCACCTGGGGTTCTTTAACGTGCACTGACATCGCACAGTACACGGGCCTCTAGAATTTCTCCTCCAAAGAAATTCCAGCCGCCGCGGCCGGGATCGAATCTGTGTGGCTTTAATAGCTATGGTAACGCGCGTAAAGTGCTATTTAGCTTTCTTTATTCTTTCGTTAAATTCTACATGAGAGCTACAGCAAGGCTATGGTAAGATACGCATAGAGACATCTTAATTAGTTGCGACATAATTAAGTGAAAACTTCGAACCCTCTTTTGGAATATACTCGGTTGACTGCTTGCTTCAATAAAGACCCTTCTGCCTGCGCTCAGATATAGACGGAATATTATGTCTAGTATACAAACGTGTTAGTCCTATGTCACAATGTTGACCACAAGATATCTGAAAGTGAAAAATGCAGCTATGTGTTGAAGGAAATAGCGGATGACGCCTTCATCCGGCTTCAATCCGCCCTAAACTATCGTGCAGCATGGTCTCGGGCCTGTCTCAAAGCGCTCCACGGAGCAATGTCAGTCTAAGTCTCATGCTGAAGCACTGCAGAAAATTTAGCCGGTGGCTGTGCATCAGTATGATAAGCGACTTTCCAGAGCAACAGCAGCTAATTCTACAACTCCCAGTGATCACTGACCATAACGCCTCCCCACCCCCCTTCCAAACTTAGCGGGAAACATGGTGGAAAAAACAACGCAAACTAAGACAGAAAACACAGAAAAGAGGGGAGACACTACAGCGCTTGTAGTGTCTCCCCTCTTTTCTGTGTTTTCTGTCTTAGTTTGCGCTGTTTTTTCCGCCATGAATTCACACCAACTAGCCCAAGTGTCTGCTGAGCGGGAAACATCAGTGCTTTGGTCGGAAACGAATTTTTCAGCAACAGTACTACACTCTCGAAGCTCCCAGTGCAATTCATGAAGTACTTGGCGTTCATTAAGAAGGTTGCATCGCATAGTTAACTGCATGATGGCTTCTTTGGTTCTCCACACTTCTTTCATCATTCCTACTCTATTCCTTGTCCTACTCAGAGTAGCATGTCAGCGAACATTCACGCAGCCTGAAATCTCTTTTTTTTTCATTGAGGAGCTCTCTTTCTCACTAAGTATTTAGCCTGATGCCACTTCGGCTTGCGGACGTAGATTGGCTGCGAAAAACATGATTGCTTGAAGCCATGAAACTCATGAAATAATGAGCGCTGCGCTAAAAAACTGCTAGTACTTGTGTGTACTGTGTACTTGTGTAAGATAGGTGCGTTTGCAATTCCGGCAGTTATAACTCTAGCAATAGTGCTTAATTTGCGAAATGTCTGAGGTCGCTGTAAAGAAACAACGCTATCGATAGTAACGCTCTCATTTCGTTTACTTTTGATTGGATGCATTGTGCGGTTGGTTCAGCATAAAAGTGAAGCAAAATCATAAACGTGAATGAAAGAAATCAGTCCAGGCTCCAAGTTGAAAAAATTAGGCGGGAAAGCTTTCCCTAGTCCCACCGAGTCGCTCATAGGCAAGAAAAGTAGCATGAAAGTGGAAAGTTCCATCAGATTACACTGCTCCCTCTGAACCTGCCGCAATATGTCATCGCATAAGCACGAAAAACAAAGAGAACGAACATGTCGAACGAAGCATGCCCTCGGGTTCGTGGATTTATATGAGCTGGTTATTTATCAGATTAAGGCACACTTCGGTCAAACGGATCGCTTTTGAAATTAAAAGTGCACTGAAGAGGGATCTGAAATCGTCTTTATGCCGTGGTAACTCGATCTACACGCTCTGAGCAGTCTTAGAAACTTCGAATTATTGCCCTGTGCGGCCGATATCCATAATTTAAATGAAATTCATGTAGCTCGAGCATTGTTGAAGCTCGAAGCCTTGTTGAAAGCGAAATTTGAAGCATCTAAGAACGCTCGGAACGTGTAGATCGAGACACTGCGGTAAAAAAATACGAGTTCAGATTCCTCTTCAGTGCACCTTTAAAGGTCAAGGGAGCGTGAACGCTCAACGGAGGCAGGAACGGGTTCTAATCTTCCTCTACAATTCAAGGACTGCCAGCCGCGCTGTCCCTACGAGTCATTGCGCAGTCCTCGGCAGCCCCTGGCCGCTTCCGCGCCGCTCCTGCCAGCGTCTCCGGCCCGGTCGTCCCTCTCCCCGATATACCAGGCGGGATGAGCACGACCTTTGCCTCACGTCATGCTCCCGTTCCTGTCGTACCCGCGTCTTTGACCCGGCATCCTTGCGCTTCACTACGCTGATGAGACCCACTGGTCACTGACCATGGTCAAACACAAATGACGTTTCGGGAGCGCTACGGCTCCCTTGTTCCCAAAACGTCATTTGTGTTTGACCATGGTAAGTGACCAGTGAATCTCATCAAGCCATGATTCCTGATAAGACGGTATGCCGTCGAACCCTCGACGGTTTCACTAAGTTGTCGCCAGAGCTTCCCGCAGTGAAGGAAGACTCTGCGACAACTGCCGTGTCGCGGCTTCCCGCATCACCGTCTGCCTCGTCACTACCGCCAACAGCTGAACAGGCCTTCGCACCAGTGTGGACGCCATGACACGCTGAATCATAGGAGCTCTGGGCGAAGACCAAGCCTGCTAGCCACAAGCTCACCCCTCTAAATGTCCGCCCCGCACTTATCGTCCTATTACACGGTATAAGAAGGCCACACCGGTGTCACAAATACCAAGCATGGAGGTTGTCACCCGCCCCTCTATGGACAAAAAGGACACTGCACCGGTGCCAACGCCTGTCGCCAGATCAAATCAGGACCATTCTTGCTTTGCTAGCACCTTCCAAGAAGCCTGACACAGCTGCCTCAGTCCTCAGACCTGACACAGTCCTCTGAAATGCTAGTAGAACTTCCTTTCAATTTCTTCGCATTTGACAGAACAGCCTCTTTCTCTTTGAATGACCTAAAATTGACAATTATTGGGCGAGTTCCTTCTGAACGGAACCGTCCGAGGCGATGGGCTCTTTCGATTCTAGGGTCTATTCCCAGAGTAGACCTACACAAATCTAGGACAAGTTTTTCGGAAATTGGTGGTGACTCGAGTTCATCCTCGTCCTTAATTCCATAGAAGAGCAGATTGCACCGTCGAGATCGATGTTCAAGATCGTCCACTTTCTTCATCAGAGTCTGCCACTCAAACCGCTGTCTTTCACTACTCGCTCTAAAGTCCTCGACAGCGGCCCGCATTTCCTCAAGACCTGCAATTTTTGCTTCTAAATTGGCCATACGGGCATTCCGATCTGACATAGCTGTTTTGTTTTCATCCTGGTAACTCACGATAGTTGCAAGTTTTTCCTTAATTTCTGTCTGGCCTTGCAAAAGCTGTTGCAGGATCGCATCGCTAGGTTCTGGGTTAACTTCTATGTCGCCGCACAAAACCAGAAGCAAAAGGTAAAACGCAGCTCTCCGCCATAAAGAAAAACGATACCTTCCGCGTAACATGGGCCTGTGTGCTACAGAACGAGAAGAAACGAATGCATACAATACAGGGGGTGGAACCGCCAAAGCGTACACTAAACGTATATTGAAATATGTGTCACTAACCTGCGTGAAAAGCAGTAAATGCGTGAGCGGCAAAGCTATTTCGGTATCGCCGGTTCCACGCCCCAACGGTGAAGTGATGATTCCCGCCTTTTGTAGAGTGTAGTGGCACGGGCTGCAAAACCATGGTGGGTTGACTGGCACTGCACACTGTACAAATCGGCTGCGAGGCACACACAATCGTTGAAGTCGACCGTGGTTAGCACAGGTGAAGGCTTGGTGAAGGAACCAGTATCCAGCGTAGACGAATCATGCATAGCAGATAATTCCTCGGCATGAAAGCAGTGACTTGAAAAACCAGCAATGAACACCTGCGTGAAAAGCAGTAAATGCGTGAGCGGCAAAGCCATTTCTGTATCGCCGGTTCCACGCCCCCAACCGTCTTCGTTCTATTTTTTTTCGTACCTGCGCCTTTACTATCACACTGATCTAGCATCAAAGAGTAGGGCACTGCCTCTTGGGTTATCATAGAACGATTCCTTCCTGATCTGTCTTTTCTAGCATCGATATATTCGTACACTACATTTCTACAAGTTCTCGTGTCGTGCCTCTGCCTTCTTCTGAGTATTCGTTTTTTCGAGCTTCGAAAAATCTAAATGCTCCAACTCGTACAGTTTAGCATACTTTCGTAGTTCTGCACCATGTTTCTTTTCCGCGGAATTCATCCAGTTTTTACCTCCCGCGTGATTAATCCATCGATTAATGCTCATTTTCCGTCTTTGTGTCCTACATCTTACTGTTTAGGTTCCTACTTCTTTTCTGTCATTGTGAGCCAGCGCTCTATTTGTAAAAGTCTTTAGAAACCTTAGCTCTCCAACTGTTATGATCCAATTTCGTTAGGTGTTCTTCATATAATATTTTACTCTGAGTTACCCGTGATTCGAACCATACGCGAAACCATTCCAAACAAAGACACAAAAAACTTTGCCTCTCCCGTAACCGAGAGTAGAGTAAGCATGAAATTGTTACGGGTATATGACATTGGTAGTAGATGGTACTAGTCAAAATCTTGAAATGGGTCGAGTGTTCAACACACCACTCCACACTCTTCTTGTTGCGTCGAAGCGATCGCCGGCAATAGTGCGGGCTTAGGTAGGCAGCCGCGAACCGTGGCGGCCTTGTAGCTTTCGGGTGCGGCCGAATAATCATGGCGTTGTCGGCAGAGGCGAGCAGTCTTCTGCTGTGGCGTATCACTCGCGAAGCGATCGCTTTCCGCAAGACGCTTCTTATCTCTCCTTTCATCAGACTCCATTGCTGGGCTTAAGCAGCTGTGACGGTGGCGGCAATGGAATGCAGGACGATGCAGAAGCGTACGCGGACACGACGAGACGCAGGCCTGACAAGAATGCATCTACAGCGCGTTCGAGTGTGGGACCGCAGCGCCATCCGTGGGGATGACGCGGAAGCGCGGCCCTATCAGAGTCTCGTTAAATCTCGTACGGTGCCCGGATGCTCTCGTTTCAGTGCCCGGATGAGTGGAATTCCGTGCCCGGATGTTGGCTCTCGGTCTCGGCGTGACGTCACCACACTGCCGAAAACGGGAGCTAAAAGCATTTCATGCTTAATAAATTGCTTGGTAGCGAAAGTTATCACACACACCGAATCACACCACTTGTCGCATTGACAAACATCGTCTGGGGCTTGCATCAGCGCACCGATATGTTAACAAAAAGCAAAGTTGCAATGCGGAAGCTTGTGAGCAGGCAGTCGCCAAAGAAGGACGAGCCGTTGCCGCATCGCGATGTTCGGATTTCAGGTAGCACGCCCTCATTATATTCGCAGGCCAACACAGGACGTTCCTCAACCCAGCTGCAGTCATACTCCTGCTCCCGGGGCACAGCCATACGAAACTCCGAACCGCGACAAGACTCTGCCAGCAAGCCACAAGTCTCCCTTCCACCGAATGCTGTTAAAGCTGGCTGCCCTGTTCAAAAGAACACCTGCAGTTAAGCCTCCAGAATGGGGAGCCTCACCAGAAGAGAGAGAGGAAGCTACACTTCTGTGGGTGAAAACAAACAGCCTCTTGCCGGTGGGCGGCAAAGAAGGGTCACCTGAAGCTGCCAGGAGCCTTGCGATGAAAGCCTTGCCAGAATCGTCCGCCTCTTCCGCGGGCGCCAGCGCAGTGAACAACGATCGAGAACCGAACACCTTCGGCAACTGAGGTGCAGTTTTTGTGCGGATTTCATCGAAAGTGCTCGAGACAGAACGAATTCCCTTGGTCAGGAACGCTCCGTTGGCGACAGTGAGATACTTCTCGTCGTCTCCGGCTTTGGGAAAAGTGCTCTTGAAGGACGTGGTAACAGTGTTAAAGACGGCTGGGCTGGCGTTAACGAATGATATCACGCGTCACCTTGTGGTTAGTAGGGAACAAGATACGTCATCGTATTCAGCGATCAAAGCCGTCAACCGTACACTGGCGACTCTCGCGGTGGGGCCGCAACCAGACACTCAGAAGCCGCCGTTTGAGGCAAGACTCCCTGAAGAAGTCACTGTGCTGAGACACATATGGAAGTGCGAGCCACAACAATGAGTGACTATATATTGTGTTGAGTGTTTCAGAATCTTAGGGCCACAGTCCAAGCACTGTGACTGCAGCTGTATTCCTATACGCTGCTTTATTGCATGCGGCAAAAATCGCAGTTGTTCACATTGCTAGATTTCCATGTTCACCTTCTCATAAACGGTCCATTTCTGTTGCCTGTGTTCTTTGTGTCGGCACCTGCTTATTTTTTCACCCAGTTGTAAAGCTTTCTTCAGTACATAACGCATATGTGGAAACATGCCGGAAATTTATTCATGGGAACACTGCTGAGTCAGTACTATCTGCATTAAAAATATCACCATAAATAGCAAGTGACCGCAGCGATACAATTTCTGGGTAGCACCGTGTTGTCACGAAAATGCAGGAAGCGATAGTAGCTGGGCAGTTTCTAATTATACTTCACAGGGGAAGGAAGGTCCGTACATGGTCGCGTATAAGTGACCCATCAGGTCCCAAACCTATTTCCAACGATATCAGTTGGAACGGTGGGATTGAAATGACGCATAAAATTTGGGGCGATTCCACGGACTACCCAGAAATTAAATTTCAGGAAAAAACTAGAGAAACAAATTATTACGGCAATGCAGCTTAAAAACGACGCGTCGAAATGGGCTGTGGTAATATTTGAACTTGAATTCACTTTCTATTCTTTACGTTTCAGAAACTTCTGCTCAGTCACCTGTGCTAAAAGTTGTCATGCCAGCTTGACAAGGTTCAGGGCACAATACACAAGACAGGGCATACCATACAACGTATTGTAAAGTAAATATACATTACAATAAAGGAATACAGATATAAGGTTGAAAACGTAGAACAGCTGGATAACAGGAAGTAAATAACAATCAGTAAATTCTAAAAGGACAAACATACTGCCGCAGTTGGTTAAGGTTTGGTCTGGTAAATTGGTCATATTGAGCAGTAAGGGAAGGTTATGTTTCACAAAGTGTAGTTAGTAACTGATGCGGAAGCGTGGGAAGAGCCACATATCAGTGCTGTGTGTACAGGCAATACTTAGGTTATATTTTAATGATGCTTTAATGATTTAACGAAATAAGCTGTTTGGAACGGCGTGACAATAAATAAAATGAGCGCAACGTAAGAAACCCGTACGTTTTTTGTATTGAGACTGTATTGTATTGACAAAAATATTGTTCTGTAGAATAAAACTAATCAATATTAGCTATGATGCTCACAATCTTTTTTTGCAACACGTAGAATCTCCTTAATGTTGCCATGGTTGTTGTTAGCCACACCGAATTGCAATAGTTAATACGTATGCTTGACATAATGATAGACACCCTGTCCCGGTTTTAAACCCACGGCAGCCCGGATGGTATGGAGGAAGGAAACCTCAGGAGAGGCAATAGGTACCCGAACTGCGTGACAAAACGTGTGTTTCCAAGGCCCACAGGAAGTCTTAGGCTGATGGCGCAGCGAGTAGCAGCTACATTGGGTGCAGCAGCGTCTCTACTTCACTGTCTGCTGCGGATGCGCAAGCGCGCTGAGACAGCGGTGAAATAGCTATGTGGCGCACTCACGTCCAACTTCAAAAAAATGTGACGTAACGACCTCTGCTAAGTTCTTCCCGTCCTCACTGCCGTTCACCGGTTGAAGCCAGACCCGTGAGGAAACGTTCTTGCGTGCGGGGAGCCAGCTGCACGAGATGAGCGATGTCATCAGGTCTTTTTCAAGCATCTGCGCATAACAAGAGATATCTCGTCAAACGTTTACGTATTTCATTGTGTGGGTCGTGATGAAGCTCGTATTGAAAGCAAGGCAAAGGCGATGATCGCGCATTGAGAACTTCTTGCGGCGCACGTGCCTTCTCGGACGCTGTGACGACGCTACGTCAGTGCTGCCCAACACCTCCCCTCTCGGTTGCAAGGGGCGGCGCATTCGGTTGAGCAGCACCTACATTGTCGGCGTATTGCTGTGTCGCTTTTGCCTTAAAACCGGAATCTGAACTTTTAATGCGAAAGCAGTTCTATGCCATGTCGGTAGGGCCGTGCCACCAAAACCTGTTCGCAAAACGTGTACGCAACAGTTGGGATGTTCTCAGAAGAAGCAGCATCAAACAAATTGTTGTGATCGATAGAACACGGTGTGCGGATGCTGCGCTCTGGAAAAAAATTATGCTGAGAGGACTTATACTTAATTAATTAGAGGCCAAAGTGTCCCAAAAACGTTCAAATTACGCGGACCTAAATATAGTGAGTGGATTGGAAAAGAGCCGTCGACAGAAAGACAGTGAAAAATAGGCGAAAAGTGAAAAAAAATTTTAAATGACTTTAAATGTATTTGTTGAGTAATAATGAATCGAACAGAATAGTTTCATTGACAAAAACTAATCAGTTAATTAAAAATCCGCAAAAACCATTGGATGGTTGAGTAGGCTGGGCGGGAATATAGTAAGTGGACGGGAACGCTACCACGGCGCCATATTTGAAAACCCAAAATGGTCGATTGGGGAAAAGAAGGTATAATTAGAGTAAATGAATCGATCTTTAAATAATGAATGAGGCACTTACGCTAATTCAGTATTTATAACAATTAACAAACACAAAGAAATTAACAAAGAGAGGCGATGAGTGCCAAGGAGGCGTCAATGCTTTCGCATTCTGCCAATTTCGGGTCACCGCAGTGATCTCTAGTTTTTACTGCTCTATCTACAGCCCCGCTGACGGGGGCCGATTATGTCAGTTGTGCCGCATCACGGAGGGCAAGTCAGGGGAAAGCAAATACGAAGTAAAGGCTGGCGCCGCACCGCCGGAAATCTGCAGGACAGGCTTAATGCGAGTTATGGATACCGACTTGACCGGCGGGGAGCTCTTGAAGATATTCAAGGACCCGTGCAACAAACAAATCATTGCTGTAAGAAAGGAAAAACAAGAGCGGCGCTCATCTTCGTCAAGGAAGAACGAGCGCCGCGGCACGTGTACTAGTCGCAGGTCATCGTTAATTTCACTCTAGATAATAAGAGGTACGAAGTGTGCTCCGGATGTGGGAATCTCGGGCATCTGTCCGACGTATGTCTAAGCACGAAATTTTGCTTAAACTCTGCGAACGAGGACCCGACAGAGGACCACGGGTGTAAAGCCTGGTGCACTCTGTGTGAGGGACCGTATCCGATGGGAGACAAGAAGTGCAAAAAAATGGCTGCGGATTAGCTCAGCTAACCATCGTTATGCAAGCGAAAGCTTTGGTATCACCTGGGTAAGCCTCGGTTTAGCTGTGGTTAGGCCTCGCTAGACGTGAACACTTTTGCCTAGGCTGGCTGTTTCTCTCTCTCACCACCGCCAAGTACCTCAAAGCTCGATTGAGGCATCCAATGACACAGGAAGCCAGTTATGCTCCCTTCCTTTGAGCAAAATCATCGGAATGTAGATCGTTGTCAACGCCAATGCCAATGAACACAGTGAATGCCGGCGGCCTATAGCTTCAGTGCCGGATTTCTGCCGTAACGTTGTCAATGCCGGCGCATGCAGCGCACATCTGTCACTACAGCCACGTAGTTTAAAACGCGACTGAGGTGTCCACTGTCCCAGGGTCCAGTTATTCTCCATTCCTTTGCTTTCGAAGCTCCCGCTCTTCACCTGCTTCGGCTGCCCGTTTAGCGCGTTTATGCTCCCTGTCGATTGCTAAAATCCTCGCGCGGTTGGCAGTGTCGACCGAATGATCAGACTGGGTCCGACGTCGGCGAGTACAGAATGTGGAGGACGTCGGCTCCGGCTGACTTGCTTCCTCCATAGCGAGACACTGGATAGGCAAATGCTGCTGACCACCACCTGCACCCAAACCTACATTATAGGGAGGGCGAGATTGGGTAGCACAGGAAAGAAAAGCGCAGACACGAGCGCCGCCGCCATCAAAGCGAAAGGGTGAACGAGTAATGTCAATGGAAGACGGGGTTGGAAAGATTGAGCGCGTAATAGCTGAACTGCAGGGCAAAGTGATTCAATTTTTGTGCTCTGTACAGGTGTAATTGTTGCAGATGCAAGCAAATGTCCTGAAACTAGTAGAGCAGATGATGGGAAACATGCACCTTAATATACAACGGGTAAAGAGAACTGGGGTGATATTAGCAGAAAAAACTTTCGGACTTCAGTGGGAACTTCCCATCAACTATCATGGCTCGCAAAACCATTACGAACAATACCATCTGGCAGTAGGACTATAGAGGATTCACGAGGAGGCAGACAGTACTGCAAAAATGCTCAAAGTGCGGGGACCGAATGGCGTTAATTGCGCTCCAAGAATTCGGTAAAAAGTCGAAATGGTCTGGGTACAAATATTACGGGAATAGAAAGACAACACGCAACTGGCCATCTTCACTCGGTGGAACGTTTGAACGATATAAGACGACACTGGCAGTAAACGAATAGACCACGCCATAGTGGAAGTTATTCTGTAGAGTGGGGGCAGGACCCTTTTTATCTCAAGCACATAGAGTCCACTGAGGCATGGTAAATACGACTTTCGGAAACTGTTCGCCAAGAGGAAACAACTTTGTGAACAAAATCCTTTGATCATTCTCGTGAACTTGAACGGTCAGTACACGGAATGGGAATACAGCACAATCCTGTCAAAGGTACAAACATACACCATACAAACACATGGGCTATAGTAACTAACAGTTCCCCTCCAGCCCTCGAGGAGAGGAAACAGCGTCGCCTTAGACACTTCTTCCAACCTCCCCTTTGTCAAAGGGGGGAACCCAACCACGGGGTGTGACACACAGGAGGATCTCTGCAGCGACAACCGAATCAAAGAGGTAATAGTAGAACAGGGGACCGTCAACACCCAGCAGGATGAGAGTGGAGTCGGTTAATTGAGGCACATTTAGATACTACTGTAATGACGCGGGACAGGTCACCAACATTTCGAGCTGGAATTAAAGAGTTCTATAACCGGTGCGCGACACCACGGAAGCGGTAGAGATAGATGGAGAGGAAGAGGTAGCTTCATGAATCTATGGGGAATGAAGAAGAGCTGGAGGACCGTCTCAAAGTACGCAAATTGGACCGATATTTAAGAACGCAGTAAGCGCAGCTCAACACAGGCATAGACAGCCACACGATTGGACTTACGAGGTGAAATGGGGGCAATATATGCGATCAGATGGATAGGCTCGAGTATGGCGAGTTCTCCGGCACCTACACCACCTACAGAGTACGAAATGGGCCTTGATGCAGCGGATCGAAAGGCTAGCGCATCAGTTCGATGCAACTAAGGTGGAAATACTTGTACAGATAAATGACAGGTACACGAATTCGACTGGTGCCGAACCGGGGCCGGCATGCGCAGGAGCAGACAACCCTTACCTAGATGCCGCGATCTCCATAGTGAAGTTAGGGCCGAACACAGTGGACTCGGAAGTAGATCGCCGGCAGTTCCGGATATGATTACGAATAAAATCTTACGAAACCTAGATGACAGGACGATAGGAAATCTTTCTCCCTTCCCGTTACGGCGAGGTTCAGGTGCCCACCGAGATATGCGAGACAGACACATTTCCTTTCCTCAAAAACCAATTTACCGACGTGCAAGGCGTACAGCCCAATGGGCGATGACGTTCTGTAGACTCCCTGGAAGCGTGGCGGAATGGTCATGTGACCAAATATGGCAGTGCCCATGCTCTTGCGTTGTAAAGCGTGTATAAATGCGCGCTTGCCTTGGCTATGCTTTGCTATGCAGTCCTCTAAGGAGAAGTGGCAGCGACAGAAAGAAGCAAGAAAGCGACAAAAGTGCACAAGAGATACCAGAACAGCGTGAATAACGTCTTGCAAAGCGTCGTGCTAAGGATGGAGCTCGGCGACAACGTTTTACCTCGCTGCCTGGTTCCACGTCATCGGTCACCGATGACTCAACACCTGACTGGTCAGGAACGCCGCAATGCTACCAGGCGAAGGCAACGCGCCGAATAATTGCAAGAACGCGCGCACCATTGCTAACGCAATTTACCCGATTTCACCAGAGCTAACCAACTGCCATTTTTTTGTTTCTTTTTTTCTAACTTGTGCCGAATTTTATGACCGTAATCAACCCGCGTCCTTGCTGCCTGCGAGGCTTTTCCGCTTCACCTGGGACGCTATGTATCTGGTGTACTCTTGCCTTTTATCTGTTGTGTTGTACGCGTATTGAGTGTATGTTTTCTTGGTGCTTCCGGTTTTTTATTGGCTTCTTTCCTTTAAAGTATAAATACGACTTCGTTTTGTTTTGTTTGTGTTCTTGTACGAACCTGCACGCGAAAGCGTTCCCCTTCGGCAGTAGGGAACGTGTCACGAAATTTGTGACAATTTGGTGCCCTGCAACAGTACAGGGCCTTGTTTTTTTGTGTGACATGCTGAGCTGCGTTAGTGGGTTGCCGCTGAGCAGGAGAAGGAACGCGCTGCACGTGCAGCTGAACGCGAGCATGCCAAGGCCCAAGCAGAAGCCCAACGCGCTTCTCGTGAAGCCGAACGCGAGCATGGAAAGTCGCTAGCAGAGGCTGAAGAGCGTAGATCGCAGTTCCAGTTAACGCTCGCAGAAGCTTGTGAGGGTAATCGAGAATCCGCACCGGAGCCCACAGCAGCGGTTAGCCCACGCAAGTTGATCCCGCCTTACGACGATCGCAGGGATGACTTGCATGCATACCTGAAACGTTTTGAGCGTATCGCAGAAGGGTACAGTTGGCCTAAGAAAAAATAGGCTACAGCACTCAGTATGTCTAACTGGGGAGGCTTTGCGCGTGTTCGGTAAACTGCCTCTAGCAGATTCAATGGATTACGATAAGGCAAAACTAGCCCTGCTCCAGCATTTTCGATTCACGGCCGAAGGTTATCGCGGAAGGTTATCGCGGAAAGTTTCGTGAAAGTAACCCGCTTGATAAAAAACAGGCAAGGAATACGCCGTGCGCATGCTCAGTATTTTTGATCGATGGGTCGAGATGTCGCGAACGGCCACAATGTACAATGATTACGTGATTTGGTGGTGGCCGAACAGGTCATGAGGAACTGCCATGGTCGCCTGGCGGTTTTCCTTTGAGAAAGAGAATGCAAGACGCTGGACAAAATGGCCAAGGCAGCAGACAACTTTCTAGAGGCCAAGCGGCAAAGAAAGTAGCCTTTGTTCAAAGAATAATTCAGTGTGGACATTCCGAAAGAGAAGGATGTTCCATCAAACACGGAGTCAAGAAGGTGCCCCCTTTGTAATCGACCAGGACATCAGGCTGCTGACTCTCGCTCAAGGCCAAAATAGCTTTATTGCATTTATTGTCGAAAAACAGGGCATGAACTAAGTTCCTGCTCAAGAAAGCGCGAAAACCATAAGCAGCCGTCCTGTTGTATTCAGCCAGAGAGTGTTGCGCCTGATACGGTGTCCACAACAGCAGGTAGGCTTGAACCAGCTGAGGATATGGTGGCGGTCGGACTTGTCCGGAAAAATCCTGCAGACGCACGACTCATGCCTGCACTAGAGGGATAGCTCCGACGCCTACCCGTACGTGTTTTACGGGACACGAGGAGCAATACGGTGGTTGTGCGGAGAGCCCTAGTTCCTGACTCAGCTTTCACCAGCTCGAGATCTATGGTGTTCTTCGTTTATGGCAGTAGTCTGAAAGTTCCCGAGGAAGAAGTCTATGTCGCTTCCCCTTATTTCACTGGCATAGCCCTGGTGAAGTGCATGGAGACATCATTGTATGATCTCATAATTGGAAATATACCAGAGGCCCGCGAGCCGTCAAATTCTCAACATCTTCAGTAATACCCTATAGACTAAGGTCTATAGATGCCTCAATTTCCTTTTGTCTATAGACTCTCTTTAGACTACAGTCTATACGTGCTTGAATCTTCTTTCGTCTATAGACGGCGTTTAGACTCCCTATTGACTAAGGTCTATAGCCGCCTCAATTTCCTTTTGTCTATAGACGGTCTATGGACTACGGTCTATAGCTGCTTCAATTTCTTTCCGTCTTTAGACGGTCTATAGACTCTCTATAGACTACAGTCTATAATTACCTCAATTTTCGTTCGTCCAAAGATCGTCTACAGACTTTCTGCACTACAGATAGACTACTGTCTATAGGTCAGTCTATAACAATCCCAATTTTATCTAACAATGTTCTATACACTGACTTTCGACTAAGTCCAAAACAATGTCAATTTCTTTGTGCACTGCACGCAGAGGGGACCTGCATCTGGTGACCGCAACTATGTCTGCAGCCCTCCACTCCCTTCGCTATTGCGGAAATTAAAAAGTATTGCGTGGGACATTACAACACCCTCCTGTATATTGTTTTCGGAAGCCATGATAAGCTCTTTTTCGTTGTACCGTGAAGTATATTGTAAATACAAATAAATATTTAATTTTAACAAGTAAGCCGAGGAAAGGCAGCCGTTCTTCAAGTAAGGGCGCTCGCAAACTGTACTACATCGAACGAATACGCTTTCCCTTAGAGGAATCGCGGGAGACGATTCCATTCCATCGTTCGATCGTTAGTGTCCAACGCGCTGAAATCAGAAACATTACATCAGCGGTTCTACACTTCTCTTTAAAGCGTCCTGGAAATAAAGGCGGAAAGACGAGTGTGAGAATTCAAGGATGCACCCATCCCTTAGAAACACCTTAGAATAGTCTCAAAGAGTATAGTCCTCTGTGCGATTAACATCAGCCATTTATCCCTTTGCAGTTTGTATTCACGTGAAAAAGTGCTGCGACGCAACAACCACAAAGCCAGTATTTTTTCGTTCCTGCCCTTGCACCTGTTGCTTCGCAGCCGATGACACTGATGTATGTAGTGTATTTTATTGTTTGTATTCAAATAGTGTGTACTTTTGTTCTCCTTTTGTTGTATCTTGTTTATGTTTATTTCAATCACCTTAAATGTCTAAGCCACTGTATGTAACGGTTTTCCGGGCCCAGTCAAGCTGCGAAAGCAGCTTTTTGCCTGGAAATCCTTCCAGTTGTTCTGGAAAAATAAATTCAATTCAATTCAATTCAATGTAGCGCATATAAGTTTTCTAGACAAGAACACACGAAAAAAGACGTTATGCTATGGAACATTATAATTATTATTTGAGAAGTGTACCACATGCTATTCGGTGGGAGATGCGGCACGTAGGGAGAAGCAGTTAGATTTCGGTTCTGTTTTCACGAAAACAATAAGGTTTTTAGAGGGCAAGCGAAGAATTAAAGCTTTTAAACCAATTGCCTTCTCTGGTCCTGGATACCAGATCAAGCCGCATACGCCAAGAGTGCGAGCGATACAGAAACGATCGTGAAATGTGTTTCTGTTTCACGTTTTACCTGCAAACAAGCCAAACGTATAGGAGAACTGTGTATAAGAGAAATTCCCGACTGGCTCGAGCTTCAGGATGACCAATTACTCGCTCTACGGGGTCTCCGAAACTGCTCAAGCTGGAGGTTTTTGTAGACGCAAAATCCAGCAGCTTTTCGCCTTATGCCCAATCAGACGGATAATAGCGTACGACGCCGATATACGTTAATTTCCAATTAATTTTGTTTTGCGGCTCTTGCCGTAAATTCGAGTTTTTCCCGGGGACAATAAAAAAGTTGGTAAAGTGACAACATCTCACATTAAAGAAATTTTTGCATTTGTTATTATATATAACGATGGGTAAGAAAAACTAACCAGCATAACAAGGTTGATTAAAACCCATCTACATTCGATTTTTGTTCTCCTCAACCAGTTTGAACCAGTTGACTTCTGTACGAACCGGTTCGAACCGAAACGGTTGCCGCTCTGGAGCTGAACCCGGCACTGAACCCGAAAGGCGTGAACCCGAACCCGAACCTGAACCGAACCCGAAAAAATTCCGGTTCGACACCTTGCTCCAGGGTAAGAAAGCCAGTTTGTATAAGGCAAGTGGTCTTCAGTTACCTCACTTGCTATGCAGTTCAGCATCTGTTGACATCATAAAGAGACGCAGCCAATACAAGAAGAACTCTAATTTGGGCTAGTTGGTTCATGATTCAGGAGGAAAGCGGCGCAAAAAAACGTGGACAAAAGAAAGACAAACACGACAGGACCAGCGCCAGGACTGGCGCTAGCCCTGTCGTGTTTGTTTTTTTTTTCCACGTTTTTTTTTGTGCCGTTTTCCTCCTGAATCATGAACCAACTAGCCCAAAGTATAGTTCTTCTTGGAGCATATTTCTTCTACAATGGCCCTTTACTCTCTCGAAGCTCTCGCACCGAATGAGCCATTGTGTGTGCCAACCTCACCGCCGTGTCTACATGCCAGTCCCGAGTCGTTTCCTACTGCTTGAAAAATAAACTGTTTTTTTTTATTTATTTATTGATGCTGCGATCTTTTACAAGACCTTCGCAGGGTGGGCACACAATACATAAATTCTGGAAACAACAAAAATGACCTCAGGAACAAGCAAACAATACAAGAACAATTGATCAACAATTTAAGTTCAAGAACACAATTTCAAAAAGTACAAACGAAACAAAGAAATGTAGCGGTCCGACATTATAAAAAAGTTAAAGGTGGCTTTCAAACCTTTTTAGTGAAGTTTGGGTTACTGCATCATTAGTTAGATTATTCCAGTCTGTAATCCTTCTGGGGAAAAAGGAGTACTTAAAGGTGTTAATTCGTGCGTTTAATGGTGTTACTGTAAAATCATGGTGTTGTCTTGTGTTGTACCCTGAGGAGAACGATATAATATTGGATGTGTCAATATTGTACTGACCTTTGATTAACTGAAATAAAAAGTTTAGACGACAGATGCGATTTCTGTGAGAGACTGGAAGCAAACCACTTTGATTAAGAAGTGCAGTGATAGATGTGCGGTTATATGAATTGTAAATAAACCGTGCTGCTTTCTTTCGGACTCTGTCTAATTTAGCAATGTTAGATTTAGTGAAAGGATCCCAGATTATGACGGCATATTCTAACATAGGGCGAATAATAGTGTTATACGAAAGTGAACGTACACTGGGGGGGCCGAGCTTCAGAGCACGTCGGAGGAAAAATAGTTTGCGTAGGGCATTAGCTGTAACGTTGTCAACGTGCTCTGTCC